>NC_056679.1:43975409-44347909 GCF_018350215.1 Panthera leo
TTATGACAGGAAGTAGTTTTGCAAATTTGGAGTTAGGTGCCCACCAAAGGCTTCTACCACCCTACTAGAAACCAGGAGATCCTGCTGCCATCTTCCTTGATGTTTACATTTGAAAGAGATGTTTCTTGAATCTTGAGAAAGGCATTGTGTCTTAGAACTGACAAAAGGCCAATACAGTTTTCAAAAGGATTTACGTACGTATTAAAGAGAGGAGAAAGTACTTAAAGTTCATGGTGTTTTCTAAGTGAAAAAGAAAAGAAGGGAGATTTCTTACCTTATTTTCCATAGGGTGAATTAAGTTTTTATTTTTAATTTTCATTTGTCCTTATAGCACACAGATGATTTTTATACAAATAGAAGATAGAGTATATACTAGGTTATGAGAGTAGCTCAAAATTTCAAATAAAACCTCTTATCTAGACTATATTACCTCAGAATAATGAACTGTAATGATATAATAACAAGAACGCCTGAAAATGTCCCATACTTGTGAAAATTAAATTATACAGTATTGTGATATTTGAGCTAAGAAGAAGGCATGGTAAAGTTAAAAAGGAAATTAAGAAAAGCTTAGAGTTGACTAATAACAGCCTGAAGAGAAAAACTTATGTAACCTAAGGCAAAATATGAATTAACTTTAGATTTATTAAGAAAAAAAGCTAAAACCAGAAGCATTCAGAATTTAACAAGAAAAAAAAAACAAATAAAGCAATAGAGTAACCTACAGAAAAGAGGACAAAATTCACATTAAATATGAAGGACAAAAATTAATAAAATTGAGAACAATAAAAACAAATTTAGAAATAACAAGGGAGTTATTTAAAAATAATCAAGATAGCACTCTGACAATACTAATGATATCACATTAACATTTTAATATATTTATCTATGTAAATGAACAGAAATAAAAGATAAGATGATAAATCATACATATGTTAATACGTTTTTTTGAAATCTAGATAAAATGGCTAAATTCCTAGAAACTTGCAAAATCAGTGCAAAAAATAGAGAAATTGCAAGTAACCATTAAAAATGAATTGGTAGTACATAGCTTTTTAGTAATGATAACTTCTGGGGAAGAATTTCAATTTAAAATGAAACCTGACGTTATCAGATACAGAATTTCACCTTATGCCTTCAGAAGAATAGCACTTAAGAACCAAGAGATTGATTTTCATTTAATGCCTGACTTAGAGAAGACCAAGACTTATCTCCTGTCCAGTGAACATCCACCAAGAATCTCTCCCCATCCTCAAGCCAATGTATTTACTGCTTGGACTCTGGCTGGACATCCGGTTTGCATTCCAAGCCCATAAATACAGCCTGCCCTAAACCCTCAAGACAGACCTGTACTAATTATGGCATGCATTTCCCCAATTGGCCATCCCTCTGCTATTCCCAAATAAACTCAATCTCTGGTAATCTGAGTTTGCCTCAGTTTACATCTTTTTTTTTTTTTTAGGCTGACAACTCAAATAGTTTAAGCAGTAAAACACATCAAATTTTTGAGCAAAATACTACCTCTATATTATATGTTTTTCCTGAATATATGCAACAAAACAAAACAAGTGTCATTGCGCCTTTAAAAGCAGGATTCACCTCAATTTACTCGGCTACATATGACTATCATGAATCAAAAAATAACTTATTAGTTGCCTATTTAATATATGAGTGGAGGTGACCAATTTCTAAACTATAAACTAAAGTAATTCAATTACACAATTTTAAAGAAATATATTTTCAGGTGGAGATCCAGGTTTTATGAAGCCTGAGGTATATGCAACTTTTACTTTCTTTCAGGTTACATTGTTGACTTCCACCAAGATATTTACCATCACGTTTGCATTTTAGCATGACACCAATAATTTATTTAAAAATTCACAGAAATTCTAAGTATCTATATCAAATGTGTTTAAATTTCCCTATATTACATCTGCCTATATATTTCCACATATTTGTATAATCAAGTTACTATTTTATAGCATGCATTTACTTACTAATAAGTATTTGTTGGCATTTTATCAATGAACACTTTTATCTTCAGGCAGTCTTCTGTGTCAATAGCAACCTCACATGGCACTTAATATGAAGTTGATGACTTAGAATAATTTGTGTCAGTTATGCTAAATTGAATCCAATAATGCTGATGATTCATAATCATGAGGTTTCACACACAGACATACTTACTGTTTGTATATATTCCCTGTCCTCTCTAAATAAAAATACAGTCTACTTCTCATAATTCGTACAGCAAAAAAAAAAAAAAAAAAAAAAAAAAATTGGCTTATTTGTATTGTATGCACTGCATTACCAAATATATTTCTGACAAAGAGAACTTCAATTTGGAATAGACTTCAATGAAAACCATACAGTCTTCTCAGGAGAAAAACAAAAATGTGTCTAGATTTTCTGGCTCTGTACGTTTCAGATCATGCAGGGCTGAATGACATAGGTCACAGTCATCTCAGTACATCCCCCCTCATTTATATCTTGATGCCAGATGAGACTGCACAGTGGGAAGACGTTTCTACAATAGGATGACCAGCAGAACTGAATGGTACTTAGAAATAACTAGGACGTCCTCATGTAACAACTCCCACACATGACTCCAGAAATAACTATGATCCATACAAAAGTATCGGTTAAATCCAAGCTAAATGTGATACCAACAAATGGGGTAACCTTCAAAGGGAAGTGCAAATACAGACATCCATCATGTAGTACTATGTATTGGTCAGAAGTAGCCGACAGGACATAGGTATAAACACAACAATACAAACATAAACACAAAAAACATTTAGATAAAAATCTTAATGTATTTTAGAACACATATTAACAAAAGTATCCATATTGACACATTATAATAATTTTCCATGTGAGGAAAATAAATGGGAGTGAAAAATAGAATAATTTTTAAAATAAAATTGCTACAGGGGAGCCTAGGTAGCTCAGTCACTTAAGTGGCTGATTCCAGCTCAGGTCATGATCCCAGGGTTGTGGGATCCTGCCCAAGTCAGGCTCTGCGCTGAGTGCGAAGCCTGCTTGGGGTTCGTTCCCTCTCTCTCTCTCTCCCCCCACCTCTGCCTCTCTCCCTCCCTCACGCACTCTCTCTCTCTCAAAAAAAAAAAAAAAAAAAGGAAATGAGATATTTATGGAACTACAGTCTTCAGCTTTTCTTAACATGGGACCTATTCACAAAGCATCTTTACTTTAAATGTCAAAATCACTCAAAAGTTAGAAAATCCTTGTTTCTATGTTATAATTAGTTATACAAAATTTCCCGGGCCCACAGATGAGGTTGGTAATGAACTTGCCTAAAAATACATTTAAACTTTCTCTAAGAATAAATAAACGTTTTTAACAAAATAATTTAAAACTGGGGTGCCTGGGTGGCTCAGTGGGTTAAGCATCTGACCCTTGATTTCAGCTCAGGTCATGATCTCACGCTTCCTGAATTCAAGCCCCACTTAAGGCTCTGTGCTGACCTAGAGGAACCTGCGTGGGATTCTCTCTCTCTCTCACTCTCTCTGTCTCTCTGTCTCTCTCAAAATAAATAACTAAATATTTAAACATTGTAAAAACAGGGGTGCCTGGGGCACCTGGGTGTCTCAGTGGGTTAGGCATCTGACTTCTGCTCAGATCACGATCTCAAGGTTCAGGAGTTTGAGTCCCGCATCCAGCTCTGAGCTGTCAGCACAGAGCTTGCTTCAGATTCTGTCTCCCTCTCTCTCTGTCCCTCCCTCGCACTCTGTATCTCTATGCCACCCCTCCCCCATCTCTATCTATTCTGTCTAGGACACAGAAATAAACTGGAGACAGGAGAATGCCAAAAATCTTTATGAGGTCTAGGTTTTAAAGAATTTTCAGATTCTGATTAGTCTCCCCCCAAAAAAACCATTCAAAAATACAGATAATAAAGGAGTCTTTCAAAAGGAGTTTTCAGTATTACCATCCCCCTTTTCTTTTATAATAGGATAAAATGTTTCTCAGCTTTACTTCTACCTTTCACAAACATTACCAAAACATGAGGAAAGGAAGAATGAACAAGTGTCATGCACATGGTGATCCTCCTTTACATTTCTTTTGTATCTGTATTCCATTGATAGTTTGAGTTTTAATTTCAATTTTTTTTTTATTTTTTAAGCTTGATTTCAATTTCCCTAGCAAGGCATTCAGCTATATTTTTATCTTATGGAAGCTTCAAATTGGCTTTAACCCTATAAAATTGCATTTATATATTTCTTGCCTGGCTTCTATTTGTTTGGTGTCTCTATTTTCATGTTAGTTTTCATGAAAAAAAATTCTTTAAGGAAACCGTCTTGCCATTAGTTTCTGTGAAATGCCTTAAAATTATTTCTTGGCAATTCTCCAGTTTTCTGGGGGGTATTTTTCTGATATTCTTAAATATCCTTTTCTCTTGACACTTTATTCATTTATACCATCTTTACATAGTGTAACATAGCCCACTATAACAATGGTTGTGTTGATTTCTTTACAGTTATTATACTCCTTTAGGAGTGAGTAAACAGCTGTTTGTTGAGGTATTCTGGGAAGAAATAGGAATGATACAGTGAACTTAACGAGACTTAAAATCCTTCTCATAAAATCATCCATGTTCTCTTTTCTAGTAGCATGCACCCTCTCTGCTCTTATAGATGTAGGTAGCTAATATTAAATCCCGGGTATTCAGGGCTTTTTAAATGTAATAGTCATTGTTTTCTGTCTTTTCTTCTCCGTGTTCCATATATACAAGACTTCTCAGAAAGGAAAGTGTTTTGATCCTTCCTTTCTTCCTTTCTCTCTCCCTTACCCCTCCTGATCTTCCTTACCTCTTTCCTTTTTCCTGTATATTAAGTGCATTTTACACAAAGTGAAATGCATAGTTCTTAAGTGTGAAGCTTGGAGAATATTAACCTATGTCTATTCCTGGGTATACACCACCCAGATTGAAACAAAGACTATTTCCATCCACCCAGGGAGTTCCCTCCTGTCCCTGACACTCAATTCTCCCACCTGCCTTCATAAACACTCCTTAGAATTGTATTAAAATAAATTAGTTTTGCTATTCTAGAAATTCATATACATGTAGTCATATAATATAAACATTAACCTCTTTGGCTCAACTTATTGTCATTAATTTAAATCCATGTAGTTTATGTGTCACTTTCATTTCTGTATAGCATTCAATAGAAGTAATTTACAATTTGTTTATCTGTTCTGATGATGGGCATTTGGGCTGTTTCCAGTTTTTGGTTATTGTAAATAAAATTGCTATGAATAATTTGTAAGATTGTGTGTGTGTGTGTGTGTGTGTGTGTGTGTACGTATGTTCTCATTTCTTGCATGCATATTTTTGGAGTGGAACTGCTAAGTGTGAAGGAATACACTCAAATTTATTGGAAACTGAAAATTTGTATTGCATTTTTTGTTGTTTATACTCCCACTAAACACACATGAGCAATTCCGTTACTCCATTTCCACTCATTCAGTTGGTTTTATCAGTCTTTTGAATTCTAGTTATTCTGCTGAGACAGTGGTAATGCAATGTGGCTTAAATTTGTATTCAAGTAAACCTGTCATTAGTAAACTAATGATGTTGGGCTACTGCAGGGAAATGAATATTGAAGGCTTTTACCACGTTTTAAAACTGGATTATCTGAATTTTTCTTATCAGTTTGTAGGATTTCCTTAAATATTTTAAATATAAGGCTTTTACCAGATAATATATTGCATTTATTTTCTTCCACTCTTTGACTTGCCTTTTAGTTTTCTTAATGATCTTTCATGAACATTTAAAATATTTCATTTAAAATCTTTCATTATATTATAATGCCTAACTTTTATGACTTTTTAAACCTACCTAAGGCAGCATCACCACCCAAACTTGGGTCACAAAACCATTTTTCTTGGCTTTACTCTAGAAGCTTTACTGTTTTAAATTTTATATTTAAATTGATGATCCATTTCAAATGAAATTTTGTGTATGGTGTGAGATATGAGATAAAGGTAACTTTTAGCCATGTGGATATTCAGTTGCCCCTCCAAGATTTATTAAGAATATGTTATTTTTTCCCTGGAATTTCATTTGTCTCATTATCAAATATCAAGTGGCTACACATGCGTACATTTATTTTTGAAATAGTATATTTGTATTTTGTTAATCTGTCCATTCTTGTGTCAGTACCACATTCTCTAAATTATAATATTTTATGCAACAGCTTAGATCTATATCAAAGAATTATGCTAAGTAAAAATGAGTCTCAATAATATATGCCTCCATTTATATAACAAAGTAAAATAATAAAATATAGAGATGAAGAATGGAGTAGTAATTTCCAGAGGTTATCAGAATTAATACTATATTGTTCTATAGATAAAACTTACATTTTAAAAATGTGTTCTCTAAATAGTTCATGATATCCATGTATTATCATTATAATAAACTTGCTTTAAAATTAATATGTCAAAAATTAGACAGCATGATGTATAAAGAATACTAATGTGTTACATAATAACATTTAACATAATTGAATTGTTGAGAAAAATCTTCAGTTTCTACCCTTACTTTCACGAGCATTTTGGTGTCATCTGAAGATAATTAACAAAAATTCTTGGAAATACAAGAAATGTCTCAGTGAAAATAACTGAAAAAATAAGGATGTATGAAAAGAAATGATGTGCAAATGGAGAAAGTCTAAAAATTTCAGTCACAGGGCAAAAGTATACATATTTCTACATTGATAATCCAACCATAATCAATCTTAATTACCTAAATTAAATTCAGTCCCTAAAACAATAATGTAAAAGCATTACTATCTTCCATGACACGAGTATTCTTATTGTCCAACAAATGTTAAAATACAATTAAAATTTAATAATCCTTTATAGAATTTAAGTACATATGAAGTGATAAAGTTAATATGGTTAATTCATTAAGAAGGTTTTCACAATTATTTTTCTTTAAAGTTAATAACTTTTGTTCATGAAATGTTAATATTCTTAGTATCTATGATTTTTCACTAGCATATATTCTAGCTTATATATTTTTCCAGATTATTTAGTCATTTATACTCTAAGCTAGTGATAATTTATATTTAGCCTTTTCAGCTAATATATATATATGTATATATGAACACATACATATATATACATATATTTATATATATACATACATAGATATATAGATATATAGATATATATATGCTACTTCTGTCAATTAGCAGAATGCCAATAACTAATTGTGTTGTAAAAATATTCAAATATAGTTTTAGGTAATGTTGAAATTAAGGAAAATATTACTATGGTATGAAAATATAACTGCTAATGCTAAGGATGGAGAAGGAAACAATTTGAAAGTTTATCCTGCTAATTTTCTTGGTAATGCATAAAATATCCCTTATTAACAATTTTCTATCATTCAAATATCTATAACTGTCCTGTCAACACTCCTTCACTTCTTAGCCTTCAGCACTGTGTACTTGGTGAAAGTCTCATGGAAACAAATTGACAAAAATTTTTGAGTTCACTCCACATCTTAGACTCATTGGGGCTCTAAACTTTCACACTAACCAATGCTTGCTACTAAAGCTTAAGAAATTTTGTCTTTACGCCACCAAATGTCCTCTGTCCCTGTGTGTTTGCACCTTTTCTCCCTGTGAGTCAGCGACGTAAGGGTTACTTGATCTATTTTCTCTTAACAAGTGTTTACTCCTCTGCATGTTGCTTCATTTATATTACTAAGAAGCTATTATTTTGCAACATATTTAATTTTTTGCAATGTTAGGATGGAGTGAAAGACTTCAAATTTCAACACTGTAACCTGAAGAAGTCTGTATTATTTATTGAATAAGTAAATAAAATGGATATTTACTCGGGAATGAACTACAGAATTCACCTATAAGGACATAAGAAATCCTGAGCAAATTATAAAATCAGTTGTAGAGTTTATAGGTGAGTTTTATTAAAACATGGGATGGAATACTTTTGTTATTTAAACCTTTCCAGAATCCAGAACATAATTTTAAAATCTCAGCTTATTATTATGCAGAAATAAATCAGATACAAAATTGAACACAGTCCATAAAATGTAAACCACAGCACAAGTTTATGTATGATCAAAGTCGGCACTGGTATTTAGCCAGTTAATAACACAAGAACCAGAATAATTACTAACTGGTTTTGTATCTTCTGTAGCAGTTGTGGTTGTGTTTAATTCTATTCTTTCTGTATGGCAAGTGTCAAACTTTATTGGCCGATGCTTTCTATAGTAGGCATTAATTTTTAAAACTGAATGTTATATTTCTATGATTATTTCCACCCTGTAGTTTATAATATTGTCATTTATTTCTGAATGCTGTGTTACACATCTGTCTTTCTAAAATACTTTTATTTTGATTATTCTTTAATGAGAATAATATCTGGTACTCACTGGTTAAAAATATTATCTTAATCATAAAATCTGCCTGTTTCTAAATGACATTCTGTGTTACTGCCCTGTGAGATGATTCCTCTTTCATTCTAATACTATTTAAATTAATAGTGCCATAAAATATGTTTCGATATTACATAGGACAACTTCCTTCTCATTGCTCTTTTTTCACACTGCCATTGGCTTTCTCTGCACATACTCTCTTTTGGTTATACTTTAAAATAATCTTGTTTTATTAAATTCCTTTAGAATTGAACTGAACTATTACGTTATTTTTGGAATCATTAACATCTTTGAGTAATTCCATGCAGAAAATAAACAGTGTGTCTTCTCATTTATGTAAATATTTCCTTGCTTCTTAGTGATATTTTAGAGTTTTTAAAATAGGTATATAGATACCACATAGTTCTTCCTAAGTTTACTTTTAGATGTTATCTGTTTTTTATGTTTGTGAGTGAGATATTTTTAAATTATTCTTTTCTAAATACTAAATGCTTATCTCTAAAAAAGCTTCTTTATATTAGTGGGGTACTAGAGAATGAGCCCAATTTACTGAATTACTTTACTTATTCTAATTACTAGTATTGATAAACAGTAAAAGAGATGGAAAATACAGAAAAACCAATTACTCTGGAGGCAATTTGGGAATGTTGTCAAAGATTGACTTTTCCCAAAGAGCACTGGGCTCCAAAGCCAATTCTTTGAAAACTTCAGGAATAGATAATGCCAAATGTTATTTAAACTGCTTCAGAGCCAAGCAAGAAAAGAGGAGCTTTGAAATTCTTTTAACAGAGTCAGTATGATATTGATGCCAAAACCTAAAAGTACAGAATAATCTCACTTGGGAATACTGAAGCAAATATCTTAAATAAAATATTATAAAGTAGAAGACAGAAAAACTTTCAAAGGATTATGCAGCATAGCAAATAGGGCTTTATTTCATGGTTCAATCATAGGAAATCTATTTCTGTATTTCAAAATATTTGTGTCAATAGAAAAATACAACCTTAGTAGAGGACAGAATGTCACTGGATAAAATCAAATGAGATATGTATTAAATTAGAGATATACAGATATATGTTAAATCAACAATCAGAAACAAGCTTTAAAGTGCAACACTAAATGAATATAACTACCATAGGCCTGTTTTTATAGAAGCTCAACAATGATGCTAGAGACTAATGTGAAAAGAGACATTAAAAGGCTAAATTTGGCAAGGGAGATTCAAAATCATTATCTGGTATCATATACCTGAAAATTTGAAGAAAATCAGTTAAAAAACTAGTAGATATTATATTAATATTTATAAAGTTAATATACAAAGATCAGTTTATTTTCTACATTTATCACTTACTGAGTAGATCATGCAATGGAAGAAATAATTTTATTTCCAACAAGAACATAACTGTAAAAATACCTAAAAGATGAATCAACAAGAAATGCTGGTAACTTTTCCTGAAGGTGTATTTCTATTGGTGACAATTTTTGAATCTGTTTACATCTTCTGATTTATAAGATTATAAATCACGTTTTACCTGATTAACCAGTCATTAAACAAAGGGAGTAACAAAGAAAACAAACCCTTGTGTACTAAGTGGAAAAAGGACAGTAAGCGCACACACACACACACACACACACAGATACACAAATATACAGTTACATTTCTCCAATTTCTTGCAATATGAGTGGTTTTCATGTATTTATTAATATTTGTATTTATTCTTTCCAGAATTGCATTTTCTTAAAATTTGTATCTTTTACAACTGGGTTAGAGTGTTCTTCGTTGATTCAAGGAGATCTTTATATATTGTTAATATTATTCTGTAGTCAGTTATATGCATACTAATATTTTCTATAACCATTTACTACTT
This sequence comes from Panthera leo, assembly GCF_018350215.1. NCBI lineage: Eukaryota > Metazoa > Chordata > Mammalia > Carnivora > Felidae > Panthera > Panthera leo. The sequence continues at coordinate 43,985,709 of NC_056679.1, forward strand.
TTCTTATTTGCTTATTGTGCCTTTTTAAGTTTTTAATTTTTTAAAATTATTTTTAATATGATTACTAATTTATGAGAGAGAGAGAGGGGGAGAAGTGGGAGGGGGCAGAGAGGGAGAGAGAGAGAGAGAGAGACAGAATCTGAAGCAGACTCCAGGCTCTGAGCTGTCAGCATAGAGCCTGACACAGGGCTCGAACTCATGAACCACAAGATCATGACCTGAGCCAACGTCGATTGCTTAACCAACTGAGCCACCTGGGTGTATCTGTGTTGTTTTTTCATAAAGAGAGATCATATGGGTACAATTTAAAAGTTTTATGGCATATATATCAATATTGATATATATGTCAGGGTGATTGATGGGACTAATTGATCTACATTAAGAACTTTTTGATTTTTGATAGTTTTTAGTTCAATTGTATATACATTTTCCAAATATTTTTATTTTTTCAATGTTACACAGACAAATATGCATACGGTTGCAAGATTAATGGTTATTGGGAACAGCATGGAAGCTTTTTGTGTGTCTCACGTCCATGAAATACAGCCAGACCAACAATAAACCATCCTACACACCTAGAAAACTGATTGGAGGATTAACACAACAATCTTCACAACCTGAACCACAGAATTCAGCAGGTATGAGGCACAGAGAGATGAACTTGGGGAGCGAGAAGCTGCGAAAGGTAGGGAACCTCTTTTGTGGGTGGAGAGAAGATGGAGACTGGGAGGGGAGGAGCATACAGGAAAAGCATCCCTCCCCAAAAGCAGCTGGAGAGAAAATGGAAAATTGGAAACAGCCATAGGGACTAAACTATAAAGGGAGAAAGGAGAAAGGAGAGGGTTTAAATTCCATTAAGACTGTAAACAAGGGGAGCGCAAAGGCTAAAACTCCCCAGCTCGATTCCTGGCGGTGCTCTGGTGGGAAGGACGAAACTCCAGGAACAGAATGGGGTCCAGGAGGTTCTCAGGCCACACAAGGAAAAGAGGTTCCACTGCTGTAAGGACATTTGGTAGAGACTGTTGAAGCCACCTGGTCCCAGCAGACCCTAGAAGGCAGCCACATGCGCTGGTGCTGGGGCAAGGTCATTGAGGGTGAAGCCTGGTGCCAGATGTGTGTTGTGATTTTCCATAATCCCTGAAATGGTGCTGCTACTCTGTCTCGCGTACTTTTTCTGGGGCGGGCTGGCACCTGGCCGCAGTCTTGGGGCACCAGCAACAGCACGGTCCAGCGGGCGTTCCTGGGTGCAGCTGGTATTTGTCCATTGCTCATTAGGCCATTGCTTGGTGAGACCCTCTCGCAGAGGGGCGGAATGGGTCAAAGCCGCAGTCCTTCAGAAGTAAGGGGCCAGGGAAAACAGCCGCATCTGAGACAAAACTAGGGAGAGAGGTACTGCCTGGGGCCTGGTCATGGAGAGTGAAAAAGTGGGGATCAGCGTGACTGCTGATCCAGGAGAACAGACTGGGTAGCTGGGTGGCGCCATTTTCACAGTTCCCGCGCATGTGCATATGCACCTAGGAGCATCACAACAATCCAACTCAGTAGGCTAGCTGCACCATCTAGTGGAGAGTGGAGCTGTTACACCGAGCCCTGCCTAACTGGGCCAACTTCACTCTTCAAGAACACAAACCTCACCACTGGCTTAATTTATGGACTATAAAGAGCTAAATAGATTGACTTCTAGGGGAAAACAAAGCAATTTCAGTCCTACTTCAATCTGTTAGCAGGTTCATCTATTCAATTTTTTTCTCTCTCTCTTTTTCTTTTTCTCTTTTACAAATCTTTTATTTTCCTTGAATACAGAAAGAGAAAAAATTCATTTTTATTTTCAATTTTTATTAAAAATATCTGTCTTTAATTTTTATTACATTATTTTTTACTTTTGTGTATTTTTCAAGTTCTACTTTACTTCCAACATTTTATTTTAGTCTACTTCAGTGTCCTCACCTCTTCAAATTTTCAATTTCCTTTTTTTCCTTCATTTTCTTTTTTTCTCTTTTTCATTTATTTTCTTTTTCTTGAATACAGAGAGAAACACTTCATTTTTACCTTCAATATCTTTTGAAAATATTTTTATATAATTTTTATTACTATATTTTTTGCTTTTATGTAAATTTTTAAAAATGCTATTCTACTTCCATCATTTTATTTTAGTCTACTACACTGTATTCACTTTTTCAAATTTTCAAACGATTTCTGTTTTCTTTTTTTATCTTTTTTCTCTTTTTCACTTCTTTTCTTTTTTCTTAAATACAGAAAATGAAAAAAAACTCATATTCATATTTAATTTTAATTAAAAATATTTTTCTTTAGTTTTTTTCTACTATATTCTTTACTTTTTTGTGTATTTTTTCAAATTCTATTATACCACCATCATCTCATTTTAGTCTACTTCAGTATACTCATTTTTTCAAATTCTCAAATGATTTCCTTTTTTTTACCCCCCCACTTTTATTTTCTCTAATCTGTCAAACTACTTTCAACACCCAGACCAAAGCACACCTAGAATCTAGCATCATCTATTCGATTTTTATGTGTGTGTTTTTAACTTTTAATTTTAATATTTTTTAATTTTAATTTTTTTAATTTCAATTTTTCTACCTCATTAATTCCTTTTCTACTTTCAAAATGAAAAAATGAAGGATTTCACCCCAAAAGAAAGAGCATGAAGAAACGACAGCCAGGGATTTAACAAACACAGATATAAGCAAGATGTCTGAACCAGAATTTAGAATCACGATAATAAGAATACTAGCTGGAGTCAAAAATATATTAGAATCCCCTTCACAGATAAAAGAAGTAAAAAATAGCAAGAATGAAATTAAAAATGCTATAACTGAGCTACAATCATGGATGGATATAGCAGAAGCATGTACAAGGCAGAACAGAGAATCAGCGATATAGAGGACAAACTTATAGAGAATAACAAACCAGGAAAAAAGAGGGAAATTAAGGCAAAAGAGCACAAGTTAAGAATTAGAGAAATCAGTGACCCATTAAAAAGGAACAATATCAGAATCATAGGCGTCCCAGAAGAGGAAGAAAGAGAAATAGGGGTAGAACGGTTATGTGAGCAAATCATAGCAGAAAACTTTCCTAACCTGGGGAAAGACTCAGACATCAAAATCCAGGAAGCACAGAGGACCCCCATTAGAATCAACAAAAACCAACCATCAACAAGGCATATCATAGTCAAATTCACAAAATGCTCATGCAAGGAGAGAATCATGAAAGAAGCAAGGGAAAAAAAGTCCCTAACCTACAAGGGAAGACAGATCAGGTTTGCAGCAGACCTATCCACAGAAACTTGGCAGGCCAGAAAGGAGTGGCAGGATATATTTGTGTGCTGAATCAGAAAAAAATGCAACCAAGAATTCTTTATCCAGAAAGGCTGTCATTCAAAATAGAAGCAGATATAAAAAGTTTCCCAAACAAAAATTAAAGGAGTTTGTGACCACTAAACCAGCCCTGCAAGAAATTTTAAGGGGGACTCTCTGAGGGGAGAAAAGATAAAAATATGTATACATTCCAAAGCAACAAAAGATTAGAAAGGACCAGAGAACACCACCAGAAACTCCAACTCTACAAGCATAATATTGGCAATAAATTCATATCTTTCAGTACTCACTCTAAACGTCAATGGACTCAACGCTCCAATCAAAAGACATTGGATAACAGATGGATAATAAAACAAGATCCATCTGTATGCTGTTTACAAGAGACCCACTTTAGAACTAAAGACACCTTCAGATTGAAAATAAGGGGATGGAGAACCATCTATCATGCTAATGGTCAACAGGAGAAAGCCAGACTAGCCATACTTATATCAGACAATTAGACTTTAAAATAAAAACTGTATCAAGAGATGCAGAAGGGCATTATATCATAATCAAGGGGTCTATAGACCAACAAAACCTAACAATTGTAAACATTTCTGCGCCAAATGTGGTAGCACCCAAATATATAAATCAGTTAATCAAAAACATAAAGAAACTCATCGATAGTAATACCATAATAGTAGCAGACTTCAACACCCCACTCACAGCAATGGACAGATCATCAAATAAAAAATCAACAAGGAAACAATGGCTTTGAATGACACACTGGACCAGATGGACTTAACAGATACATTCAGAACATTTCATCCTAAAGCATCAGAATACACATTCTTCTCCAGTGCACATGGAATGTTCTCCAGAATAGACCATATACTGGAACAGAAATCAGCTCTAAGTACAAAAAGATCGAGATCATACCTTGAATATTTTCAGACCACAACGCTATGAAACTCAAAAGCAACCACAAGAAAAAATTTGGAAGGGTAACAAATACTTGGAGACTGAAGAACATCCTACTAAAGAATGAATGGGCTAACCAAGAAGTTAAAGAGGAAATTGAAAAGTATATGAAAGCCAATGAAAATGATAACACCACAACCCAAAACCTCTGGGACTCAGCAAAGACAGCCATAAAAGGAAAATACATAGCAATCCAGGCCTTCCTAAAGAAGGAAAAAATATCTCAGATACACAACCTAACCTTATGCCTCAAGGAGCTGGAAAAAGAACAGCAAATAAAACCCCAAACCAGCAGAAGATAGGAAATAATAAAGATTAGAGCAGAAATTAATGCTATCAAAACCCAAAAAACAGTGGAACAGATCAATGAAACCAGAAGGTGGTTCTTTGAAAGAATTAACAAAATTGATAAATCACTAGCCAGTTTGATCAAGAAGGAAAAGGAAAGGACCCAAATACATAAAACCAAGAATGAAAGAGGAGAGATCACAACCAACACAGCAGAAATAAAAATAATAATAAGAGAATATTATGAGCAATTATATGCCAATAAAATGGGTAATCTGGAAGAAATGGACAAATTCCTAGAAACATATACACTACCAAAACTGAAACAGGAAGAAAGAGAAAATTTGAACAGACCCATAACCAGGAAGGAAATCAAATCAGTAATCAAAAATCTCCCAAAAAACAAGAGTCCAGGGCCAGATGGCTTTCCAAGGAAATTCTACCAAACATTTAAGGAAGTTAACACATATTCTCTTGAAACTGTTCCAAAAAAGTAGAAATGGAAGGAAAACTCCCAAACTCTTTCTATGAAGCCAGCATCACCTTGATTCAAAAACCAGACAGAGACCCTACTAAAAAGGAGAACTATAGACCAATTTCCCTGATGAACATGGATGCAAAAATCCTCAACAAGATATTAGCCAACCGGATCCAACAATACATTAAAACAATTATTCACCATGACCAAGCGGGATTTATACCTGGGATGCAGGGCTGGTTCAACATCCACAAAACAATTAATGTGATTCATCACATCAATAAAAGAAAGGACAAGAACCATATGATCCTTTCAATGGATGGAGAGAAAGCATTTGACAAAGTACAACATCCTTTCTTGATAAAAACCCTCAAGAAAGTAGGGATAGAAGGATCATAACTCGAGATCATAAAAGCCATATATGAACAACCCAAAGCTAATATCATCCTCAATGGGGAAAAACTGAGAGCTTCCCCCTAAGGTCAAGAACAAGACAGGGATGCCCACTCTCACCATTGTCATTCAACATAGCATTGGAAGTCTTAGCCTCTGCAATCAGACAACACAAAGAAATAAAAGGCATCCAAATCGGCCAGGAAGAGGTTAAACTTTCACTCTTTGCAGGTGACATGATACTCTATACGGAAAACCCAAACGATGGGGCGCCTGGGTGGCTCAGTCAGTTGAGCGGCCGACTTCGGCTCAGGTCATGATCTCACGGTCCGTGAGTTCGAGCCCCGCGTCAGGCTCTGTGCTGACAGCTCAGAGCCTGGAGCCTGTTTCAGATTCTGTGTCTCCCTCTCTCTGACCCTCCCCTGTTCATGCTCTGTCTCTCTCTGTCTCAAAAATAAATAAACGTTAAAAAAATTAAAAAAAAAAAAAAGAAAACCCAAACGATTACACCAAAAAACTACTAGAACTGATTCATGAATTCAGCAAAGTTGCAAGATATAAAATCAATACACAGAAATTGGTTGTATTCCTATACACCAAAAATGAAGCAACAGAAAGAGAAATCAAGGAATCGATCCCATTTACAGTTTCACCAAAAACCATGAAATACCTAGGAATAAATCTAACCAAAGAGGTGAAAAATCTATACACTGAAAACTATAGAAAGCTTTTGAAAGAAATTGAAGAATACACACAAAAAATGGAAAAAGATTTCGTGCTCCTGGATAGGAAGAACAAATATTGTTAAAATGTCCATACTACCCAAAGCAATCTACATATTCAATGCAATCCCTATCAAAATAACACCAGCATTCTTCACAGAGCTAGAACAAATAATCCTAAAATTTGTATGGAACCAGAAAAGACTCCAAATAGCCAAAGCGATCTTGAAAAAGAAAACCAAAGCAGGAGGCATCACAATCCCAGACTTCAAGGTATACTACAAAGCTGTAATCATCAAGACAGAATGGTACTGGCACAAGAACAGACAATCAGATCAGTGGAACAAAACAGAGAATCCAGAAATGGACCCACAAACGTATGGCCAACTAATCTTTGACAAAGCAGGAAAGAATATCCCATGGAATAAAGACAGTCTCTTCAGCAAGTGGTGCTGGGAAAACTGGACAGTGACATGCAGAAGAATGAACCTGGACCACTTTCTTACATCATACACAAAAATAAACTCAAAATGGATGAAAGACCTCAATGTAAGACAGGAAGCCATCAAAATCCTCAAGGAGAAAGCAGGCAAAAACCGCTTTGATCTTGCCCACAGCAAATTCTTACTCAACACGTCTCTGGAGGCAAGGGAAACAAAAGCAAAAATGAACTACTGGGACCTCATCAAAATAAAAAGCTTCTGTACAGCAAAGGAAACAATCAGCAAAACTAAAAGGCAACCGACAGAATGGGAGAAGATGTTTGCAAATGACATATCAGATAAAAGGTTAGTATCCAAAATCTATAAAGAATTTATCAAACTCAACCCCCCCAAAATAAATAATCCAGTGAAGAAATGGGCAAAAGACATAAATAGACACTTCTCCAAAGAAGACATCCAGATTGCCAACCGACACATGAAAAAATGCTCCACATCACTCATCATCAGGGAAATCCAAATCAAAACCACTATGAGATACCACCTCACGCCTATCAGAATGGCTAACATTAACAACTCAGGCAACGACAGATGTTGGTGAGGATGAGGAGAGAGGATCTCTTTTGCGTTGTTGGTGGGAATGCAAGCTGGTGCAGCCACTCTGGAAAACAGTATGGAGGTTCCTCAAAAAACTAAAAATAGAACTACCCTACACCCAGCAATTGCACTACTAGGCACTTATCCACGGGATACAGATGTGCTGTTTTGAAGGGACACATGCACCCCCATGTTTATAGCAGCACTATCAACAATAGCCAAAGTATGGAAAGACCCAAATGTCCCTCGATGGATGAATGAATAAAGAAGAAGTGGTATATATATACAATGGAATATTACTCGGCAATCAAAAAGAATGAAATTTTGCCATTTGCAACTATGTGGATGGAAGTAGAGGGTATTATGCTAAGTGAAATTAGTCAGTCAGAGAAAGACAAAAATCATATGATTTCACTCATATGAGGACTTTAAGAGACAAAACAGATGAATGTAAGGGAAGGGAAACAAAAATAATATAAAAACAGGGAGGGGGACAAAAGAGAAGAGACTCATAAATATGGAGAAAAAACTGAGGGTTGCTGGAGGGGTTGTGGGAGGGGGGATGGGTTAAATGGGTAAGGGGCATTAAGGAATCTACTGAAATCATTGTTTCACTCTATGCCAACTAATTTGGATGTAAATTTTAAAAAATAAAAAATAAAATTAAATGGTTATTAATTAGTTGTTATAAGGTTATAATGTATAATATGAAACATAATATATTCTTTAAAAATATCCCTATAGATATACACATCAATATCAACCTAATTACAATAAAATGAAGTTGAAAGAACTTGAATTTAAAAACTATATAGTATGCCCCATCTACTTAAGAAATAAACGTCCTAATATGTATATAAATTAATGCATTAATACACATAGACTACACAAACATTTTTAGAAGAACACAAATTGGTAACAGAATTATATCTGGGAAAGGGAACTAGGTCCTGACTTTGGAGGCTGGTTAATGCTCAAAGTGAACTTTTTGGTGTCAGTCTAATATTTCTATAATAACTGACATTTTTACAAGTAGAATACATCTATAACCCAGAAATAAGTGAAAACGAGAAAAAATAATAAAATATAGTAAATTTGAGTAATTTTTATACAGAAAACTAAATACTGTAAAATATTATTGGCATAATTTTGATTCTCTAAATAATAAATGTCCTTTATATAATAAATATCACCTTAATGAAATAAATTATAAATATATGTTACTTTTATATGTAAATTTTCTGAGAAAAATTATATCATTAATTAATAATAGAAAATTCAAATATATGAATAAAGTCTAAGTATTTTTAAAATTTCAATTTTTTTGTGAAATATAACAGGAACTTAGATAGATTTTTGTAAATTATGAATACTATGTATTTAAATGTTTCTTTACTTATTTTGCGAGAAGAGAGACAGAGCATGAGTGGGGAAGGGCAGAGAGAGAGACAGAGAGAGAGAAAGAGAGTCCCAAGCAGGCTCCACATGCCAGCATGGAGCCCACGTGGGGCTTGAAACAACGAACCATGAGATCAGGACCTTACCTGAATGCAAGAGTGTGACACTTAACCAACTGAACCACCCAGACTCCCCATGGATAATATATATTTAAAATCAAGATATTTAACTATGTATGTAAAACCAAGATAATCTGCTCAAAGAATAGCTAGAGACATTCTGTCTAAAATTATAACAAAACAGAGTCAAGACAAGTTCATCGACTGCAATGGCCATGTACTATATAATTCAGAATAGAAGCTCTGTTGTCAGACTTCTTGGGCATAAACTTTATTTATAGCACTTGGTAATTATGTGACCTGGGGAAAGCTAATCACTTTATTTTTTTTTAATTTCATTGTTTATAATATAGGGAAAATGCTAGTGATTAATGAGTTGTTATAGAAATAAATGTTAAAACACAAAGTAACTACATAATAAAACATCCAGAGCCCTCCACTATAAACCCTAGCAAATCTTTCCAACTGTAGTCCTCAGTTCTGGTATTCCATTTAATTCTGGTAAATGTCACCACACATGCCATTTGATATTGTTTCCTGTCTTACAATGTTCATCTCTTAATACTCTATCCTCCGCCAACTTTATCCATCTACTCAATGTGTTGTTTCATGAAATAATAATCAAAGTAATCTGTAAAATTCCTGCAAATAATAAAAACTCAAGATTCATGTTCCATATAGACAAAATAGCTTATTTGAATATACACAGTATCCCAAAATCCCAGAGAATTTTTATCATATTCCATCAAATTAATCAAATATGTACTGGATCAAGTCAAATAAGGATCATTTACTATTAGTAGGATGCATGCATAAGATCTCACATTTCCACTTCATATTATTTCAATACTATATGTTGCATTTTCTCATGTACATTTACTAAAACAAGAAATCACATTTCATCCTTTTTTCCTTCAGTTTCCTAGTATTTAGGATACTGATATAATCCTTTCTGAATCATAAGATAAAATAAATATATATTAAATAATTTCTCAGGGCACCTGTGTGGCTCAGTCGGTTAAGCATCCAACTTTGGCTCAGGTAATGATCTCACCATTCCTGAATTCAAGCCCTGTGTGGGGCTCTGTGCTGACAGCTCAGAGGCTGGAGACTGTTTCAGATTCTGTGTTTCCCTCTCTCTCTGCCCCTTCCCCAGTTGCATTCTCTCTCTCTCTCTCAAAAATAAACAAAAATAATAGCTTCTCACATATTTCTTACAACTTCTATTTGATCACTTTTATATGCCTAACATTTCCGTAAGTAATCATAAAATCATTTAAGGAACAATACTAAAAGTTTGTTAATGTTTTATGTTTCCTTTTTCAGTATATAGGATTATAAAATTACTTGATGCTTTCACAAGGTGAGTCTTTGACTTAATATCTCTTATGATCAAGGATACAGTTTAGAAAGTGTTGAATATATATAATCTTTGCACTTAGAAATATGATAAATTGCCTTAAAATTGATCACAAATACCATATGTTTTCACTCATGTGTGGAATTTAAGAAACAAAACAAACGATCATGGCAGGAAAGGAGAGAGGAAAACCAAGAAACAGACTCTTAACCATAGAGAAAAACTGACAGTTACCAGAGGGGGGTAGATGGGAGAATGGGTTAAATACGTGATGTAAATTAAGGAGTGCACTTATGATGAGCCCTGAGTATTGTATGGAAGTGTTGAATCACTATATTGTACACCTGAAACTAATATTAAACCATATGTTACTTAACTGGAATTCAAATAAAAGTAAAAAAAAATGATGAAACATTTATTTTATTTATAGTAATATCAAATTCAACTTCCTAAGGGCATATTGTATATATCTGGGCTCAAGCATGTCTAGTAACAAATTAATTAATTGTTTTTCTAATTACTAATTCTAAATCAATATCATCTTTATTTAATAGGAATGATACCTACAATCTGAATAATTATCAGTTTATGAAACTATCAATTGGGATACCTTTTGTTTGTAAATGGTAGACATTTGCCATTTGCATATGCTAATGGAATGTTTGTGATAGAGTATGTTTGCAAAAGAAAAATAATGTTTTATAAGTGTGACTGTATTGAAATGAATTTATTGTTATATTGACAAGTGATAATGTTTTCTTTCAAATTAAAACATTATTTTATTGAATAGCAGAAATGCCTATTAAGTTTCAATAGAGTAAAAGGTGAGTATAATATTATTTAATTCCATTCATTGACGTTTAAATAAGATAGAAAGAGATAATACAATATAAAAAGGAATCATATTGAAAGATGTAAATGTATGCTACTTTCAAAGTGCCTCCCGTGTTTTTTTTGTTTTTTTTTTGTTTTTTTTTTTAATTTTTTTTTTTTTTTTAACGTTTATTTTTGAGACAGAGAGAGACAGAGCGTGAACGGGGGAGGGTCACAGAGAGAGGGAGACACAGAATCTGAAACAGGCTCCAGGCTCTGAGCTGTCAGCACAGAGCCCGATGCGGGGCTCGAACCCACGGACCGTGAGATCATGACCTGAGCCGAAGTCGGCCGCTTAACCGACCGAGCCACCCAGGCGCCCCGTGCCTCCCATGTTTGATACTAAGCATCGAATTTGTTGAATACACACTGGAACAGCATTCCCTACTATTCTCTACACCTTCTCCCAGGTTTCCCCTTTCAAATTGATTTTTAAAGGACAATGGTATTATTGTCTCTTGTCCTTCCTAGGGGTAACATTTACTTAAATTCAGAAAAATTTCTATTCTTTTGTAGGACAGTGAACATTAGGAAGTTTGCATATATCATGATATATATTGCATACATACAATTATATGTAAGCAAGTTACCTACTTTTTCTTTTTCTTTTTGGTTCTCCATACTATGAAGAAGAACGTTTCCAGAATATGTTTTTATAGTAAAAATTTAAGCAAATTGATAAGAGAACATCTTGATGTTGTGGATTACCAAATCATGTCATTCAAATCATGGTTAAATTATCTACCTAGCTCTACACTATTATTTCTTAATTTTAAAGTAATATTAAAAAATGCGGGTAGTTTATTTTGAAAGTAATATATATATATATATATATATATATATATATATATACACACACACATGTACAAGATATATATGTATACATGTATATATTGCAGTATATGTGTATATATATATATATATATATATATATATATATACACACACACATACATGTATACACACAAGTACATATACATATAATAAATCTTAAATTCTTTCAGGCCAAAGAATAAAAATCATAGTAATCAGATACAATTTCTCTACACAAAAGCTATTTTTACCTACAAGTAAAACTACCCAATGCACATCACCTTGGAGAGAAAAAAAGGTTAAATAGCAAAGCAGTGATCTTTATCTAAGGCTCATGCATTTATTACCCATGGCAGTTTTCTCTACTTGCTGTCATAACAAAAGAAAATTGTAAATTGGAACACTTTATTCTGGGAAACTTGTTATTGAAACAAAGTATTTTTTTCTAAATCTTTCTAAGTTGAATGCATTTTAATTTTAAAATAAAACTGTGTTCGTTTCTAGTTCCTTTATCCCCCTAGAAGAATCCTTAATGAATTTCTGTCATAGCTTATTTTCACTTTCATGTTTGTATAAATTAACACTTCATTAAAAAAGTATTCATTTATTTAAAACAATGTTTCCCTTGATGGAAATGGAGGAGTAGGCATTAGCAACTATGATTAAGAGCAAATAATGGAAAAAGTGGGTGAGTCTTTAGAATATATTATTTGATACTCTGCTTTACTTTTCATCACAGATGATGGCAATAGAGCTGATATTACAATCAATACCTTCTACATATGCAACAAATATTTTAGGTACTGAAATAATACAAAACCAAATTCCTAGCAAAAATAGAAAGTTTTATTATATTACATGATTATAACTAAAGAGTGTATGATAATGACTATCCACAGTAACTTTGGAAACAGATTGCTTCTATTTATATTTTACAGAATAGGGTTTTTTTCTGATAGTTTCAAAATATTATTTTAGTCATATTAATGACCTAATCTGGTATATGCATTTCTATCTAGTTGATAACTATTAAATAGCATGCTCACACACATATATCTATTAATTAAATGAATTGATATATATAAAATATTTAGAAAATCATCGGGCACATAATGAATTTCTCGTAAGTGCTTTAAATTGAGTTTCTCAGGAAGCAGACAATGGGATGGAAATTAGCACACAGAAAATCTGCTGGATACCTTTATCTGTGAAAGGGAGAATGAAGAAGTAGGATTGGGTAGAGTTGTGGTACATGGTCAAGACTAATGTGGGAGCGCCTGGGTGGCTCAGTTGGTTGAGCGTCCGACTTTGGCTCATGTCATGATCTCACGGTTTGTGAGTTCGGGTCCTGCATTGGGCTCTGTGCTGACAGCTCAGAGCCTGGAGCCTGCTTCTGAATCTGTGTCTCCCTCTCTCTCTGCCCCTCCCCCACATGCGCTCTGTCTCTCCCTGCCTCTCAAAAATAAAGAAAACTAATAAAAAATTAAAAAAAAAAAGACTAATGTGGCTCAGTGGGCAGCTTCCTCAGAGTTGTTCCAATTTGGGTGAGGGAACCAGGTCCATATACCCTGTGTTTGACTAGTTTTTGAATATAGGGTGCCCAATGAAAGAGGCATGATGTAGTTTTCACCAAGAAAAGAGGTCCTAAAGAAACTTGACAGCTGAGAGTAGTTTTGGGCTGTGCTCTCAGTACCTGTAGTCATAAGGACAGCCTACCTCCTTCCGCTTTCCACCTCTTGTATTGCTCAGATCTGTTATTCATATGGGTTTCTACAACAGTTCCTTCAGCATCATAATGGACCAGTTCTTCAGTGAAACTTAAGAGGGAATTTAGATGATGAACTAGAGACCCTGACACTGCAGCTGAATTTGGGACTACAATTGGTACTCATAGTCTCTCTAATTTACCATTTATTTTAAATTGCCCTTATGCTCAGGCAGAATTTTTGATAGTCTTGGTGGCATACCTGATTGTATATTCTAGATCTTCTCCCTGATAAAGTTGAGCCATTAGTCAGTCATATGATCGTAGCTCAGTATTGCTGGATCTATCTATTAAACATCAAATTAGTCAAGGGAGTGCCAAAAGGCACCAAAATGTGCTGCATAGACATATAATGCACTTCTACTACCTTCCTACATCCACTTCATAATCAGGTTCAATTTTTCTAGACAAGATAAGCACTTCATTTCTTGCCTGCTGAAACACTGGCACAAAGTCCTCAAAGTGCTTAGGCAACATGGAACATGAAACACAGATTTTCCAAATGAGCCAGTGAATTGTCTCACCCAGGATCAAGCTTTTCTCTTGGCAGCCCATCCCTCTCCCCACCCAAAAAATCTGAAAGGATCGTTCCATCGGGTCACCCAAACTATTGTTAAATGTGAAGCACAGCATAATATTTCTTACTGCCAAATCCTGTGTCCTTACTACTGCTTTTGTTGATACTGATCCCAAGAGTACTCCTAGGTTGATGGTAAGCGGAATTACTCCTCCTTCCAAGGGTTTGAACACTGAATTCTTCCTACTGGGACACATCACCATATAAGGGTCTTTGGTATGTTGTATCCTGGAAAATGACACCTCACTTTTATAAAACATTGTCATTGGGGTGGTGCTTTGGCTGTGCATTTGACTGGTTATTCAATTGCTCTATCATTCCTCTAGATTCTGGATACTGTTGTTTTGAAACAGTCAGTGGATACCAGGGTCTTGAACTCATTCCTGCATCTTCTTTGTGTAAAGTGTGCCCATTGGTCTGAGATGTTATGCAAAAGCCTATGAAAGTGAATCATTCCGAATTTCTTTGGAGAGTGGCTCTGAATGCCAAAAAGTAACCTATATTTTGGAATATGTTTTTATTCCTATAAAAAATGAACCGCTGCCCCTTCGAAGGCAAAAGAGGTCCAAAGTAGTCAATTTTCAACCAAGTTTCTTGGTAGATATTCTCTTCAAAGATTGGGGGCTCAGTGTTTAATCTTGTTGCTCAAAGGCTGAACATCAAAGTGATAACATCTTCCCCAAAATTGGTAAATAGGATTCATACTATTTATGAATTTCATACTAGGCCAATACATAGACCCCACACCAAAAATATAAGGAGAAAATTTAAAACACTACAGCCAAATAATTCTAAAGGGATATCACAATCAACAAAGAGAAAATAAATACATCAGCCAACAACCTGCATGTTACTTCCACAAATTCTATGTCTCAAAGACCTGTTAATTATTGTTTCTTGGGCATTTCATACATGCTTTGCTCACAGTTAATGATTAGGTCACACCTTACCCCAAAATAATTTGAATACTGCACTGTCTGAAATAAAATTATATAAGCTAACTATTTAAATCAAGACACAATAAATTCTCTCATGATGGAAAACAATCTGCCTCAAAATACCAATGCCTACAAACCACGCCAAGGAAACTACATAATCAAATGATTTAGGAAAATTCTAATGTCTAAGCAACCACAACAGTCAGTATATTGAAAGAAAACAGTTGATTGTTTGCATACGTGTGTGCACATCCACATAAATGTGTGTGTCTGTGTGTGAACACATACATGTATACATGCATACATAGATAGGTGCAGACACATAGATATGCATGCACATAGGTATTTTTGATAACCTGAGATGTTTAGTTTATTTAAAGCATAATAATTCCTTTATGTTTTTGTTTTTTGGCTGAGTTTTCTCTTGTTTTATATCAAAAAGAGAAGAATAATTTCAATTTTTGTGTTTTTGCTTCATAAAATATAATCCACATGTTTACATGTGATAAAATAAGTTTTACTCCACCAGCATGCTCCCTTATTTCCCACAATTTGCTTTGGTTGCTTATTTCCCACAATTTGCAATATTATTTGTGATTTATAATCAGTTTCTTACAATACTTGATTTCAACAATGTGTTGCATGTGATATACCGGTGTTGTTCCAAATTGTTTTATACTGGACTCATAGATAACTATAACCCCTTGGCTTCTATGTATTGGCAAAACCACTTAGTGACTATCACAAAAACTATCTGAAACAATTATCTTTCCCCTTTCTCACTTACCACTTTGATAAAAAAAAATCTAACACAATTCTGTAACACTCATTTACATCCTGGGTCAAAAAATGATTCAAGTTCATGTAAATAATGTATAAACAACAGTTTTTAATCATCAAAAAACCTTTTCTCAAATTACTACTAATTTATATCAGAAAACTCTATATCATTTTGATACCTAAATAAATGTTTCCCTTAAGATCAGGATAATTCCATCCAGATTTTCTAAAACAAAACAAAAGCGTCCAAATGGTAGCAGAATATGAATGCTTAAATTTTTTTCATAAAGGGAAGTATTTTTTATCTTTCCTTTGTCACATTAGAAAGAAAATTTTGGGTGTTTCTCACAGAAAGAGCTGAATTCCCTAGATAGAAGAAAATAGCTTCCTTACTGCATCTCTAGGGATAGATGCCTGGATAATTTTCTTTAGAAAGAATGAAAATTTCTTACCTTTGTGTATGGCAGAATTATATTTCCTTAATGATATGACTTCTAGTTAAACAGAGCAATCCACCCTTTTTGAACTACATGTGCCATCACAGATTACTGTGAATAAGTAAACTGACAAAGATATACACGGCAAGATAGGAATGAGTGTGATTAGAATATAATGAAACTCAAAGATGAGAGAATGAGCTGGGATGAGCCTTCTTTGAAAGATATGTTCAGCAAAATGGACAAGACAGAGTCCATTTCAAAGACCATGATTCAGAGCACAAGAGCTATGGTGGCTCAATGTCCACAGAACTAAATTACCAGACTTTGCCTGAGTGAAACAAAAATGATTACCTCTGCCGAAAACTTCCTTGTCCTCATATGGAAGTAATAATCATTTGCAGGATGTGATATAATTTGTGGTTTATCACTATATACTTATAATACGAAAACCTATCTCTGAATTGTCTCTTACAGATGACAGAGAAACCAAAGGAGAACCTTCCCTTTCCCCACCAGCACAGTGGTAGGAACATCCTGTCCAGGTCGTTGGGCTGAGCTATGCAAAGGTAAAGTGAGAAGGAGAGATCTTCTCTAGTATATAAAACTTCAAAAAGTTGTTGACAATTACAAGTGTCCATAAGCATTCCAAATAAATCCATTAGGAAGAATAAGTGCTGTCTATCAATCTCTAAACAAGGATGTGAAAATTTTGTGGATAATCTCTATAGCATTTTCTATCTAGATATGCTCTATTTCCTCTTTAATGTTTTTATTTCTCAACTATTACAAATATTTATTAATTTTAAATCTATGAAGTTTATACTGATACACATTAGGTATCACTTCTCTATTTTCTATTCTCTGTATTTCTAATATTTCTAATATTGCAACAGCAAATTTTGAGTTCATTTTCCAAAACAAATACGGAGTAAGTTAAGTTGTATTTTGAGTGAAGTAAACTTTTGTGTGTTTGCCTTGCAGCCTAACTGAAACTTGTGATGTTTACCACTTGTCTTCTAACTTTGTCTATCGGGTCCTGAGGACTAGTGATTGTGCTGGTTGAGTGAAGCCTGGACAAGGTGGAGAGCATCTTCTTGCTTTGGGTTCTTATAAAAGCCATTAGTCCTTCAACTTGCTCAGTAAAATGGGTCAGAACAAAACACCTACCTATGATACATTTTGTTTCCATAGTTGAAAAAAATCAAAACAATATTGTACTTCTATTTTAGTGGCTTTGGGTGAATGAAACTACAATTTGTGTTTCACTTTGGAAGGAATACCCTGACATCATTCCCGTACACATGCTATGACTCCTGGAAACTTCATTCAGGAGGCAGAGTCTTGAATTTTCATGAGGCTTATCTCTCAGCCTCCAGAATGCATGCATCTTACCAATTCATTCAGGGTACCTGATTCTTTCTTCCCACCAGATCTTGGCAGTATAAATGCCATAGACTGATATGCTACGCTATGGGGTAGTGAAATGATCAGCGTCCCTGTGGGTTAATTAGAATCTATTACAAGAGTGTTAATGTAATGCAGAGGTAGGAAAATGAAGGTATATTGCTGTATCCTGATAGATTGAATCAAATTACATCTGGTGTTTTCTCTTAGAGAATGGAGGAAAAGCATTTAGCAGATGGACAGCTTCATACCAGGGGATGCATTCATTTTCTCCACTACCATTTTTAAGACACATCTGTCTCCCATACAGACCAATCAGATGAGTTAAAGGTGGATATACTATCTACATTTTTCAAGTGTTTAATAGTACTGTTTATTAATGTAATTCATTCAGTAATATAGTATTGTTATCACGTTGCTATTTTGCTAAGAAAATTTGGTGCCAGAGGTTACAATTCTCCCATCTTATAATAATTATTCTTACTTTTAAGGTCAGGGAACCAAGGTGGTATTTCTATTAACTGTTGAGTATGTCTATTTTATTCAGGATCCAGGAAAGTTTTTATTAGGTTGATGAATACAGAAAACTCACGATGATATGGAATCAGTTCCAAAACCTACTTTCACTAGTAGATAACCTCTGGATCACAAGAAATTACTAAGCTCAGTAAATCAGTCAGATAACTGGAAATGTTTATTCCTTGAATGAATGCTTACACTGGTAAATGGACAATTATCTTTTAGGATGAAAGTCTAAAAGAAGAGTATAAATACATAATTAAAATATCAATACAAGATCTTTCCTTAAATCATAAATCTGCCTGCTCTTCAATCCTTCAGGTGAGTGACACTGCCTTTCTGAACTTAACTAGGTCTGGGAATTGGATCAAATTGGATCAAAATGAGTCTCCATTGGGATGACCAATATATGCTCTACTTTTAATTAGACTTAGACTTATATTTTGATTATGCAAAAATGTACGGTCTCAGATGGCTTGCCATTTCTTTTTGTGCCGAGAACAGCAATTAGTCATTGCCAATACTCCAGCATGTCAGCTATCCCGATTATAAACTTGTTGCCTATTACGGTAAGCATGTCTGCCTTTCCTATAGACGTCAGGTGATGTGTCTTTGCCTCTGACACTCTAGGATTCCATCATCTCCATGGGAATCAATTAGCTAATTTCAAGCATCTTCCATATTTATTCCTATCCTATAAAGAACAACCATTATAGTGTTTTCAATGATACTTATAAAATATATTCCTCGCGGTGCTTGGGTGGTTCATTTGGGTAAGCATCCGACTTCAGCTCAGGTCATGATAATCTCATGGTTCTTGAGTTCATGCCCTGCGTCAGGCTCTGTGCTGACAGCCCAGAGCCTGGAGCCTGCTTCAGATTCTGTGTCTCCCTCTCTCTCTCTGCCCCTCCCCTGCTCATGCTCTATCTCTTTCTTCTTCAAAAATAAATTAACATTAAAAAATTTAAAACATATTCCTCAATGTCATTGAGATTTAAACAATTCCTTAGCCCACTGGGCACCTAATTATGAGATGATAAAATAAGTTATTTATAATGAAATCTAAAATTTGTATCTCCTCAGTTTTTGGAGTTTTTTTCATCTTATCATAACAAGGAATTGCAGCAGGCATCACAATTTCAGTAATCAGAGACTAAGTTTGATTTGTGGTTCAATCCAGTAACCAAGGAAAGGCATAAACTAGGAAAATGCATAATCTCTGTTAATTTCTCTCAAACTCCCATTTCTATAGGCAACTGAATCTAATAGAGTTATTCTTTTCAAGTACATTCACAGACATTCCCACACATTATTTCCATGCCTCTGAAGATAAGTAAAACCTTGTGTTGTTCCTATG
Source organism: Panthera leo (assembly GCF_018350215.1). Lineage (NCBI taxonomy): Eukaryota > Metazoa > Chordata > Mammalia > Carnivora > Felidae > Panthera > Panthera leo. The sequence goes on from NC_056679.1 coordinate 44,005,268, forward strand.
TAAAACTTTTTTCTGGACAGATATTTTCTTGCCCACTGAGAGGAAGTTTGAAGTTTGGAGGCAATAAGAAATGATAGAACTGGGAGATAAGGAGAACTGGTATCCCTTAGATTGTCTGGGGAAGCTGTGACCTTAAGTGAGGCCATTTCAAAATAAGCAGGGACAAGCCTTCAAAAACAAAGGCAGAGAGGCACCTTATATCGATAAGACAGGCCCAGAGGCTTTGAGCAGATTTTGTTATTTAGTACTATCTAATTCTATCCAGGTGTCTTCATTGCACATCACAGGATCCAGTTCTTTCCCAACCAACTTTCAGATGAGGGACTGAGTGACACTAGACACTGAATATAATTTAACAACCTGTAGCATAAGCTTCATTCTCACTGTAAGATTTTATTACAGCAGCTGCCATGTCTACCAAAGCCCAGCCTTCCATAGAAACTTCATTTACACTACTGAAGATAATGACTTGATTGCTTTGTCCTCTATAATATGAATAGCCAATGTCCTATACACAAAGCAAATGCATGCTTGAATCTCTTCCAACTTATCTATCTAGATGATTAAAACCCATATTTCCATATTGTTGAGTGTCGCTAGTTAAAGAGATCTCTGATGTAATTTTCTATTGGTCAGAATACAGGTGAGAATAAAATCCACTTCAGCTAGCATAAGAATGGAGGACAGATCTCATAGTAATAAATACCTTACTGAATTATTTGAGGATTTGAAGAAACTAATTCTAGTCTGACCTGACCTGTAAAGCCACAGTACTGAAATGGGTTTCCTAGTTGCTGCTCCCTGACACTTTCAGAAACTGTATAATTAAGAATCAGCCTACCAGGTACCTGGGTGGCTCAGTCAGTTGAGCATCCAACTTTGGCTCAGGTCATGTTCTCAGTTTGTGAGTTCCAACCCTGCGTCAGGTTCTGTGCTGACAGCACAGAGCCTGGAGCCTGCTTCAGATTCTTTGTCTCCCTCTCTTTCTGCCCCCTCCTCCGCTTGTGCTGGGTGTCTCTCTCTCAAAAATAAATACACGTTAAAAAAACATTAAAGAAAAAGAATCAGCCCACCAAATTAGGAGATTCATGCTACAAATATCAACTCTTTATCTGTAGTTTCTTTTGCTAACATCAGAAAGCTTTCTGTTGATTTGGAAAGCTTCAAGAAAATTATCACCTCTGGCACAATCTGTAATCTCTAGTGCTGTCTCTTTTTCCCTGTTTGATTCAGTTCTAAATTTAAGGTTACTGTGAGTATACTTTATTCATGAGATCTTCTAAGATTCTCTAATGGGATCTGAAAAATACAGTTTATAGTGTTCCAGCCTCTTCATGCTAGGATATGATGTTGGATGTTTGTTAAATGAGATATTTTAAAAACCTCTCCCTCACTAATAGAGTCTTTTGAATTCTCATCATTATTTTACATTCACCCTTTTCCCCTATTTTAAACTATTAACCATTTTCCTGGACTTTTTGGATGTAGGTGAGATTAAAGCATGTGCTCAATTTACTGGACTCTTGCAAGACCATTCCCAGGTTAAAAGACTTTGCCAAAATTGGTGACCTTAAATTTCTGGAAGACTTCTCTGAGCAATTTTATTTGCAATATGTGCCTTAGTTATTACACTGAATGCCCTAGAACTTGTTACTCTATACACACTTTTGGGAAAGAATTATGCCAAATTTCAATATGTCAAGCTGTGATTAATCAACTTGGTTCCCCAAAAGATTAAATTACTACTGCAAAAGGTCAATAAATGCTAATGATTGTTATCTGGCCTTAGAACTATGAACAGAATTCTTAAAAAATGATTGTATAGAAAAAATAACTAGGTCATTTTGGAATAAATGATTAGAAATGTCAACTGAATTTGTTACTTTTGTTGTGAAAAACTTTGTCATTCAATAGACAATTAGTGTCTCTTTTTCATAGGATATTGTGCTAAAAAGAACACCAGTCATATGGAATAAATATTGGTCTTCATTCTTATCGAAACAGAATGGAAAGAAAATGTAGCTGCAGTTTTTTGTTCCACAATACTTACTAAGTACCTAGTATGTGGCTGGTATTTGTAAAGATTCTAGGAGTGTATATAAAGGAGACTGGAGATGTTCCAAGAGCTTAAATATAGTGGACTTTATAAGCACTCTGTTATTAATTCTTAGTATGTCATGTTATTCAGATTAAGGGGCCATTTTTACCATTTTAATAATGAAGAAACAAAGGCTCAAAGAAGTTATTATATCCACAAAGTCAAACTGAGAATGTGTGTTTTCCCAAATCCAGGTATTTTATGTAGCACCAACCATATTGCTTACAATCTAAAAGGATAGACAGAAATATGAGCAACTAATTAATTTTCTCACAATGAGTAGAATGATAAGCATATCAGTATAGATATAAAGTATTTAGGATGGCTAGAGAAGAGAGTGCTCTATTTTGAATGGAAAGATAAAAAAAAAAAGAGTTCATGGTAAGAATTGGTGATTATGAAATTACTAGATCACTTTTAAGAGGTAGAGATTTAGAGAAAAGTATGAGCACAATTCTACCCATAACAGTGAGTGATGCATACAACGTGACATCACTAGAAGGATTTATTCAGAAAAGGCTTGAAACAGAAATTCTGGCTAAAAGACTGTTAATAGTTCATGTGAAGGATAATTAAAGGAAGTAGGGCAGCAGTAATACTGAACTAAAACTAAAGCCTGAAGAAACACTGGAGTTAAACACAGAAAAACTAGAGTCAAACTCAGAAAAACTTGGAGACAAACTGAATATTATGTGTAAATGAAAATGGAAACTGAAAGTATTTCTGCTATTTTGGTATGGTAGACTGAAAGTATTTTGATGCTTATGGAGACAGTAGAATGAAAAGTTTAGAGAACAGGTAGAAAAAATACAATTTGAGACGTTGCAATTTTCTTATGCATATGGAGATATAACAAACATGCCAAACTTCATTAAAGTCAAAAGATCAGGAAGTCAGAACAAAGATATAGACTTAGAAGCCATGCATATAGAAAAGATGACTGTAGTGGTGAGGTTAAAAAAAATGTAGAGCATCTTTTTAAAGGTGCCGAAAACAGAATTTTATAAAATCCCTATACTTGAGGATCATATATGCTGATTTAGGAAAATAGGATAGAATGAGGAAGAGCACAAGAAGAGTGCTCAGAAGCAAAAGAGTAAGGATTTTAAGCAGAACAGTTTTTTTTCTCAAAGGGACAAATAGTATGAAGACACGACAATGTAAATGTTCTAATTTGTAAGTTACAGTATATTTGTTAGGGCTATTAACATAGTCTTTATCCTCCTGTATTTGTTAGAATATTTAGACCTGTAAGATGTTACACATACACATTGGGAACATTTTCTTTTTTCACCTTATTATTAATTTTATTTTTGTCCCAGCTTAATTGAGATATAATAGATGTGTAACATTGTGTATATTTAAGGCGTGCAACATGATGATTTGATACATTTATAAATTGCAAAATGATTATCATAGCATTAATTAACACCTCCATCATGTCACATAATTATCATTTAATTTTTGTGGTGAGAACATTTAAGATTGAATGCAGGTCTTTATACAACTTTTTGTCTCTGCCTCGAATGCTTATCACTCAGACATCAAGAAACCCAGGTTCCTCATCTTTTTCAAACTTTTGGACAAATGCCGTCTTCTCAGCAAAGCATTGCCAATCTGCCTTCCCTGGTCTACTTGTTTATTTTTTCATAGTCCTTAATATGCCCTAATATACTATGTACTTAATGTACATTTTGTTTATTGTTAAATTGTTGTCTTCTACCAAAATGCAAGCTCCCTGAAGAAAGTCATCTAAATTTGTTTTGCCTGCTCATTCGTCCCAAATATCTGGCACGAACTAGGTACTCAATGCATATTTGTCAACTTTAGTAATTGAAGTTTCACTTCATTTATTTTATTTCCAAAGAAATTTAGAGTACATTTTTTGCTAGTTTATACGAAAAGGTGGTGATTTTTATCTTCCATCTGGATTGGCATGATCTGTGGCTTAACATATTCTTGTTTGTTTGCTTTTACTTCTCCCTTCAGAGAGATGAATTTCCTGGAAAAGATGTTACAGCCTTATTTTTTTTCTATTGTTTACGTGGGGAAAAGAAATGCAGAAGGCTAAAAAGGGGGATCTTTGATATCTTAAGGGCAAATAAAAATATTAGAACGGAAACCCTTTCTTAGCCATTATTTAGTACTTTTAGACCTTTTACAAAGCCCACAGTCCTAAAACAATTGTCCCCAATCTTTTCTTTATATATTTACATCTCAGGAAAACATCACTATGTAGGTCATTACTACTACAGCCGAAGACAATGCATCGGGATATTGGAGGCTGATTAGTTGCTAGGCTGTGCTTGTTAACATGCACACTCTTGAGTGAAGAATACATTTGCATATTTCTTTTCTTGTCCAGGATGACACACATTTCTCTTTGCCTGCCTAATACCATTATCATGTTTGAACATTCTTGTCCTGGGAATTAATTTTTCACAGGTTTTTCTGTTTGCTCTACTTCTTCACTCTGTTTTTGATTCTTTTAAAATTTATGTTTATGTAATTCTGTCATTAGCCAGTAAATTGTTCAAAACAGCTTTTTTCTTTGATGTTTTTTACTTTTTACTTTGGGTTTGACTCCTCAGAGAGGATGTGGTTAGGATTTGACCATGGGATGCTGTGCTTTTTTTTAATATTTATGATTTACACTATTCTCTCTGCTCCATTTCATATAGCATGTTTATTACCCTAAACACTTAAAACTTGTGTATTTTTCCCAAATACCCTCTAGTCTCAATTCTACTCTAAGCAATTATATCTATTCAACTATCAAGCATTATATATTAATACCAATAATCATATACATAGAGATGTAGATCATGAGTATTTGGAAATGCATAAGAATGAGACATATACATATAAATGCAAGCTTAAAATATTCCCCTGAAGGTTTATACTTTACTAAGAGACTTTTAAGAGAGGGAAAAATGAAAGAGAAAAAGAAAACTAAGAAAAACTTAAAGAGTAAGAAACATGTGTTTTAAAGGGAAGAAACTAATAAATGCTGCTTTAATGAACTTCTGGCTCAGATGGCAGAGTAAGATCACTCTCTGATGCATTCTCTCAGTTCCCAACATGGAACAGTGATAAATAAAATGTAACAGTAGAGACAAACAAACAGAAGAACTCCAAATAATACTTAGGATAAGGCTACCAGAATTGCTGTGCTTTGGATTTTGAGGCTGGTCATGATGGTCAGGTTTGGTTCTTACAAGTTAGAGGGCACTGAAAATATTCCAGTTTCAAGAGACTAGCCTCATGGACATAAGAGGATGAAAAAAATCCTTCTGTCCACAAATATTTAGACTAAAGAGATCCCAACATAAGTTAATAATTTTGAAAGAAAAGATAATAAACAATGGTGTTGTGGAAGAAGTCGTTATGCAGATTTCCTAAGGACTTTTCACGTCAAACACACACACACACACACACACACACACACACACACACACGCCAAATACCAAGTATAATAAATAAAAATACATTTATGCTAAACATATCATAATAACTATGAAATATCAAGGATGAAGACAAAATCTTAAAGACTACTAGAAGAGATAAAACAGATTACCTGCAAAGAAAAGTTTTTGATAGAGAGTCATCTTTTTAACACTAGCAGCACATGCCAGGAATAATAGAGCTATATCATTTGTTTGTTGGAGAAAAATGCCTGTCCTGACTCCTTCAGCCTTTCCCACCCCTCCAGCTAGACTACCTTATTCCTTTAACTTCTTCAGCACTTAGCACATAAGATTTATTTGTTTACTTAGTGAAATTCAATTTCAACAATTTGGAAACAACTGTGACATTGAATTCACAATTTTGTGAGACATAAATTTGACTGTTGAAAGGACACTGGTATTTAGGAGTGAAACTTTAAGATATAAAGTAATATCTACCTGTCAATTTGACTTAACAGATCTTGCTTTGCCCCTGTTTATGCTATAATGGTAGATGACAACCTGCATGGGGATTTATCTCCCAAATCAGTAGCAGTGTAAAAGAAACGCCATGGGACATATAAATAAACAATATACTTTATCTAAATTAGGTAATAGTTCAGTTATTTATATGAAAATGACATTTAAAATGACAATATATAGATTTTTTAATATGGCATATTCTTGCTCTTCTGTTGTTTGAATTAATCTGCTGGGCTCTTTCAGAAGGTAGTGCATTCTCTGGGCTTATAAACCCGACTTACTTGGAATTCAGTGGAGGAAATTCATGAATCAGGAACTCTCAGAGTGGTCTTTAAGCTACTTGCACATGAAAGATTTTCAGATTCAAAGTCTCAGTCATTCCACCAGGCAACCATGAGCATCTGAGAAGGTTGGGGTTTTTTTTTTTTTTTTTTATGCCAAAGAGAATATGAAATGGGTAGTCGAAGAAAGTCATCCTAAATACCAGGTATGGCCATACTAGTTCCAGAGTCCAGGACTGTAATAGTTATAAGTAATTTATTCCTTATTTTGATATGGATATATTTATAAATATATTTTGCATTTTTCTCCCTTCTCTCAATCCCATGCCATCTGACATAATATATCTTAATAGCAGTTAATTGTATATCTCAGGAAATACATTTCTGAGAATACTAAAGGAGGAATGTGAGTCTGTGAGAAGAATGTGCTTTTATAAAGATGGATAAAGAAATGATGTATCCTCTCTTGAGGGTACACCTCTGATTGGTGTGTTTTCAATTGCACAAGAAAGACAGCATCATGTTCACAGCACATGATTTTGCTATGACCTTAATTTGAATGTAAGCATGGTGAAGTGCCATACACTGATGCCAAAATGACAATATTTAGATTTTAGTGGATTGTGGTCTGTAAATTTAGCTAAGCTAGGACTACATTTCCCAAAAAGGAAATGGTTGTAGGCTAGTTTCAGCCACAGGAAATATTTTGCACACAACGGGCATGATAAAAGTCAAGCAACTAAGAAGCAGTACCTATATCCTTTTTCTCTTAGGAGCTGGGCACAGGACACTTAGTTGCTAGTACAGGGAATCCATGCTACTGCTCATCTGTTGTCTCACTAGTTCTCAGCAACTCTGGTTCCAGGTTTCTTGAATTCCAGGCCAGCATCTTCCAACTATGGGGAAGCTGTTGGGTCCACAGCCCCTTTAGCTTCTCCAACACCTGGGCTAGGTTAAAAAAAGGTGGGGAGGGGCACTAGCTTCTCCTGAAAGTTGTTACTTTGAAGGCTCATAGAGGGTCAGAGAGCAACATGGTTCCCGGCTTTCCCTCACAGCTTCCAGTTCCTTTATGCTTCTCCACACTTTTCACTTCATATGAAAATTCTCTGCTCTCCTCTTTCCTTAAATGTCTGTCCTGATACTACATAATTAACACCAGGCAAAGTCTAATGTAGGGTCCAAAGGCAGGCTGCCCCAAAATGTGCCACTTTGGCATACTGATTACGTATGTATGTATGTATGTATGTATGTATGTATGTATTTTTAATTTTAAATAAAAGTTACCTAAGAGACAGCCTGTGCAAGAACACTCAGACCCCCTCTGTATTTCTGAAGGCAGGAAATAAATCTCCCATGTGAAAGAGACCCCCCCCTCCTTATACTAGGAGATAGTAGATATCAGAGATATCTTATCATCAGAGATAAGAAATTTAGAGCCAAGAAGGCTGTATAAACAACTTCGTTACTTTTTAATAATTTACTACCTTAGCCCAAATTCTGTTTAGACATCCTTACTAACCGAAGCTCTTAAAGTTTTCTTTGTCCTGTCAATTCCTCATGGATTTATAGCTTCTGTCTAAAAAAGTATAAAAACTGCTTGCCTTGGTCATTTCTTCAGGTATCAATTTCATTATTGGGCCTCTGTGAAGGTATAAAAAAACTTTGTCTTTTTTCCTTACTTTATATTTTTTGAAATTTTGGAGTTTGTATTTTGAAAAGCATTCCCATATATCAGGGTAAACTCCAAGTGGATTACATATTTGTTTATTTTTTTAAAGACCATTAATGTACTGTAGGAAATAACAAGTGACTTTATATTTATACTGGAAGGGGAAAATGTTTCGACCTAAAAAGTCTAAGAAGCATTAAAAACAGACAGATGAATAAATCTGATTATGTTAAAATTTTTAAAAATCTATGTCATGAAAATATAATAAGTAAAATAAAATTATAAACTATTAAATGGGAAAAATATATGTAGGTCATATAAAAAGTATATGAGGTCCTTAGGAATCATAAGGAAAGACAACAATAGAAAAATTACAAAGTATATCATTATTCAGGACACATGAAGGGAAATAAAAAAGTTCCTTGAATATATAAAGGTATGTTCAATTTTACTCATAAAAGAAATGTAAATTAAAATATAAGAAGTAAAATCTTTAATCTAACACTTTCGGCAAAGCTCTCCAAATTAGAAAACTCACACCTTCTGTGAGTCTATGAAGAAACAGACGTTATTATGTATTGTTTGTGCAAATTCCTACCACTTCAGAGTGATATGACATTGTATATCAGATTCCAGATGCAATTACGTATTGACTGTGCAATCTGACTCTTGAGAATTTCCTGGGTATATATTTTGAAACTATAAAATAATATTTAAATAGTTGGGTTTCTTTTTGTTGTGTTTTGCTTTCTTGGATATTGGAATTATGGTCAGGGCAAAAAAAAACAGGAAACAAAGTGTCCCTAGTAGGATTCCAGACAAATAAAATATGGTACAATAATAAACTATAAAGCCATGCTTCTATAAAGACAGAGAATAAATGCCACTAAAAATAGGTTATAGGCCAATATTCCTAATGAATATAGATGCAAATATCCCCAGCAAAATACTAGCAAACCAAATCCAAAAATACATTAAAAAACTTTTCACCATGATCAAGTAGGATTTATTCCTTGGTTGCAAGGTTGGATCAGTATTCACAAATCAATCAATGCCATGCATAACTTACTAAAAGAAAAGATAAGAACGATATGATCATTTCAAATGATGCAGAAAAAGCATTTGAGAACGTACATCTGTTCATGTAAAAACCCTCAACAAAGTAGGTTTAGAGGGAGCATACCTCAACATAATAATGGCCATATATGAAAAACCCACAGCTAACATCATCCTAAATGGGGAAAAACTGAGATCTTTCCACATCCCCACCTCCAAGTTCAGGAGCAAGACAAGGATGTCTACTCTCACCACTTTTATTTAACATAGTACTGGAAGTCCTAGTGGAAGCAATCAGACAACAAAAAGAAATAAAAGGCATCCAAATCAACCAGGAAAAAATCAAACTTTCACCCTCTGCAGATGACATGATACTCTACATAGAAAACCCAAAAGACTCCACCAAAAAAAAATTGCTACAACTGATAAATGAATTCAGTCAAGTCACAGGATACAAAATCAACATACAGAAATCTGTTGCACTTCTATACACCAATAATGAAGAAGCATAAGGAGCAATTGAGGAGTCAATCCCATTTACAGTTGAATCAAAAACAATAAGACATCTAGGAATAAACTTTACCAAAGAGATGAAAGACCTGTATTCTGAGAACTATAAAACACTAATGAAAAAAATTGAAGGTGACACAAATAAATGGAAAAATATACTATGCTTATGGATTGAAAGAAAAAAAATATTGTTAAAATGTCTATTCTACCCAAAACAATCTACACATGTAATGCAATCCTTGTCAAAATACCAACAGCATTTTTCACAAAAGTAAAACAAACAATCCTGACATTTGTATGGAGCCATAAAAGACCTTGAATAGCCAAAGCAACCTTGAAAAAGAAAAGCAAAGCTGGAGGCATCACAATTCCAGACTTCAAGTTATATTACAAAGCTGTAGTGATCAAAACAGTAAGGTACTGTCACAAAAATAGACCCATACATGAAGAGAACAGAAAGGAAATCCAGAGATGAACCCCCAACTATGTGATCAATTAATCTTCAACAAAGCATAAAGAATATCCAATGGGAAAAAGACAGTCACTTCAACAAAGGGTGCTGGGCAATCTGGACAGCAACATGCAAAAGAATGAAACTGGACCACTTTCTTACACCACACACAAAAATAAATTCAAAATGGATGAAAGACCTAAATGTGAGACCTGAAACCAAAAAATCCCACAAAAGAACACAGGCAGTAATTTCTTTGATATTGGTCTTGGCAACTTTGTTTTAGATGTTTCCTGAGGCAAGGGAAACAGAAGCAAAAATATTGGGACTACATCAAAACAAAACAAAACAATAAAACAAAACAAAACAAGCAAACAAACTTCTGCACAGTGAAGGAAACAATCAACAAAACTGAAAGGCAACCTACTGAAGGGTAGAAGATATTTGAAAATGATAAATCTGATAAAGGGTTAGTATCCAAAATCTATAAAGAGCTGATACAGCTGAACACTGAGAAGACAAATAATTCAATTTAAAAAATGGGGAGAAGACATGAACAGATATTTCTCTAAAGAAGACATATAGTTGGCCAATAGATACATGAAATGATGTTCATCATCACTTATCATCAGGGAAATACCAATCAAAACTATAATGAGATATCATCTCACATTGTCAGGATGGCTAAAATCAACAACACAAGAAACAACAGGTGTTGGCAAGGATGTGATGAAAAGGAACCCGTCACTCACTCTTAGTGGGAATGCAAACTGGTAAATCCACTGTGGAAAACAGTATGGAGGTTTCTCAAAATGTAAAATAATAGAAGTACCCTATGTCCAGCAATCACAATACTGGGTATTTACCAAAATGATATAAAAATATTAACTCAAAGGGATACATGCACTGTTTATAACAGCATTATATACTATAGCCAATATATGGAAGCAGCCCAAGTGTCCATTGATTGATGAATGAATAATGAACATGTGGCATAGGTATACAATGGAATATTATTCAGCCATGAAAAGGAATGAAATCTGGGTGACTGGGTGGCTCAGTTGGTTAAGCATCTGACTTCGGCTCAGGTCATGATTTCATGGTTCATGAGTTAGAGTCCTGTGTCAGTCTCTGTGCTGACAGTTTAGAGCCTGGAGCTTGCTTTGGATTCTGTGTCTCCCTCTTTCTCTACTCCTCCCCCACACCCCCCCCCCCCACGCTGTCTCTCTCTCTCTCTCTCTCTCACAAATAAAAAAACATTTAAAAAATTAAAAGAAAGAATGAAATCTTGCCATTTGCAACAACATGGATGGGGCTAGAAAGTACAATGCTAAGCAATATAAGTCAGTCAGAGAAAGACAAATGACATATGATTTCACTCATTTGTAAAATTTAAGAAACAAAACAAAGGAGCAAAGGGGAAATCTATCTATCTATCTATCTATCTATCTATCTATATCTATTTATCTATCTTTCTACCTAGGCAAACCAAGAAACAGACTCTAAACTATAGGGAACTATAGTGAACAAACTGATGGTTACCAGAAAGGAGATGGGTGGTGGGGGATGGGTTATGTGGGTGATGGGGATGAAGGAGTGCTCTTGTCTTCATGAGCACAGGATGATGTATGGAAGTGTCGAATCACTATATTGTAAACCTGAAACTAATAACACTGCATGTTAACTAACTTGTATTAAATAAAAACTTAAAAGCCAAAAAAATTACAGAAAAAGTAATCTGTCAAGTATTATAGAAGGATTACCAGGATTTATTAAGTAAAAAATAGCAGAGTATAAAACAGTGTATATAAATACTATATTTGTGTAAGAAAGTAAAAGTAAGAATTTATAAAAATATTTTATTAAATTTGAATATAGATAATCAGTAAAGATACACAAGAAACTGGAAATAGTTATTACTTGCTTACTGACCTAGGGGAAAGGTCAGAGTGGTTAGGTTTGGGATAGTTGGACATTTCATAATGCAATTTAAAATATTATTTAGATTTTTGTACTATACAAATATAATTTCTATGTAAAAATGAAACTTAAAAATGAAATAAAATAAAATTTAAAATAGAAAACATCAGATTGTTCTGATGCTCACCACTGACAGATTATTGAATTAGATAACCCACAAAGTCCTAAATATCTAAATTTTCGTTTTTAAAAAAGGTTCACTTATTTATTTTGAGAGAAAGAGAGAGAGAGAAAGGGGCAGAGAGAGAGGGAGAGAATCCTAATCAGGTTCCATGCTGTCAGCCCTGAGCTCAATCCCAAAAACTCTGAGATTATGACCAGACCAGAAATAAAGAGTCAGACACTAAACTGACTGAGCTACCCATGTGCCCCTAAATTTTATAATTTAATGCTTTTTCATGTCCTCATAAAAAAATATATGCATTTACACACACACACACACACACACACACACACACACTCACACACAGTCTCACTCCTTTATAATATAAAAAGGACTTCAACATTTGTTAACTCATTTAATCTGCCCTGCCTTCCAGCTTCACCAATAATTGCACACTGCCTTCTCTTTGATTCCTTGTGTAAAAATGAACAGGGAATTCTTACTCAAAAAGCGAAAGAAATACTCTATGTATCATCCATAATACAAGTGTTTCATTTGTCTAGTGCTTTAAATTTTACAAACTACTTTAACATTACCAGTATAATTTGATCAACACTACAATTGCATTAGTCCTTCTTTCTATTTGACATAGAAAAGAACTGAGATTAGAGAATATATCCCCTCTGCATGATATATTCTTCATCTGCATTTTTCTCCCATTTTTTAATTGCCTCTCAATGTAATCTTCTCAGAAAAACATCCCTGACATAATATCTAAAATAAAATATCAGAGCACCTGGGTGTTTCAATCTTTAAGTATCAGACTCTTGATTTAAGCTTAGGTCATGATCTCAGGGTTGTGGGATCAAGCCCTGTGTCAGGCTCTGCAGTGAGTAAGGAACCTGCTTAAGATTCTCTCCCTCTACCCCTCAAAAACCCCTTAAAAAAAAAAAAAGGTAAAATGAAATACTATTTTTTTCTCTATTTGTCTTTTATTTTCTTTGATAGATTTTCTAACTACCTTATATTTTATTCTATTATTTCTATTCTAGTTTTGTTTAATCATCAATCTTCTCAACTAAACCACAGGGTAAAAAGTCTTTACATGTTTAATTAACTACCTCATTCTCAGTGCTTGAAGAGTGCCCGGTTTAATGAGAAAACAAACAAAAAAATATGCCTTATCAATTAGTGAACATTTATATATTCAGTTTAAACATAATACAAAAGTGAATAAATATTAGACACATTTTCAGACCCTCACTGAAAGACCTTTAGTTCAAGCTTATTTGAATCCCATTTTAAGAAACCCCAAACAAACAAGAAAATCCTCCTATCTAAAAACCATGTGTTCATTGGTTTTATATATTTAATAACAATGTTTATAAAATCTAATATTAGATTTCATTTATTTGGCAATATATTTTTATTGTATTGAATTAAATGAGCCTCTAAATACAATGTAACAATATCAACAGAAAATACTACATTTAAACACACACTACTCGTAACTTTTACCTAAAAACTAAGTCACAAGAGTCACTTTATGATCTTTATTATTACAAAACTGTAAGTATTTCTCCCATACTGTAAAAGAGTTTAGAACTTTTGAGAAGAATTTTTGATACACACACACAGGTCCCCCAGTGGATGCCTGGAACCATGGATAGTACTGAATCCTATATATATATATATATATATATATATATATATATATATATATATATATATACTATGACTTCTCCTATGCATATTTATGATAAAGTTTAAGAATAGTAGGAGGTTAACCTCAATAACTAATAATAAAATAGAAAATCATAAAAATATTCTGTAATGAAAGTTATGTGTAGGTGGTGTCTCTTAAATATCTTATTGTGCTGTACTCAACCTTCTAGTGATGTTGAGATGATAAAACTCCTACGGGATGAGATGAAGTGAAGTAAATGATGTAGGTACCATGACATAGCTAAGCTACTACTGACCTTTTGATATATGTCAGAAGGATTATCTACTTCCAGATTACAGCTGACTGGGTAAGTAAAATCACAGAAAGGGAAAGTGCAGATAATTGGCAGGGGTGGCTAATGTGCTCTGTTTTTCACAAGTAAAGACGATGCTAAAGATGAAATGGTGGTGGGCAATTTATATGGAATTTTAAAATCTGCCTCCAAAGTATATATTCAATCAATTCTCCATCCCAAAATTATTGTATCCCTCGCTTTGCTGATGCTAAATAAGGAGCATTGTGGTGGCCAGCCTACAAGATGGCTCATAATGATCCTGACCTCCAGGTATTTCGAGTCTTTTGTACACATTGGGTTTGCATCGGGTTGGTCTGTGTAACCAATAACATGGCAGAAGAGATGGTATGTGACTTTAAAATTAGGTTATGACAAAGATTATTTGCTTGGCCAAACTTTAGTGAAGCTCCTGAAACTTCTCCTAGGCCAATCTGTGTACTCTTTTGTACAATTCAGTTACAGCAAGAACTCTGCTAAGTCAGCTTAGCAAGAGCCAGTCCTCCCTCAAAACTTGATCAGCCTGGATATCTGATCAGTTTCCTCATCCTCCACCATCCCCAGGTGATATCTACTCACCCTGGCCTGTTTTCATAAAGAATACTGTTAGGTTGGTTTAGCAAGCACCACCTTACCTGTGATGTTTCTTCTTAGCAATTTTCCACCCACTGACCCCCACCCTGCTTCTTGGCTATAAATTCCTACTTGGCCATCCTGTGGTTGGAATTGAGCCCAGTTCTTTATCAAGGTCTCTTTTTCCCTATTGCAGTAGTCCTGAATAAAATCTGTTTTTACTTCTTTAACTACTGTTCTGCTTTGTTTTTTCTCTGACAGTTATTAAAACAAAACAAAGAAACAAACAAAAACCCTGTAACTTTCACCTTGGAGAATCTGTAACTATAAAAAAACCATGGCTTCTTCAGGATACACTCTCTTTCTTCTCCATCTTCCACCCCTTGCAATAAGGGAAGCCATTTCATGAGAAGCCTTGTGATGCAAGGAACTTAAATTTCTCACCAACAGCCAAGTGAGTGAGAATGGAAAAGGAACTTTCAGCCAAACCAAATTCAAAGCAACAGCTCGCACTGACAACTTAACTGATACTTCATGAAGGGCCCTAAGCTAGAACTACCAGGGCAAGTCACTCCAAAATTCCTGACCTTTAGAAACTATGTGATATAATAAAGATTTTTTGTGAGTAATTTACAATGCAGCAATAGGTAACTAATGTAGCCATATTTTTACAAGACAGCTGGCTAGGATGAAGAGTGTACTTGAAACAACAGAATACAGTTTTCTCTGTAGGAATTTACCAGACCCTTATGGAAAGTCATACATGTGATCAGATTCTCAGCACCAATGCTTTAAACAAAGTAATTATATTGAGATATTGCAAATTTCATTAGTGATCTATTTATATGATAATAAGCTGTTTAAAGAAAAAATCCTAAATTTTATGGAAATACAAATACCCTGAATGCCCAAAGAACTCTTGAAAAACAAGAACAAAGCTAGAGGTAGCATACTTCCTGATTTCAAATTATATTACAAAACTAAAGTAATCGGGAGGAGACAAGATGGCAGAACAGCATGGAAGTTTTTTGTGTGCTCGCATCCATGAAATATAGCCAGACCAACACTAAACCATCCTGCACACCTAGAAAACTGACCTGAGGATTAACACAATCTGCACAACCTGGATCACAGAATTCAGCAGGCACACAGCATGGAGAGGTGAACTTGGGGAGAAAAGCTGCAGTGGGCAGGGAGCCGCTTTTGTGGGTGGAGAGAGGACAGAGGCTGGGGGCGAATACGGGAAAAGCAACCCTCCTCAAAAGCAGCTGGAAAGAAAGTGGAAAATGGGAAACAGCCATAGGGACTAAACTAAAAAGGGAGAAAGGAGAGGGTTTAAATTCCATTAAGACTGTAAACAAGGAGAGTGCAGAGTCTGCAACTCCCCAGCTCGATACCTGGCAGGGCTCTGGTGCGAAGGGTGAACCCCAGGAGCAGAGTGGGGTCAGGGAGGTTCTTGGGCCTCACAGGGAAAAGCAGTTCCACTGCTGGAAGGACATTTGGTAGAGGCTGTTGAAGCCAGCTGGTCCCAGCAGACCCCAGAGAATGGCCACATTCGCTGGTGCTGGAACAAGGTCGTTAAGGGTGAAGCCTGGTGCCAGATGTGTGTTGTGAGTTTCCATAATCCCTGAGGTGCTGCTGCTACACTATCACGCGACTTTTTCTGGGGCAGGCTGGCAACAGGCTGCAGTCTGGGGGCACAGGCAGCAGCAGGGTCCAGCAAGCATTCCTGGGTACAGCTAACATTTGGCCATTGCTCGGTGAGACCCTCCCACAGAGGGGCAGAATGGGTCAAAACCGCAGACCTTCAGAATTAAGGGGCCAGGGAAGACAGCCGCATGTGAGACAAAACTCGGGAGAGAGGTACTGCCTGGGGCCTGGTCACAGAGAGTGAAAAAGCGGGGAGTGGACGAAAGCTGAAAACAGAGGATGGGTGCAAGACTGCTGATCAGGGAGAACAGAGTTCAATACTAGAGACTGGGTAGCTGGGAGACGCCATTTTCACCGCTCCTGCGCATATGCACCTACAAGTGCCACAACCCTCCACCCCAGTAGGCTAGCAGCGCCATCTAGTGGAGAACAGAGCTGTTACACTGAGACTCACCCAACGGGGCCAACCTTGCTCTTTAAGAACACAAGTCTCACCTCCTGCTTAGTTTATGGACTATAAAGCACTTCATAGTCTGACTTCTAGGGGAAAACGAAGTAATTTCAGGACTATTTCAATCTGTTAGCAGGTCCATCTATCCAATTTTCTTTCAGTTAGCAGGTCCATCTATTCAGTTTTCTTTCATTTTTTTTTTCACTTTTCTTGTTCTTGAATACAGAAAGAGAAAAAAATTCATTTTTATCTTTAATTTTTATTAAAAATATTTTCTTTAATTTTTTCTCTGCTATATTCTTTACTTTTGTGTAATTTTTCTCAAATTCAATTTTACTCCCATCATTTCATTTTAGTCTATTTCAGTGTATTCATTTTTTCAAATTCCAAAATGATTTCCTGTTTTTCCCCCTTTTTTCTCTAACCTATCAAATTACTTTCAACACCCAGACTAAAACACACCTAGGATCTAGCATCATTTATTATATTTTTTTGTGCTTTTTTCATTTTTTCATTTTAATATTTTTTCATTTTAATTTTTTTAATTTTAACTTTTCTACCTCATTAATTCATTTTCTCCCTTCAAAATGACAAAATGAAAGAATTCACTCCAAAAGAAAGAGCACGAAGTTGGTTGAGGGATTTAACCAACACAGATACAAGCAAGATGTCTGAACCAGAATTTAGAATCATGATAATAAGAATACTAGCTGGACTCGAAAATAGATTAGAATCCCTTTCTGAAAGGATAAAAGAAGTAAAAACAGATAGGATGAAATAAAAAAAAAGCTATAACTGAGCTGCAATCATGGATGGATGCAGTGGCGGCAAGGATGGATGAGCCAGAAGAGAGAATCAGCGATATAGAGGACAAATTTATAGAGAATAATGAAGCCAAAAAAAAGAGGGAGATTAAGGCAAAAGAGCACGATTTAAGAATTAGAGAAATAGGTGACTCATTAAAAAGGAACAATATCAGAATCATAGGGGTCCCAGAAGAGGAAGAAAGAGAAATAAGGGTAGAAGGGTTATGTGAGCAAATCACAGCGGAAATCTTTCTAACCTGGGGAAACACAGACATCAAAGTCCAGGAAGCACAGAGGACCCCATTAGATTCAACAAAAACTGACCATCAACAAGGCATATCATAGTCAAATTCACAAAATACTCAGACAAGGAGAGAATCATGAAAGCAACAAAGGAAAAAAAAGTCCCTAACCTACAAGGGAAGACAGATCAGGTTTGCAGCAGACCTATACACAGAAACTTGGCAGGCAAGAAAAGATTGGCAGGATATATTCAGTGTGCTGAATCAGAAAAATATGCAGCCAAGAATTCTTTATCCAGCAAGGCTGACATTCAAAATAGGAGAGATAAAACGTTTCCCAGACAAACAAAAATTAAAGGAGTTTGTGACCACTAAACAATCCCTGCAAGAAATTTTAAGGGGGACTCTCTGAGGGGAGAAAAGATGAAAATATAAATAAATAAATAAATAAGTAAATAAATAAATAAATACCTACCAAAAGCAACAAAGATTAGAAAGGACCAGAGAACACCACCAGAAACTCAAACTCTACAAAGCATCATAATGGCAATAAATTCATATCTTTCAGTACTCACTCTAAACGTCAATGGACTCAAAGCTCCAATAAAAACACACAGTGTAAAAGAATGGATAAGAAAACAAGATCCATCCATGCTGCTTACAAGAGACCCACTTTAGAGCTAAAGACACCTTTAGATTGAAAATAAGGGGATGGAGAACCATCTATCATGCTAATGGTCAACAAAAGAAAGCTGGAGTAAGGGTGGCTGGGCGGCTCAGTCCGTTGAACGTCCGGTATCGATTCAGGTCATGATCTTGCAGTTTGTGAATTCAAGCACCATGTCGAGCCCTGTGCTGACAACTCAGAGCCTGGAGCCTGCTTCAGATTCTGTGTCTCCCTCCCTCTGCCCCTTCCCTGCTCATGCTCCATCTCTCTCCCTCTCTCTCTCTCTCTCTCAAAAATGAATAAACATTAAAAAAATTTTTAAAAAACCCTAGTTCATAAAAAAATGAAAGCCGGAGTAGCCATACTTATATCAGTCAATCTAGACTCTAAAATAAGGACTGTATCAAGAGATGCATTGTCTCATAATCAAGGGGTCTATCCACCAAAAATACCTAATAATTGTAAACATTTATGTGCCAAATATGGAGGCACCCAAATATATAAATCAAGTAATCACAAACATAAAGAAACTCAATGATAGTAATACCATAATAGTAGGAGACTTCAACACCCCACTCACAGCAATGGACAGATCATCTAACCAAAAAATCAACAAGGAAACACTGGCTTTGAATGACACACTGGACCAGATGGACTTAACAGATATATTCAGAACATTTCATCCTAAAGCAACAGAAGATACATTCTTCTCCAGTGCACATGGAATGTTCTCAAGAATAGACCATATACTGGGACACAAATCAGCCCTAAGCAAGTACAAAAAGATTGAGATCATACTGTAGACATTTTCAGACCACAACTCTATGAAACTCAAAGTCAATCACAAGAAAAAATTTGGAAAGGTAACAAATACTTGGAGACTGAAGAACATCCTACTAAAGAATGAATAGGCTAACCAAGAAGTTAAAGATGAAATTAAAAAGTAAATGGAAGCCAATGAAAATGATAACACCACAACCCCAAACCACTGAGATGCAGCAAAGGTTGTCATAAGAGGAAAGTATATAGCAATCCAGGCTTTACTAAAGAAGGAAGATAGATCTAAGACACACAACCTAAACTTACGCCTTAAGGAGCTGGAAAAAGAATAGCAAATAAAACCCAAAACCAGCAGAAGACAGGAAATAATAAAGATTAGAGCAGAAATTAATGCTATCGAAACCAAAAAAAAAAAAAAACACCAAAAAAACAAAAACAAAAACAAAAACAAAAACAAAAAAACAAAACAGTAGAACAGATCAATGAAACCAGAAGCTGGTTCTTTGAAAGAATTAACAAAGTTGGTAAACCACCAGCCAGTTTGATCAAAAAGAAAAAGGAAAGAACCCAAATAAATAAAATCAAGAATGAAAGAGGAGAGATCACAACCAACACAGCAGAAATAAAAACAACAATAAGAGAATATTATGAGCAATTATATGCCAATAAAATGGGTAATCTGGAAGAAATGGACAAATTCCTAGAAACATATACACTACCAAAACTGACAGGAACAAATAGAAAATTTGAACAGACCTATAACCAGGAAGGAAATCAAATCAGTAATCAAAAATCTCCCAAAAAACAAGAGTCCAGGGACAGATGGCTTTCCAGGGTAATTCTGCCAAACATTTAAGAAAGAATTAACACCTATTCTCTTGAAGCTGTTCCAAAAAATAGAAACGGAAGGAAAACTCCCAAACTCTTTCTATGAAGCCAGCATCACCTTGCTTCAAAAACCAGAAGAGACTTCCACTAAAAAGGAGAACTACATACTAATTTCCCTGATGAACAAGGATGCAAAAATCCTCAACAACTTATTTGCCAACCAGATCCAACAATACATTAAAATATTATTCATCACCATGACCAAGTGGGATTTATACCTGGGATGCAGGGCTGGCTCAATATCTACAAAACAATTAACATGATTCATCAAGAACCATATGGACAAGAACCATATGGTCCTCTCAATAGACGCAGAGAAAGGAATGACAAAATACAACATCCTTTCTTGATAAAAACCCTCAAGAAAGTAGGGATAGAAAGAGCATACTTCGAGATCATAAAAGCTATACATGAAGGATCCAATGCTAATATTATCCTCAGTGGGGAAAAACTGAGAACTTTCCTCCTAAGGTCAGGAACAAGACAGGGATGTCCACTGTTGCCACTATTATTCAACATAGTATTGGAAGTCTTAGCTTCTGCAATCAGACAACACAAAGAAATAAAAGGCATCCAAATAGGCCAGAAGGAGGTCAAACTTTCACTCTTTGCAGATGACATGATACTCTATATGGAAAACCCAAAAGATTCCACCAAAAAATGCTAGAATTCATGCATGAATTCAGCAAAGTTGCAGGATATAAAATCAATGCACAGAAATCAGTTGCATTCCTGTACACCAGCAATGAAGCGACAGAAAGAGAAATCAAGGAATCTATCCCATTTACAGTTCATCAAAAACCATAAAATACCTAGGAATAAATCTAACCAAAGAGGTGAAAAATCTATATGCTGAAAACTATAGAAAGCTTGTGAAAGAAATTGAAGAAGACACAAAAAAATGGAAAAAGATTTCATGCTCCTAGATAGGAAGAACAAATATTATTAAAATGTCCATAGAACCCAAAGCAATCTACATATTCAATGTAATCCCTATCAAAATAACACCAGCATTCTTCACAGAGCTAGAACAAATAATCCTAAAATTTGTATGGAACCAGAAAAGACCCCAAATAGCCAAAGCGATCTATGAAAACAGCCAAAGCTGTAATCATAAAGACAGTATAGTACTGGCACAAGAACAGACACTCAGATTAATGGAACAGAATAGAGAACCCAGAAATGGACCCACAAACATATGGCCAACTAATCTTTGACAAAGCAGGAAAGAATATCCCATGGAATAAAGACAGTCTCTTCAGCAAGTGGTGCTGGGAAAACTGGACAGCGACATGCAGAAGAATGAACTTGGACCACTTTCTTACACCGCACACAAAAATAAACTCAAAATGGATGAAAGACCTCAATGTAAGACAGGAAGCCATCAAAATCCTCAAGGAGAAAGCAGGCAAAAACCGCTTTGATCTTGCCCACAGCAAATTCTTACTCAACACGTCTCTGGAGGCAAGGGAAACAAAAGCAAAAATGAACCACTGGGACCTCATCAAAATAAAAAGCTTCTGTACAGCAAACGAAACAATCAGCAAAACTAAAAGGCAACCGACAGAATGGGAGAAGATATTTGCAAACGACATATCAGATAAAAGGTTAGTATCCAAAATCTATAAAGAACTTATCAAACTCAACCCCCCCAAAATAAATAATCCAGTGAAGAAATGGGCAAAAGACATAAATAGACACTTCTCCAAAGAAGACATCCAGATTGCCAACCGACACATGAAAAAATGCTCCACATCACTCATCATCAGGGAAATCCAAATCAAAACCACTATGAGATACCACCTCACGCCTATCAGAATGGCTAACATTAACAACTCAGGCAACGACAGATGTTGGTGAGGATGAGGAGAGAGGATCTCTTTTGCGTTGTTGGTGGGAATGCAAGCTGGTGCAGCCACTCTGGAAAACAGTATGGAGGTTCCTCAAAAAACTAAAAATAGAACTACCCTACACCCAGCAATTGCACTACTAGGCACTTATCCACGGGATACAGATGTGCTGTTTTGAAGGGACACATGCACCCCCATGTTTATAGCAGCACTATCAACAATAGCCAATGTATGGAAAGACCCCAAATGTCCCTCGATGGATGAATGAATACAGAAGAAGTGGTATATATATACAATGGAGTATTACTCAGCAATCAAAAAGAATGAAATTTTGCCATTTGCAACTATGTGGATGGAAATAGAGGTTATTATGCTAAGTGAAATTAGTCAGTCAGAGAAAGACAAAAATCATATGACTTCACTCATATGAGGGCTTTAAGAGACAAAACAGATGAACATAAGGGAAGGGAAACAAAAATAATATAAAAACAGGGAGGGGGACAAAAGAGAAGAGACTCATAAATATGGAGAAAAAACTGAGGGTTACTGGAGGGATTGTGGCAGGGGGGGATGGGATAAATGGGTAAAGGGCACTAAGGATTTTACTTTTGAAATCATTGTTTCACTCTATGCCAACTAATTTGGATGTAAATTTTTAAAAATAAAAAAAAATTAAAATAAAGGGAAAAAACCCTAATCAAAACAGAATTATATTGGTATAAAAACAGACACAGATCAATGACACAGCATAGAGCTCAGAAATAAATCCACACATATATGGTCAATTAATTTATGACAAAGGAACTAAGAATATAAAATATGGGAAATGATAACCTCTTTAATAAGTGGTGCCAGAAAAACTGAAAAGCTACATGCAAAAAAATAAAATTGAACTTTCAACTTATACTATACACACAAATCAACCAAAATGTAGAAAAGACTTAAATTTTAGTCCTCAAACTGTAAAACTACTAGGAGAAAACTAGAAGGGTAAGAACCATGACATTGGTCTTGGCAATAATTTTTTGGGTCTGATAATCCAAAGCAGTGGCAACAAAAACAAAAATAACAAGTGCGACTAGATCAAAGTAAAATGTTACTACACATCAGAGGTAAGAACAACAAAATGAAAAGGTATCATACAGAGTGGCAGAAAATATTTGCAAACTACATATCCAAGGATTCATATCCAAAATATAGAAGGAGTTTGTGTAATGAAAAAGAAAAAAAAGAAAAAGAAAAGAGAACAGGGGGGAAGGAAAGGAAAGGAAAGGAAAGGAAAGGAAAGGAAAGGAAAGGAAAGGAAAGGAAAGGAAAGGAAAGGAAAGGAAAGGAAAGGTGCCTGGGTGGCTCAGTTGGTTACGCAACCAGCAACTCTTGGTTGTAACTCAGGTCATAATCTCACTGTTCCTGGGATTAAGCCCCACAGTGCTGACAGTGTGGTGCCCGCTTGGAATTCTCTCTCAAAATTAATAACTCTCTTTCTCAAAAATTAATAACTAAACATTTAAAAACACAAAAAAATGAACAAAGGATCTGAACAGACATTTCATTTAATTTGTTTTCAAAGTTTGTTTGTTTGTTTGTTTGTTTATTGGCATAGACAGAGGGAGGCACAGAATCTCAACCAGGCTCTGTGCAGTCAGCACGGAGGCCAATGTGTGAATCAAACTCATGGACTAAGCGACCCAGGTGTCCCTGAAGAGACATTTTAAAGAAGAATACACCCAAATGCCCAACAGGTATATGAAAAGGTGCTCAACATCACTAATCATCAAGAAAATATAAATCAAAACTACAATGAGATATTAATCACCTCACACCTGTCATGATGGTTATTCTCAAAAAAGAAAGAGATAACAAGTATTGGTGAGGATATGGAGCAAAGGTAACTCGTGGGCACTATTGATGGAAGTATAACTTGTATAGTGACTATGGAAAACAGTATGGAGCTTCCTCAAGAAATTAAAAATAGAGCTACCATTTGATCCAATAATGCCATTTCTGGGTACATATCCATAGGAAACTTAATCATTATCCCGAAGGGATATCTGTACCACCAGTTCATAGTAGCATTGTTCACAATAGCCAAGGTACGGAAATAATCTAAGTATCTACTGACTGATGAATTGATAAAGAAAATTTGAGATACGCACACACATTCACAAAGAAGAATATTATTCAGACTTAAAAAAAAAGGAGATCTTGTGATTTGTGACAATATAGATGGACCTTGAGAGCATTATGCTAAGTTAAAGATAAAGGCAAATACTGTATCATATGACTTAAATGTGGAATCTACAAAAAGGTGAAACTCATAGAAACAGAGTAGAAAAGTGATCGCCAGGGGCTGAAGAGTGGGGGTAATCGGGGGTAGGTTGGTAAATGGTACAAACTTGAAATTATAAGATAAATAAGTCCTGATAATCTAATGTACAACATGGAGGCTGTAGTTAAAATCACTGTATTATATAATTGAAATTTCCTTTTAAAAGAGGAGAATTGAAATGTTTTCTCTCACACACACAAAGTTAAATATATAAGGTGATCAACATGTTAATTAAAAAGAATAATATCCTCATTAATCTGAACTTCAAGAAAATAAAATTTTAACTTAGCTAAACTTAGAAATATCTTATTTATGAAGAGAGATGGAATCATAAAAGTATCAATACAAAGTGATCAGATTTACTAGCAAGAACAATTTTTTTTAATTTTTTTAATGTTTACTTATTTTTGAGACAATGTGAGAGACAGAGTGCAAGCAGAGGAGGGGCAGACAGAGGGAGACACAGAATCTGAAGTGGGATCCAGGCTCTGAGCTGTCAGCCCAGAGCCCGACACGGGGCTGGAACTCACGAACCGTGATATCATGACTTGAGCCAAAGTCGGATGCTTAACTGACTGAGCCATTCAGGCACCCAAGAACAATTTAAGAGAAAATACTACATTCAAAATTGCAGCTCACCTTTAATTAAATACAGATGGAATATTATTTTATGTGACTCATTAAACATTATAAAAGTCTTTCTATAATGAAATTCTGATGGCTCTGTTCATACAGTGAGGGGTTTGCTACATATTTATATTTGGTTCAGTTCAACTGACTTAGAACTTGCCTCTTCCTGCCTGAAACCACCTTCTGGCTGTGGCAGGGAGGTGCATGGAGCAGCCTGTGCTCCTGAGGCACAGCACAGAGACTTCCTCCTCCTACATTCAATCCCCACCGCATACTGGGATTCCCTAGGTGCTAACAAGTTGGAGAATGCTGACAGCCAATAGCTGGATAATTTGCTTTGTAGCTACAGTAACAGACAATAATTTGCAATATAGTAATAAAAGTACTTTATAGATCATGAATAAAACATACGTATGCACCTATTTCTTCTAATAGAAACATGTTTTCTACCATTTCACATGCAAGTGCATCTAACCATATGGCAGCTTGATCGTCGTTTATTTCTAAGCTTTACCACATTCCTATAGCCTCCTATATATCTGACTTTTCCTCCTGTATCCCAACAGAAAACCTTGCCTACTAGGCCAAAAACAAAACAAAACAAAACAAAACAAAACAAAACAAACAAAGCAAAATAGTCATTCAGTAAGTCATTCAGCAAGTAAAGCACTCAACTTTTTAGCTAATTACCATGGAAAACACATCCCTTTCCTTGTCTAAGATTAACACATCACTCCTGTTCTGTACCTCACAATCTCACTCTCCGTAAGAACTTCATCAATTATCCATTGCCCATGTAATCACATTAATCTTTCCCTCTTCTTTTGGTTCTTATCTACATATAAACAATTAAAATTTTCTTGCATCTTAAAAATTAAATTTTGACCCCAAACCATTTAGTTACACTCTTATTTTATTTCCATTCAAATGTTCTTGTTGAATGTTTGCCCAAGCCTATATTACCCACTTTCTGTTTGTGTTTGTTTCTTACCCCAGTCATCTGATATAATATGCACAATCACTATGCGAAACTACTTTGGGAAAGGGGTGCCTGGGTGGCCCAGTTAGTTGAACTTCCAGCTCTTGATTTTGTCTCTGGTCACGATCTTGTGGTTTATGGGTTCAAGCCCCGCATCAGGCTCTGTGCTGATGGTGTGGAGCCTGCTTGAGATTCTCTCTCTGCCCCTCCCCCCTTTCTCAAAAATAAATAAACGTTAAAAAAACAGAAACTACTTTGGAAAAAAGGTTACCAGTGACCTCATTTTGCTTATATTTTGCTGATTGCACTGGATGTATTACTACAGCTTTTGATATTGTGGTTCAGTCTGCTACTTTTGCAAATGTTTTCTGTGGTTTCAGACACAACACTCTGCTAGCACTCCTTCTGTGCTTATAGATTATTCTCATGTTTTTCTCTGTGTCCTGCACATACTATCAGTATTTCCCACCCTGAATTCTCTTCAGAGAAATCTCATCCCAACTTACAACTTCAACTATTCTATTGAAGAGACACCTAAAGCTGTATCTCTACATGGTGAGTTTTAAATTCATGTATGAAATTGTTTTCAGCATATAAACTATCTGTATGTCACAGAGACATTGACCATAGAATATGATAAAATTGGAACTTGTTATTAAATCTCTGCAAATCTTCCTATGCTAATACACATCATGTCTAAGTGAAGAGTGCCACCATTCTTTTAGCTGTGACTACCAGAAACTGTCACTGACAGTTCCATTACTTATATAACCCATACTGATGACTGAATCTTGTTTATTCTACACCCTTAATATTTAGTAGAGCCATATTTTTCCCCCTCACTGAGAGCTTTCATCATCATATGGATTACTTTGAACTGTTAGGTTTCTCTGCATTCAGACTTGGCTTCCTCAAACACATTTTTGCTATTGTAACCTGAATGATATTTGTGGAACATAAATATATCTGATCATTACCATAATTGACTTCTTTCATTGAGTAGAAAGCATTTGATATCAAGTTAAAATTCATTCAAACTCCATGATAAGAGTTTTAAAAAAAGGATTTTGGCTTCTACTTTTCTCTTCTGTTATTTTTTTTGAATGTCTTACACTATGGAATTCTATTCACTCAAATGATTCATGCTCTTGCCTTCACACATGCACTCTCTCTTGATTTGCTCAACTTCTTGCCCATTCACTCTACCTATCCTCACATTCCGTACCAATGCTTCAAGTCAGGAATTACTTTCTTCTTGAAAGTATTTCTGATCTCTTCAAATCAGTATTTTCATATCCTTTGGGTAAATACCTAGTAGTCCAATGCTGGATCATAGGATAGTTCCATTTTTAGCTATTTAAGGAACCTGCATACTGTTTTCCATAGTGGCTATATCAATTTGCATTCCCACCGTATCTCCTGCACCTCAAGCTATGTTAGTTCTCTTGCAAAGCATTTTTTGTCTATAACTGATAATAATATTTATTAGATTTTATTACAAATTTCTGGCTTTTGATAAGCTCTACATGCCTTGAAAAAAGAGGGGCACTAATGGCTCAGTCAAACTTCCTACTCTTGACTTCGGCTCAGGTCATGATCTCACGGTTTGTGAGATGGAGCCCTGCATCTGGCTCTGCACTGACAGCATGGAGCCTGCTTGGAATTCTCTCCCTCTCTCTGCTCCTCCCCTGCTTGTGCTTGCTTGCTCTCTCTCTCTGTCTCTGTCTCTCTCTCTCAAAATAAACAAACTTAAAAAAAAACACTCCGTGGCTTTTCATAAAAACATACAAATAAATGCATTGACAAAATAGACTGCATATTGTTAATATTTTAATCAAATTCATGATGCAAGAGGAAGATCACATAATAGGTGAATAAATAAGTGAAAGAATGTATATTGAATTAACTAATTAATTGCTAATCAATTAATGAATTAATTAGTACCTAACCAATTAACTCATATGTACTGAATGCCTATAAATTACCAAGACTATGTAGGAGCTGGGTTCCTAGCAGTGATAAATTCAGATTGATTCTTATCAGTCTTCTGCATGAGACTTTATACCTTAGAAAGCAGGAGAAAGCTGATCAGTGCTAGACCTATTGACACTTAGTAAGTATTGACTGAAAAAATGAACAAATCGAGATAATTTTTTCAGTTTGTACATCTAACATGTAAAGAGTGCTGCTTTTTGAATGTCCCATTTTTGGATTGCATAGTCATATTTTTCTTTGACTATAAGAGAAGAAACCTGATAGGCCACCTGAGTGGCTCAGTTGGTTAAGAGTCTGACTCTTGATTTCAGCTCAGATCATATCTCATGGCTTGTGGGATCAAGCCCCATGTTGAGCTCTGCGCTGAGAGTGTGGAACATGCTTGGGATTCTCTCTCTCTTCCTCTCTCTCTGCTCCCCCCGCCGCCCCATCACAATCTCCCCCTCTCTAAAAAATAAGTAAATAAACATTTTTTTTTAAAGAGGAGAGATCTGTTACTAATCCTATAGAATTACAGAATTTTTCAGGGGTTCCTGAGTGGTTCATTTGGTTAAGCATGAGACTCTTGCTTTTGGCTCAGGTCATGACCTCATGATTCATGAGTTCAAGCCCAGCATCAAGCCCCTCACTGAGCCCTGCTTTGCACCCCACACTGAGCATGGAGTCTGCTTGGATTCTTTCTCTCTCCCTCTCTCTCTCTGCCCTTCCCCTGACTGCATGTGCTTTCTCTCTCCCTCTAAAAATAAACTATAAAAAAAAGAACTACAGAATTTTTCAGACATCTAAAATAGTCTTATACCTATATATCAGAGATAACCTTAATTTTATTTGGTTTTCTAAGATGAATATCTTGTTTATCAAAAAAAGGAAAAAAAAGCTTTATAATTATTTAAGAGTAAAAGTAAAAAAGAGTGTAGGTTAAAGGTAACCATTAAATATGGAAGCTAAGAGTTTGAACAACATTAGGCTACAAATTTTCCGGGATTCTCTGATGAATCATCTATATTAACTGGCTTATATATATAAGATGGTTTGCTATAACAAGAATAGGATAGTGTTACACTTTAAACATGGTACATGGAATATAATATTGCTAAATTTAATTCCCAAAATTTGTAAGATTTTTAGAATTCTACAGATTTTAACGTGACGGAGTACAGGTAAAGCCAGGATTTACACCATTTTATTGTAGGAATGGCATAAGAAATACAAGACATTAAGAGGGACACCACATTTATGAAAAGAGTAAGTGTACATAAGACAAACTGCTTTTCTTTACCTCAGCAAATAGATTAAATATGTGAATGCAACATACTTGGGGAATGAATAATGTTGGGTTCTAAAATATGAATTTCTATCTTCCCTAATTTTAAGGAATGACTACCAAACTTAACAAAAAAAAAAAAACTTGTTTGATAATTTGCCTTCACTTCACTTTACTCAACATTAATCTGATGCCCAATAGATAGAAGAGTGAAGGCATTATCATTCATGTACTAAATAAAGTGTGTTTAATTACAAATTTTAGTTACTGACCTCAAAACAATTATGGTACTCAGTTGAATGTAATTTTCTTTCTAATTACCTGAATAAATTACTGTGTTCACTTTACACTGCTTTTTGATTTCACTTTGGCTAGTTTTTGCTCTCAAACCTGTCAACATTCTAAAGATGCTATTCATTGGAGGCATTTCATTTTCTCTGATGGAAATGAATAGTTTGAAGTGATTTTATTCTGTTCTCTGACAAGTGATGCAATAGAAAATGACCATCACATTCTGGAGACCATTACTTCTGTTTTATTTATTTATTTCTTTTCTTTCCTTTTGTTTTAAAAGAAACATCCAGAAATGGTAAAGAAATATTTAAAAATCCAGCCAAAAACAAAAACCAGAAACTCACTTTCTTTTTAAAAATTTTAAATCAGCTTTAGAATTGGGGGTTGGGCACATACATTCGTTTACTTTAGTTAAATTATTTTAGCATGTAATGGATACTTGCCAAGTAATTTGGTGATATTTTTTCCTAATGATATTTTTATAGGATTATTAAACATCATTGTTATGTATACTCATCTCCAAGATCCCTGGCTCACCAGTTAAAACATATTATTTTAGAGCAATATATATTTTTTCTTAATGGTTTTTAAATTATATTGAATTGGAGGGAGGAAGAAATGACAACCCGTTTCAGTCTTTAAATGGAAATTTCCTACAAAAAACTGTATGTCATGATTTTCTTGTGTAATAAAAGAAGTTAAATTTATGGTAAATATGTTCATATTTAAATAGTTAATGTGCGTTATAGATAAAATGATTTCACTGGTCAGAATAACTTGGCTATAAACTTTATGTCTAGAATATTTATCTTTTTAACCTGGGATATTATTAAGTATTTTCACTATAAGTGGGACAAAGCATATATGCAAATATTCTCCCTACCTGTTTTGGAGAGGGTTTTAGAAGAATGTAAGGCAAATATAGCCAAACTCTCAAGGGTGATGAGTAAATGAATCAGAAGTCTGCTTTTGATGGACAAAATGGAGCATCAGAAAGATCTAAATCCTGATTGCAGAATAAAATGAAAATTATAAATAAGTGACAGTATCTTGAGACTCAACCCAGTCCTCATGTGTGAAAAATCAAATCATAATCCTAGAGGGGCCAGTGTCACTGTACTGTGCTTAGTCATAACCATAGGGTAGAAAATTCTGTACTGAGAAAGCATCTAACCTTGAAGGATAGGAGAAGGGTAGGAGAGAAGAAGGGAAAGTAGACTGGTTTTACCAGGCTGTCAAATAAATTGAACTCTTGTCTCTTTTTAAAATTTCTGGTGTTAAAAAATGCTTCATTTCAGCATTACTTACAATAATCAAGACATGGGAACAATCTGTGCCCATGGATGGATAAATGGATAAAGAAGTTGTGGTACATAAATAGGATGGAATATTATTCAGCCATAAAAAAAGAAGGAAATCTTACTATGTGTGACAATGTGGATGGACCTTAAAGACATTATGCTAGTGAAATAAGAGAAATTCAAATACTATATGATCTTACTTAAATATAGAATTTATTTATTTATTTATTTATTTATTTATTTATTTTTTATTTATTTTTGAGACAGAGACAGAGCATGAACGGGGGAGGGTCAGAGAGAGGGAGACACAGAATCCGAAGCAGGCTCCAGGCTCTGAGCCATCAGCCCAGAGCCCGACGTGGGGCTCGAACTCACGGACGGCGAGATCGTGACCTGAGCTGAAGTCGGATGCTTAACTGACTGAGCCACCCAGGTGCCCCTTTAAATATAGAATTTAAATAAACAAACTCATAGCAAAAGAGATTGGGGGCACCTGGGTGGCTCAGTTGTTCATGCATCTGACTGTCCATTTCAGTTCAGTTCAAGATCTCAACATTTGTGAGATGGAGCCCTACATCAGGCTCTGCACTGACAGCGTGGAGCCTGCTTGGTATTCTCTCTCTCCCTTTCTCTCATCCCTGCCACCACTTGGGCTCTCTCTCAAAATAAGAGAAGGAAGGAAAGCAAGAAAGCAATGAAGGAAGGGAGGGAGGGAGGAGGGGAGGAAGAAAAGAAAAGAAAAGAAACAAAAAGAAAAGAAAGGAAAAGAAAGAGAGATAGGACTTGTGTTTACTGAAGCAAAGGGTGAAGAGAGGGTGAATTGGAGGAAGGTGGTCAAAAGGTACAAACTTCCAGTTATAAGATAAATAAGTACTAGAGATATTAAGTACGACATTATAACTATAGTTAACACTGCCATTTGGTAAAGTTGTTAATAATATAATTTGTAAGAATTACGACAAAAAGAAAATTTTTTTCTTTTCTTCTTTTTCTTTTTATTCTACCTAAATGATGTTAGCTAAAACTATTGTGGTAATCATTTTACAATATATGTAAATAAAACCATTATGCTATACTTCTTAAACTTACATAGAAATATATTTCAATTATTTCTCAACTGGAAAAAATTTAATTAAAATTTAAAAAATAAAATAAATTTTAAAAATAATTCTTAATTGATGTGAATCATATGGGTAAGGTAAGAAAATCTAATCATGCCTATTTTTAACTTAAGCTGTTTTAAACTCCATCTGTTATCAGTCTTTAAAATTGTAATTCAATACCCTAGAAATATACATTTTAAAAATCAGTTATAATAGGGGCATCTGGGCTCTGTTGGTTAAGTGTCCAACTCTTGGTTTCAGCTCAGGTCATGATCTCATGGGTTTGTGGGTTCGAGCCCCGCATCGGCTCTGTGCTCAAGGTGCGGAGCCTGCTTGGGATTCTCTCTCTCTCTCTCTCTCTCTCTCTCTCTCTCTGTCTCTTTTTCTTTGCCCCTGTCCCTCTCATGCTGCCCCTATATCAAAATAAATGAATAAACTTAAAAAATATAGCATATGGTACAGCCGTAACATAAAAATAAATGCAGATTAAAAAAGGTTATGACTTATTGACACTTGAACATTATCAGAATATGATGTTAAGAAAAAAACTAGAAAATACTAAACACAGAGTAAAGGAAAACTCTAAAGAAACATAACATTTGAACTTCTGAAATATACGTTTCAATTTTAAAATAGATTTAGGTTTACAGAAAAGCTGTGGAAATAGTACAGAAAATCCCTACACACTTCATGACCAGGTTCTCCAATTATTAACATCTTACATTACTTACTTACATGGTATGTTCATCATTGTTAATGAAATAATATTGATGTCTTATTATTAAATAAACTCCATATTTCATTCAGATTTCCTTATTTATTTAATTTATTTTTTTCTCTTGCAGGATCTCATCTGAGCTACCACATTACATTTAGTTCTCCTATCTCTACAGGATCCTCTAAGCTGTAACTATTTCTTTGTTTGCTTTTAATAACCTTGACAGTTTTGAGTAATACTCAGAAATATTTAGACTATGCCTTAATTGATATTTGTCTAGTATCTGTGTTGTGATTAAACTTAAGTGATGGGTGTTTTGAGAGGTAGACCAGAGAGACAAAGCACCAGTTTTCATCCCATCATATCAAGGATACATATTATCATTATAACATCACTGTTTTTCTTTAAGTTTATTTATTTTGAGAGAAAGAGAGTAAGCACATGAGCGTGTGGATGAGCGGTGGAATGGCAGAGAGAGAAGGAGAGAGAGAATCCCAAACAGGACCTGCACTGTCAGTGCAAAGCCCATTTCTGGGCTCAATCCCATGAACAGTGAGATTATGGCCTGAGCCAAAATCAAGAGTCCAATGTTTAACCAACTGAGCCACCCACATGCCCCATGACATCACTGTGGATGCTGACCCTGATCACTTGACTGAGGTAATAGTTGTCAGGTGTCCCCACTGTAAAGTCACTCTGTTTTTTACTCTCTTTCCATTCTGTACACTTTGGAAGGAAGACATTCTGCACAGCCCAAAGTTTAGCAAAGGGGAGTTATGCTCCTTTTCCCTGAGGGAAGAATATTTACATCAATTATTTGGAATACTTATGTATGGGAGATTTGTCTATTCTCCCCCACCTATTTATTTTTCAATCATTTCTTCATATCGCACCATCATTTTTGTAATAACTATCACCTACACGTAGGATTATGAGGGATTGTTTTCATTTGACATTTTCCAAGTTTTTATAATTAGCCTGTAAAATTTTGTATTCCTGAAGTTTTAATTTTTCTATTATATCTTATGCATTAATATTTAGGGGCAGAGAGTAAGGGCACTATCCCCTTACTTTGTTCCTGGAATCTGATTCAGGTATCCTCACCCAAATAGCTAATTGGAATATGACTCCTCTTACACTCTTCTCTCTTCTTGGGCCATGGTAAATTCATCCTTAGATGTTTTGTTCACTTCAATCCCAGAGATTAGAAACAGAGATGCATAGTAATAATATTTGATTTAAAAAAGGGGGAAAAGCACACACATACAGTTGTGCACCTTTGTTGCTTCCTTCCATCTCACTCCTGCCAATGCTAGTCTCATATTTGCCATGGTGAGCACACATTTATAAAAATGTATTCCCTACTTATAGGCCATGGTATTATTAATACAAAAATAATATAATCATGATATGTTTAATGAGAGAAATGCCCAGAATGTACTAAATAAACATTTTTTATACCCTCCAGGAAAATACGTGAGCATTACCATTACCTGTGATAGCTGGTCATCAAAAGTCAAAACATACTACATGCCTTTCTTGTGATCAAGTTTCTATTCCTTATTCACACTCTAAAGTATAATGTTTGTGGAATGGTCTAAACCAGGTTGGGGAAAGTACAAGTATAAAAGGTTTTGTTCTTTGTCTCTATTACCCTAAAGAAAACTTTGTAAGACATTGCCTATGAATATTCACATGGTAGATTCCAGAGATTTTGCAGTGCATTTTAAAATCTCAACCAAATACAGACTTTCCACTCTTTCCACCTGATCTGAAACCTCCATGGACCAGCAATGGAGAGGCTCTTAATTTTCCCCACTATTTCTCCACCCAGCTTTCTGCCTTCTCTTCCTGCCTTCTCCCTTTGTCTTTCCCTCCTCTTTGCATTTAATTCCCCTCTTCTCTGTCCTTCTTCTCTTTTCCCTCTCACTACTTTTGCCTCTTCCTCCTCCTCTAATCACTATGCTACTTCTCTGGTGGTTGTTCTAGGGGTGAGGTGGGAGAAGAAGCAACAGGGTTAAAATACCTTTCTGAACTACTGCTGTTGAAATATAATGTTGTTGGTTTCTGTGTTTAGGATACGAACATTCTAAATCATTTCCCCCTGTTGGCTTTTGTGAATGCATTAAGGATACCCTTTCCCAATAAGGTGTGCTTGGAACTATTCTTGAAGAAGGCAATAGTTTTGAAATCTGATTCCTTATTTCCACTCTGTTCCTGCATTTCATGGTATACCAGCACAGGGCTACTTTCTGACTTAGTTATTTTTTTCTGACAGAATCATTTAGAATAAGGCCTCTTTAATACAGCTGTGACCAAACTGGTTCTACAGGAACCCCAAGTGAAACAGGCACATTCTCATACTAACTAGTCTTCCATTCCTATGCAGCTTTTTGTAGTCTGGCCTAGCCATATACCATGACCAAAACACACATCCACTGCCATGTTTTATAATTTATTTTATTGCCTGAGCAATCCAGATATATTAATATTGTTCCCTAGAGTCAGAATACAATGTGGCTTATGTAGCTATTGACATTAAATTCTTAACCATTAGTACTAAGGAGTCAAAGCAAGATATGTCTCACCATATGATTAAATCTTTCAGTTACTCATAAAAGAAGCGGAGTGTATAACTTTCTACATAATATACAATACAGAATCCAGAAGCCATAGAAAGAAAAGACAGATGGAGAAAGAATGTAGGGAGATACATATACATAGAAAATCTACGCCTATGTAATAGAAAACAAAAATGCAAAGAGAGTATTTTTAAATACATCTGAACTTAGCAAACTCATCTACTTAAAAACCGAGATTTTATTTTTAAATGTGTTATTAAACAGGGGCGCCTACCCAGGTGGCTCAGTCAATTAAGTGTCCAACTTCGGCTCAGGTCATGATCTCACGGTTCGTGGGTTCAAGACCTGCATCGGACTCTGTGCTGACAGCTCAGAGCTTGGAGCCTGCTTCAGATTCTGTGTCTCCCTCTCTGCTCCTCCCCCACTCGCACTGTCTCTGTCTCTCTCAAAATAAATAAACTTAAAAAATGTTTTATTAAACAAATTTGACATAACGCAATGTTGAAATTTAATGTGTACATCTGTTACTTTGATACATTTACACACTGTAATATAATTGCTGCTGTAGTGATATTTATCTCATTACACAATTATGGTGCAATATTGTTGTGTATATTAAAGACCAAGCATTCTTCATAAATAATGGAATCTCTATTAAATGTCCAAATGTTTCTGAAAATTATTTTCAGTTTGGCATTATAATCATAATACATTCAAATACATTGATCAACACCAGCCTATCCTATCATGAATCGTATGCCAACTTTTAACTGCACAAATACTATAACTTTGTTCCCTTTAAATTGAAAACAAAGATTTCAAAATAACTCTTGTGATTAAATTGTATTCATTTCCTTCCATATGTCATTTTTTTATTTATATTTGATTTGCACACCCTCTTTATTTACCAGCCTGGACTTTTCTCATATTGAAATTAGGTACTCAAAAAATTAAGTGTTTGGATACACCCCAGAAAGCCAAGAAAAATGAATATATGGTTTAGGTATTTAATTTTCTATATTTTCCATTTTTTACTTTGGGATACTCTCTGTGAATGTTTATAGCATTTATTGTGGTGACTGATGGCCCATAATTGTATCCCCATAGTAAAACTCAACAAAACACAGTAATTGAAGGTCTAATTCTCACCAAGTAATTTCACCAAGTAAGTATTTATTGTGCACTTAATATGCACTATCAGCTGTTCTAAATCCTGAGAATACAAAGATAAATAAGACATTGTTCTAACATAGAGGGAGTCACAGCCTAGAGGGAAATGAAATAGGCTTGTACTTCTTCCTGACATTTTCATTCATCCTTTTTTTCATTATGGAGTCCCTGATAACTCCCCATAGTGTGTTAGTTTTCAGAAGTAATCCAGAGGTGAATTAGAAGGTATTTAACTAGCTAAGGTCTCATTTCTGTTGTCCTTTGTGACATCACTCTTTTAACTAGTCAGAATAGAATTTTGCAGTCCAGTCCTAGCCATTGAAGAAAAGTTGTGTTTCTTATTATTTCTGTAGCCCCAGAACTTAGCATGGGTCCTAGCAAAACTTACATGCTAATACTTCTTAAACTGTTGAATTAACACGTTAATTAAACATTGCAAGTATTGCTTTCCTGATCTCTCCAGAACCTTCTTGGAAATTGTGACATTTCATTGCCTGTGATGTGTTTCTGGACCTCAGTTGCATAGTTAAAATATTCAGACAGCATATCAGCTTGTCAGACACTTATTTCCCATGCTTTACCTTTCCATTTTTTCTGGTGTGTCCTACTTAATAATGTATGAGATTTTAGCTTTTTGAACCTTCCAACTTTCCCGTTCTTGCTATAAGCAACTGAATATCCCCCATTAATATTATAGCATGGCTAGGAAATTACACAAGCACATCATGATAATGCTAATAATACCAGTATAATTGCTAATTTAGTGGAGAAGCATGTATAATAATTATGCCAGAAGGGGTCAGAGAAGATTGCATAAAAGAGATAAGCTTTTGAGGTCCAGAAAGGAAATTTGCCTATTGGTGAAGAGAGTAGTAGTTAACTTTGTTGTGAGGTGAAACTGTCAGCAATGCAGAGACACATGAAAAAGATGAGCATGATTAGTGAACAAGAATGTTTTGTATGGTTATCCTGTTGACATTACTCAAGAGAGTATGAGACAGGGCTATGTATTAGACTAAGACTATGAGAACTTGGTGTAAAATGATAACAGATTTGAGCTTTATCCTCTGTCAAATGCTTTTATCATGTGAGATTAAAAGAATCAGATATGTGGTTTAGAAAGATAACACTGGTATAATTCCGATGCTGATTCTGAGGAGAAAGAGCAAAGATTCAGGGACAGCACTTAGAGAAGAACACTGCCTGAGAATAAACCGTGACTGTCATAGGCTTGAATTGGATCATGTTAGAAAAAAATAATAAAATTTAGTTATGTGGGAAGTATGTGAAAGAAAAGGGTCATGTATTCTTTAACTGATTCACAGTGAGTTTCAAGTGCCAAGCCTAGTCCTATATTTTATGGCTACAGCCACAGACAAAAATGATAAAAAGTCTTGGTCGTAATGTGTTTAATTTCTAGTAGGGCAGACAAGCATTAAACAAATCTGCAAAATAAATATGGTATGAAAAATGATAAGACCTCTGAAGAAAGTTATGCAGAAAAGGAGATGGGAAAAAGAATAGTAAGAATTTTAAATGGACACCCTTAGTGAGACCTGAATTTGAGAGAAGGAGTCTTACAGATCCCTGAGGAAGAATATTCCAGGCAAAGGGAAAGGCAAGTGCAAAGGTTATTATTTGAATGGAGCAGAGGGAAAGAGTGGGAGAGAGTGAAAGATGAGGGCATATAGTAGAGATGTATAAAAGATGTTTCTATGAGGTCGGTATTATCTTTAATTGAGTTGCAGAAGCAGCTCGTACTCTACAGGTGGTTTTAGGTTGGATTTTGTACAGATTTTTGTTTCCTGAAGAAAACCCAGGAGGAACATCCACTGAGCTAATGAAAGTTTGACTAGGCAGTTCAGAAGGCAGGTTTGGGATACAGAGTAAGAGGAGCCATAGAAGGAATTTGAAAAAGATCAGTCCTAAAGTTAGAAAAAATTGAAGGGAAAAACAAAAAACAAACAAAAAAAAAGAGAGAGAGAGAGAAAGAGAGAGTTTAAAAAGTAGATTGTGAACAGTACTGAAAATGCTCTAGAGAAGTCATGTAGGTAAAAACTGAGAGACCATTGTATTTGGCAATTATGAGATAGTGACCTAGATAAGAACACTTTTAATGGAATAGTAGAGGGAGAGGCAGATGACACTGGTCCGTGGATTATGTGGAAGGGAGAGCAAGGAAGGAAGATGTGAATGCATGGAGAAAGTTGTCTCTTTTTTTTTAATCTTTTAAAAATTACATTTGGTTACACAAAGAGTTTTGTGTAATTTAAAAATTCTTAATTAACATGATGCTATTCCTATCAAACTCAATACAAGAAAATTTAAGGAACCAACAACTTGCTCTATTGTGCTGGAATTAACAGTGATTTTGCAATTGAATAGAGTCTATATGATCTGAGTAGAAAGAACATGTGATCTCAAGTTAAAAGGTGAAATTTCAAAGATTATTCTATTAAATGGTATTTAGCAGAGTGTTCAACTTCTCTGAACTTTAGTTTCCTTATCCATAATATTAGGGATGCTAAGAATATCTGCCTCAAATTCTCATATGTATATTAAATCTGGATATTTAATATATATATTTAAAAAAACACCTAAACTTACAAGTGTTGGTTCTTGTTAAGATTAACAGTGGTAGATTTCAGAGAAGTTGAATTTGAGACTCAGAATTCAATGAATGATAACTTATGTCTTATGATTTTAGGCAAGTCACACTTTCCTAATCTCAAACGTAGTATCAATAAGAAGGTATTAAAAACAGATATCAACCAACCTGAAAGTATGTAACTTTTTCCCCATCTTTGACCAGTTTTATTGTTCTTAAAATACACATGATTTTTGAGTTGTCTAATATATAAGAACATTTTTTATGAATTGTTAAATAATATATTTCTATAAAGTTTTCTGTTTTACATGTCTTAATTGCAGTGATATTTTTATGAAATTTGATTTTACTTGTAACTGCTATTCATAATATATACATATATATAATACAACATATATATTCATAATGTATATTCAATATATATTCTGATTCTAAAGAAATATTTTAATAGTTCTGAAATAGTCTCTATTAAAAATAGAGCACCTTTGATTTTCTTCATGAAATTTTTCACAACTTTTGGATTGAATGTCTTATATCATTTTAATGTTGCTTTTAGAAACTATTTCAGATCCCTTTAACATCAAATAGAGAAGGAGAGATACTAAAGCATAATCACAGTTCTTATCTTAGGGAATTCCAGGATAAGGCCTCATGGCATAATATGTTAACCCATCTCTTATTTGGGTGCTTGAGCTTTTTTAGCCTCTGGTTGAAAAGAAAAGGTCACATTCATGTTGCTGATATTGAAGCATATGAATCTCTGGCACTCTACTTTAACACCAGAATACGGTTCAAATTCACTCACTTTTTCAATAAACCATCACTTATATTGTCTACAGACTTGGTATTAAGAAGATATAAATCTTTTTCAGCTAATACCAACAAAA
The DNA here is from genome assembly GCF_018350215.1 of Panthera leo. Taxonomy (NCBI): domain Eukaryota; kingdom Metazoa; phylum Chordata; class Mammalia; order Carnivora; family Felidae; genus Panthera; species Panthera leo. Next base: position 44,045,130 of record NC_056679.1, read on the forward strand.
TTATTCTTGTGTACATTTTCCCCAAAGAATTCAGCTTAATTGTGTACTATACTGCCTTATCAAAAACTAGTTGAGGAGGGAGGAAATTGGCGATGGAGTAGGAAGACCCTCGGCTAGCCTCACCCCACAAATATAACTATCAAATCTTCCTAAACACCCTAGAAATCGATCTGGAGACTGACAGAACAAACTCCACAAATAGAAGAGGCCACAAATGAAGAAGATACGAAGTGTGGAGACGTGGTTTAGTGAAGAAATGGATCACTAGTGTTGCGTGTGGAGTGGGGAGAGAACCCTGGTCACAGAGAAAGGTGAAAAGGAAAGGAGCACACTGGGATACTCACAAGAACACTACCCTATAGTCATTGGCTTGGAAAATGGGAGGGACTGAATTCTGTGAGTTCTTGCAACCAGTGGGGCTTAAGTCCTGAAGTCTCTAAAGGTCAGCAGACCTGGCTGGGATAAAGCCTCAAGGGCACTGCGCTGGTCTTGGACCGAAAAGGCAGGAGAATAATTCAGGGGCAGATAGTGTGGAGCATCTGGGGCACACAGCAGGGAGATTATTTGCTCTTCTCCAAGCATATCTCTGACAGACAGGTTCATGGAGATACCTCTCCAGGAACAAAGGAGCTGGCCATCTCCATTTCCTGCCTCTTCCTCTCAGCTTCAACAAAGAGCCACCCATGGGAAACTGCACAGGACTGACACTGGCTGCCTAAGTTGCTTACATCAAACCACAGCCCCCCTGTGCTCTGGTATAATTGCACTTCTCAGTAACCTTTGCTTCAGTCCCAGTGTGGCAAGTCCCTACCCCAGAAGACCAGAAAAAACCTCTGCCCACACCACATGTCCCAACCAGAGATTTCTGCAGGGTATCAGTGCCAGTGGAGATGGTTTAGGTCTCATTTCACAAGCAGACCATAGCATACCCAGTTAAAACTTGCCACATTCAGGCCAGGGACCAAACACTGCCCATGGCAGGCAAGGAGAGCCTCTGTAGGTGACTGGCCTGAAGGATACAGCAGCCAGAACACAACAGCAGAGCACACACAGCACAAACCAGAGTCATTCCATGAAGTACCAGGCCCTGGACACTATAGGACCTCTTCTTCATTAGGCCATTATCTTCAGGAGCAGGAAACATAACTGGCTTTTCTAATGTAGAGAAGGCAAAGACTTGGACAAAATGAGAAGATAGAGGAATTTATCCCAATTGAAAGAACAACATAAGGCTATGGCTAGAGACCTAAGTGAAACAGATGTAAGTAAAATGCCTGATGGAAAATTTAAAGCAACAATCATAAGGGTCCTCAACGGGCCTGAAAATAATTGAAGACATCAGTGAGACCCTTACTGATAAAAGACAAAACAGCTAAAAAAGAACCAATCAGATATGAAAGTGCAACATGAGATTAGAAACATACTTGACACAATGAACAACAGGCTAGAAGAAACAGAGGAAGAAGTTAATGACCTAGAAGGCAAAGTAATGGAAAGCAACGAAGCTGAGCCAGAGAAAGAATTGTGCAAAATGAGAACAGACTTAGAGAACTCAGTGATTCCATCAAACACAGTAACATTTATATTATAGGAAACCCAATAGAAGAAGAGAGAAAAAAAGGGAGCCGAAACTTTATTTTAAGAAATAATAGCTGAAAATGTCCCTAATCTAGGGAAAGAAACAGATATCCAGATCCAAGAGGCACAGAGAACTCCCATAAAAATCAACAAAAGCGGGCTTACACCAAGACATATTGTAATTAGATTGGCAAAATATAGTGACAAAGGAAAAAAATCTTAAAAGAAGCCATTTAAAAGTAGCCCTTAATTTACAAGGGAAAACCCTTAAGGTTGGCAGGAAATTTTTCAACAGAAACTTGGCAAGCTGGAAGAGACTGGCATGATATATTCACAGTGCCGAATGGGAAACATCTGCAGTCAAGAATATTCTATCCAGCAAGGCTATCGTTCAGAATAGAAGGAGAAATAAAGAGTTTCCAAGATGAACAAAAACTTTAGGAGTTCATGACTACTAAACCAGCCTTGCAATAAATATTAAAGGAGTTTCTTTGAGAGGAAAGAAGATATCAAAATGACAATATAAACACAGGAAACACAAAAGCAGTAAAAATGAATATTTCTATAAAAAATCAATCAAAGAGCTCACACAAAAAGGATATAAAATATAATAACATATGCCTAAGTCATGGGAGGAAAGGAGAAAAGAATAAGTTCAAAAACTCAAACAATCCTCAACTTATTATAGACTGTAATTTGCGGAAGAGGTTATATACAAACCTAATGGTAACCGTATATAAAAACCACTTATAAACATGCAAAAACAAAGAAAACTAAATCCAAATATATTTTCTTTCATTAAGAGATAGGTTTTCTTAAATGTATGTTTAGAAGCATATGGGAAAAGCCATGAGGTTATCTCCTTGAAACTATGCTGTGTTTAAACCATCTTTGAAGTAACATCTTTCTTCCCTCACAGGATAAGTGTTTTGAAACTTGGGTGTGGAAGGTCATGGGAAAAACCATGTGCTTTAGTGCTTGACATGAAACTCTGTGAATAAAGTGTGTTTCAAGTAACATCTCCTTGAATTAAAAAAAAAAAAAGAGAATATCAGCAAAATATGAAAAAGAGAACAACAAGAAAGGATCAGAGAAAATCTTCAGAAACAGGTAATAAACTGTCAATAAATACACATCATATCTATTGATAATTAATGTGAATGTAAATAGATTAAATGCTCCAATCAAAAGACAAAGTTTTCAGAATAGTTAACAATACAAAACAAAACAAGACCCATCTCTATGCTGCCTATAAGAGACTCATTTTAGATCTAAGACACCTGCAGACTGAAAGTGAGGGGATAAAGACACATTTATAATACAGATGGATGTCAAAAGAAAGCCAGAATAGCAATACTTATATAAGACAAACTAGACTTTAAAACAAAGACTGTAATACAGTACAAAGGCATTATATTATAAATATTTATGCACCCAATATGAGAGCACCCAGATGTATAAAATAATTAACAACAAACATAAAGGAACTAATCAATAATACTACAAAAATATTAGGGAACCTTAACCTCCCACTTACGTCAATCGACAAATCATCTAAACAGAAAATCAACAAGGAAACAATAGCTTTGAATGACACACTTGACTAGATAGACTTAACAGATACAGTCAGAACATTCTAAATTAAAGGAGCAGAATACACTTTCTTTTCAAGAGCACATGTAACATTCTTTAGAATAGATCACATATTAGGCCAAAAAAGATGTCTCAACAAATTCAAAAAGACTTACATCATACCATGTATCTTTTCTAGTCATAACGCTATGAAACTAGAAGTAAATTACAAGAAAAAATTGGGAAAGACTGCAAATACATGAAGGTTTAATAACATAGTACTAAACAATGAATGGGTCAGTCAGGAAGACAAAGAAGAAATAAAAAAAATACATGGAAACAAATAAAAATGAACACACAATGGTCCGAAACCTTTGGTATGCAGCAAAAGCAGTCCTAAGAGGGAAGTATATAGCAGTATAGGCTTACATAAAGAAGCAAGAAAAATCTCAAATAAACAATGGTAACTTATACCTAAAGGAGCTAGAAAAAAAACAAGAAACACCTAAATCCAGAATAAGGAAAAAGATAATAAAGATCAGAGAAGAAATGTTATAGAAACTAAAAGCAAACAAATAAACCAAACAAAACAAAAATGAGAACAGATCAATGAAATTAGGAGGTGGTCCTTTGAAAAAATTAATAAAATTGATAAACCTCTAGCAAGACTTATCAAAAATAAAAGAGAAAATACCCAAATAAATAAAATCACAAACAAGAGAGAAGAAATAACAAACAACACCACAGGAATAGAATTAAAAGAGAATATTATGAAAAACTATATGGCAACAAATTGTACAACCTAGAAGAAATGGATAAAATCCTAGTAACATATGCATTAGCAAAACTGTAATAGGAAGAAATAGAAAATTTGAAAATACCAATAATCAGCAAAGAAATAGAATCAATAACCAAAAAACTCCCAACAAACAAAAGACCAGGAACAGATGGGTTCACAGATAAATTCTACCAGATATTTAAAGATGAATTAGTGCCTATTGTTCTCAAACTATTCCAAAAAATAGAACAGGAAGGAATACTTCCAAATTCACCCTATGAGGGCAGTATTACCTTGCTACCAAAACCAATTAAAGACACTACAAAAGGAGAGAGAGAGAGAGAGAGAGAGAGAGAGAGAGAGAGAGAGAATCCCAAACATGCTTAGCACTGTCAGTGCAGAGCCTGACATGAGGCTTGAACTCATGAACTGTGAGATCATGACCCAAGCCAAAATCAAAAGCCAGTCACTTAACTGACCGAACCACCCCAGTGCCTCAGAAACACCAACTTTCTGTCAAATAATTGTTATCAAATTCAAAGTATAAAGTGTTCACAGTGAATAAAATATGTTAAAATCATCAAAATCAAATTATATCAGAATTTTTATTATAAATAGGTAAGGAATATCTAATAAGAAAGTTCTCAAATGTATCTAATGGTTGATGATGAAAGAGAGATTTGATACTACATTAAATAAATATTGGTGTTGTTCAGTAGGAGCCAGCTATGGTTGAAGTCTTGAGCATAGAGCAAACAGTAGATCCATACAATTAAACTATTAACAAGATCCTGATTAACACTGACAGAAATGGAAGATTGGAAGCTGTGTATTTTGAGAAGAAATTTTATCAGTGCAAACTCAACTGTTTTTCCAAGTATGCTTATTCATATTTTGTAATATTATAATTTTGCCAACAGCATTAATTTAGTAATCAAAATATTTACACATTCTGCACTGACCAAATGTCCTCTTATGTTGGTTATTTTTGTTTCAGCAATACTTAATCACATTTACTATAAAGTAATACAAGAAGGATTTTTGAATGTTCCTCACATGCTTTACACCATGTGAGCACATTTTGGCAATTCTACAATATCTTTTAACTCACAAATGTAATCTCAATCTCACATTTAACCAGAAACCTAAGATATGAATTATTGAGTAACAATTTTCTCTTTCATTGAAAAAATATTTTTATTATGTATACACACATACAAACACAACACGTAAACTAAGCCATTTACAAAGGGCAGTAAATAACACATTGCATGACCCAATTTCTCAAATGTAGCATACACTGGAGTTCTATTTGAGAAACTTTATTACAATTGGCTGCCTTATATATATTTACACACACATACCTATCTATTCTTGATTTTATTCAGAGTTATAAGCCTATTTGGAGCTTTTCCTAAAGTGTATAGCTAAGAGAAATATATATCTTTCTAATATTTCTTTCACTTGCTTGTAATTTAGGCTGCCTTCTTCTAGTTCTAACCTTGTCATTGACTACTAACTTTACAGCATGGTTTTCTTTACAGAAAATACATTCTGAGTTGCCTTCTCTTTGCTGTTATTAATTTATGATTCGGTATGGTCTGGAAAGGAATTTTGAAGAGCAGGGACAATAAACTCTCCCTTGCACAAGGACCTATAGAAATGGCCCTATGAGGTCACTATGTGGCTGCATAAATTGTCAGATTGCACTATCATGTCACTCTCTGTTGTAAAATGAAGCTTCAGTTTCTTTAAAAAAAATGCAAACGTATATATGTATATCCAGTCACAGGAAATTAAAATGCTAACAATATTCACCTTCAGAAATAAAAATGATCTTCAATCATGTATTATTCAAATATTTTTTCCACAATTCTCTTATTTTGGCAAGTTTAAAATCAGTATATTTAGAAGAAAAATTATTTATGGATTTCTTTCAACAACACTGTGTATATACTGTATGTTTCAGTTACATGGTGATGTTAATTGTTGCCGATATATTTTTTAATATATAAATAACTGTTAAAAATTATTTTGTTTTGACCTAACACAGTTTCCCTGCAGACATTCACTGGGATCATGTCATTTGGTATTGATATTGCAACTGTACCCTTGATGTCCCCACAGACTTTCATTGATTTAGTTTAGTTTTCCATTTGGAATGTAATTTCTTACATTGTATTGACATCTTCTGGGGAATTCTATGGTGGCAGGATGCCCTATAGATGTGAGTAACAAAGATGCATACTTACCTCTTAACATGTATACTACCTTAGCTTACTCAAAAAAAACATTATTTAACTGATTTCTGAGGTATAAATAACATACAGTTTTCCTTAGGTAAGATTAACATGAACTCTTATTGACTTATGTTGAGTTAGGAACAATCTTTATGACTAAATTGTACTTTGGAATCCCATCATTATAATTTTTCAAAAGAAAATTGAAATCTCTACTTTTACATATTAACGCTAAAACTAAGTCTCCCAAATAATTTTGCCAGGACTCACCTGTGTATATGTTTACTGCTTTTGTTTTTAAAAAAGTATTTATGTATCAAAATGGATTTCATTAATATTTTTGAGTTTTTCATGCATGAGACGATAAAATGGACAAATTTTCTGCAGAGTGTAATTCCCTAAGGATATTCTACTGTCACTGCATGTTTGAGAGTTAATATAAGATAATTAGGATAGTGAAGATAATAAAAATAAGTTAAGAATTATTAAAAGTATAATTTGAAGACCAGCTACTACATTTGGTGTTATGGTATTGACTCTCTATTAGCAGGCACATATTTTTAAGTTCTCTACTTGTAAATCAAGGAATAAAAGGGTATATTTTGTAGCTTATAAAATAGAGTTTAACTGGGCCTATTTTTTATTATCTTTTCAATGTTTATTTATTTTTGACAGAGAGAGAGACAGACTGAAAGTGGGGAGGGGCAGAGAGGAAGATACAAAATCTGAAGCAGGCTTCAGGCTCTAAGCTGTCAGCACAGAGCCAGCCCAATGCAGGGCTGGACCTTGTGAACCACGAGATCATGACCTGAGCCGAAGTCTGATACTTAACTGACTACTGAGCCACCCAGGTGCCCCTAACTAGGCATATTTAAATAACAAACTTTCATCTTGGTCTTATAAATTGGTTCCATCTAAACTGGCTATTTGTATAAAAGAACTAGATGCAATATCTTCTTGAAAGAATTACATGTATCTCTGTAAAGTGCTTTTTTAAAGTTTATTAATTTTTGATGTATACAGAGAAAGTTCACAAGTGGAGGAGGGGGCAAAGGTGGAGAGACAGAAAATATTAAGTAGGATCCACACTCAGCACTGAGCCTGACTTGGGGCTTGATCCCATGACCCTGGGATCATGACCTAAGCCAAAAGCAAGAGTCAGACACTCAACCCACTGAGCCATTCAGACACCCCACTGTAAAGTACTTTTTTAAAATTAGAGGGAAACAAAAATAATATAAAAACAGGGAGGGGGACAAAACAGAAGAGACTCATAAATACTGAGAACAAACTGAGGGTTACTGGAGGGGTTGTGGGAGGGGAAATGGGCTAAATGGGTAAGGGGCATTAAGGAATCTACTCCTGAAATCACTGTTTCACTATATGCTAACGAATTTGGATATAAATTAAAAAAATAACAAATAAAATTAAAAAAATAAAATTATATATTAAAGTATCAAGTGTGTTGAAATGAAAACCAAATTATTTAAGTGTTTAATTCTAAACAACTGAAATAATGTAAGTGTGTAAAGAATTTGGAAAATTGAATTTAAATGATTACATGGTCTACTTACACCTTAACTTAAACTCTCATAATCAATCATAAAAATATGAAGTTAAGATACTGTCTAAAAGAGAAACACATTATATTCTCAGGAAAACATAAGGTTACTTTTTGTGACAAAATCTTTTTTAAAAAATACACTATTATATTTCTCATGTCAAAGTGTGAATTAGTTGTTTTTTCAGTATCTTCTGCAATAGGAGGTTCTGTGATAGCTTATTGGTCACTGGTATTATTTCACCTGTCCTAGGTGTTAATTGGAGGCTCTTTCACTCTATGAGCTAGCCACTTGGTTGCTTTGAAGTTAAATTTGAAATTGCTTATAGAATTACTCTATAAACACGATTGGATAATTGAATAATACAAGTCACTGTAAAATCAACATAATATATCATAACCATGTTAACTACATTATAAAAATTACACATAGCTGTAACTCTGGTAAAATGATACTTGATTATATTCAATAATAATGTTTTTCAGAATGTAAGTGAAGAGAACTAATTGTATTATTACAAGATAACTAAAACTCTTTCTGGCTTATAAAATTGGCACTAAATAAACATACCTTTTCCATACGTTACTGTATCCTTTCCCTTGGTATTCAGTTTATAAAACAAAACCATCTGCATCCCTTAGTTACCAAACACTTAAGTTATACTTTATATCTATAAACAAGAAGGATTACACAAAATGAATTAAAACAAACTGACAATGAAAATCAGCATATGTGGGCCAAATAAACGGTTCAAGGAAGCTGTTACATTGCAGTTGAAAAAGATAGATTGATACTGAGGGGAAAAAAAAGAATGTGAAAAGATGGGCTCCTATTAGGAGGAGGAGAACAGTGAGGAAAAGAAAGATTATTTTCTGGTAAGAGTTGTATGTTTTTCATTCTATGGTAGTTAAGAGAATGAATATTTTACTTCACTAGAACATAGGTAACTCCCAAAAGATGCCTTATTCCTAACTGTTGATTAGTCTGTTAAAGCTAACGCATGTTGATTTTTTCCAATTAAAAAAAAAGTAGAATCTCTGGAGATAATTTTCCTTTGTTCCATTGTTTGTTTAATTATTATTTCATTGGTTATTATTTTCACAATTATTCCCCATATCTAGTCATTTCACAATCAAGTTGGAATTTGGTATACAGGTGCATTTTCCAAGAAAAAAAGTTGTCAAATACATGAAAAGGGGGGAAACAAACAAACCAGCAAACCTACAGTGGAAAACACAATTTCAAAAATGTCTCTTGATGGATAAATAGATATGAATATGCATGTAAATGTATACATTAGTGATGAACATGACTTAATTTCTGAGTAGTTATGCAGCTACACTGTAGTAATTAGAATTTACTAATTTTTCAAACGTATTATTAAACAAAATAGGATGTGTACTTAGGTTTAGAAATTTTAATATTCATTTGAAGACAGTATAGATTTATATTACTTTGGAGCAACACAAAGATAGCAGATCCAGTAAAAATAGGGGAAAACAAAAAGGTGTCTATGTTGTTGTGACCTAGAGAATGGGAATTCAGAGACGAAGATGGAAACTATGGTCACAAAGAAGAAAGAAACTTAGAAAACTATAATGTTGAAAAGGTAGTAATGCCTTCAAGAGTATAGAGCCTCATTAGAGGTTTTTGCTGCATACCAGAATTCTTTAACTTGAGTGATTTAATACCTTCATGGGATGTAGTCCATCCATATAAATGAGCCACAGACACTACTGGCCATTTTTGCGGTGAAATAGTTGATGACGCAAAATTTACTATTATTTCTTTACACTCAAAGCTTTCCCAGAATATGATCCATGTCAAAGTTTCCTTCAGAGTTGGTTGACTTTCTGACTCCACAATGGGCAATATACTAAATCTCAGAGAGTTGAAATAAGTTTCCCAAGATAGCATGAGATGATAAAAGCAAACATAAACCCAGGGGTTTTCAGAACACTCAAAAGTGAAGACTGAGCTAAATAAACTCTGATTCTAGATGTGTGTGGAGAACGATTTGGTTCACATATTAAGTATTTAGACAAGTAAGTGTTAAAATGTCAAAAGGCTACTGATAAATTCTCACCTTTAAGCCTGAACAACTGTTTTCATGAAAAATACTATTATAATCAGAATTTGAATACAAAAATCTCAAAAAGATACAAATTTAGGACTTCCCTTAGAATTAATAGATTTTTATTTTAAAATAAAATGCAGTGACATTAAATAAGTGCTAGTTCAAATTTCGTTGGAAATTATTTATATTTTATATGATCTAATTCCCTTAAGGTTTTGGAATATAACTACATAACAGTAAGATATTAGTAAAGTTTTATAAAGATAACTTTAATTACTAAAAACTTTACAATGGCAAATCTCTTACAGACTTTCACCTTTCTCTTATTCATAATTTCCAAAAAAAGATGAGTTATATCACTTTATTTACCACTGAAATGTCAATAAAACTTCCTCCTTTTCTTAGGTTTTTATATGTAAGTTTCTCTGTTTATAAAATTAAGTAATGAATTTCCCTAGAAGCTCAAAATGTACTTTGAAATGCATAATCTATTGATTTAAAACATTATTTAGGAAAGCTGAAAGAAAATACATTAATTGCTAGCTGTGATCACATCAGATTATGTGTGATTTCTTTATTTTTCATTGTTTACATTTCCCTAATTTCTTTTTTTTTTTTTTCAACGTTTTTTATTTATTTTTGGGACAGAGAGAGACAGAGCATGAACGGGGGAGGGGCAGAGAGAGAGGGAGACACAGAATCAGAAACAGGCTCCAGGCTCCGAGCCATCAGCCCAGAGCCTGACGCGGGGCTCGAACTCACGGACCGCGAGATCGTGACCTGGCTGAAGTCGGACGCTTAACCGACTGCGCCACCCAGGCGCCCCTCCCTAATTTCTTATAATGAGCATTTGTTATTTTTAAATAACAAAAAATCAGCTAAATTTTACAATATTTATGTTCCTTATCATGTGAGAAAAAACAAATAATTCTATTTTATGAAACTAAAATTAAATGAGACAAAGATTGAAATCTAACATGGACTGGATTTAGAAGATGAAGAACTTTAATATATCAGTAAAGGAGTAGTGTATTAATTTTGCATAGTAAGGAAACAAAACAGACCTTCATTGACAGAAATTGGTGCATGAAATAAATGAACATTATTTCTATTAGATAAGCAAAATATACTTAAACTTGTCATTTTAATTTTTAAAATAAATCTCATTTTAATTTTTGTTTCTGTGTGTTTCTGTACTTGTTCCTCCTATAAAAAATGCCTTTGTTCTTTATTTTGGCCCAAACTATTCATTTTTCCACGCCATGCCCATCATCTCCCTCTTCCTAGATGAGTTCTCTAATATGAGCTCTATTTTTTTACTCCTTTATAACAAAACTCATCTGTTTCCAATTTCAAATTTATACAAAATCTTACTTTTCAAGTTATTTTTTTGTTTGCATTGGAATCTGGTAATTTCTACAGTAGTTTATAAAGCAAAAATGAACAAAAAAGAAAATGAATGTTGACAGATGTTAGGGGAAATGAACATCCACTGGCATTGCTGGTAGGAGAATCGACTGATGTAGCTGATGGCATGGCCAAATGGTAGAAAATAAACTGGTACTAAAACAAATGGTCTGTATATTTAAACATGTACAGAATTTACTAGTTTATAAATAAAAGACAATTTTAATGCTCATTATAATCATTCATTCATACAGGTTCCCAGTTTCAGGGAGGATCACCATATATTCGGATCATGGGCAAATATAAAGAAACATTACAGAATGAATACTATTAAAATAGACATTATGTACTGATGTATCATGCCTCTCCCAGTTTGGGAAAATAAGTGAAATCTTCCTTGAAGAGAAGAGTTATGAACTGAATATTGATAGAATATTTGGGTATATTGAGGTCCGGTCATGTCTACAGCCAGGTGCCAAACATGACGGTTTTTATATTTGATCAACTTTGATAACAATCTACGGGAAATTTTTAAAGAAAGAAATGGAATGCTAAGTTTAAAGAACTCTCTGGCAGCACTATGAGGATTGGATTGTGTTTGAAAGTATGCTTGATTCATGAAGGCTAATTAAATGACTCTGTCTGGATCCCAGAAATGAAAAAGTTCTCTTTTAAATTTTTTTAAAACATTATTTATTTTGAGAGAGGAGAGAGAGAGAGCAAGAGAGGGGCTGAAAGAAAATCCCAAGGAGGCTCCATGCTCAGTGTTGGAGCTCAACTCCACCACTGTGAGATCATGACCTGAGCTGAAACCAAGAGTGGAATGCTTAACCGACTGACCCACCCAGGCGCCCCAAAATGAAAAAGTTCTTAACAATTGGGTAGAGGGGAATGATAGGAAATAGGAAGTAGTTTTGAGAAGTATTTCAGATATTGACCAAATTTAATGATTCCATAAGGTATCAGAGATCAGGGTATAAAAGGAACCTAATAAGCCTTTTTTTACATCATGCAAAACAAACAAAACAATTATATTTTATAGTACATTGGGATAAATAATCTACCCTTGATAAGAGATTATCACCTGATAATAAGGCAGAAGTGAACGATATCCAGGTACATCTGTAACCTGTTCAGGGTACACTACAATGGGAACCTCTGCTCTCGATTATACTTCTGGGCTTCTACTTATATAACTGAGTGAATGAGAGTACCTTTAAGTGCAGGTTTTGAGAACAGCAACAACTGATGAGTGAAGTTTTGGACAAGTTAAGTCGAAGTGCAGATGGTCAGCATGTAATTAGAAATTTCAGTGCGTATTTAAGGAGAAAGCAATAGTAGAAAGGAAGGATTTAAGGATTATCAACCTTTAGGCGCTGGCAAAAAGCCATGAATATGCTTAAACAAACAAACAAACAAACAAACAAACACAAGCCAGGCATATGCTTAAAATAACACAATATAAATGAACAGAATGAGAGCAGGTCAGTGAAAGAATCCAGGAAGCACTGAAGTTTAAAGATCAAGACTGAAATAAGGATCCAAGACAGAACACTGGCAATAAGCATATAGAGGAGTTGGAAGAAAGACCAATGATTTTCCCACAGAAGCAAGATGAAACATGAGTGATTAGCAACATTAAATGCTCCACAGAAATCTTGCAGTAGAAAGCAGCAAGCATTAAAATTGGAAACTAACATGTTTTTGGTAACCCTGGGGAGAATAATATAGGTGAAATGGTAGGCAAAGCGGTAAAGAATAAATATGATATTGGAAATTATTGAACACCGTAGGCCACACACTATTTGGAGAAGGGAAATACTTTACTAGCTACACGAGATAGATTATGACAGGATACCAGTTTCTATGATTAGCTGCTTTATTTATGTCCATTTATTTATTTTATTTTTTTAAATGGAAAAGCATGGAAAGGCAGAAAGGGCAACAAGAGAGGTGGAAAAAAAAAAGAAAAAGCAGTCAAACCGAAGTAAGGGCAACTGAGAGAACAAAGTCTAAATAGGCAGGAAGATACAGGTTCCAGATAAAAAATGGGGAAATTACCATAGTCCAGGATAGTAAAAGCCTTCATTTTGGACGATGGTATTACAATGCAGATAATTTTCTAGGTCAAAAGGATAAAATAGTGGTAGAGTTTGCATCTCATTAAATCTATTAATTTGTGAATTAGGAGGAGAGATGGTTGTACGAGAAGGGGTCCATGAAGTGAAGGCTTTGAGAATCAAGGAGTGTTATGACTCACGGACTTAGAAGGACTGTTGTATAAAATTGAGAATCCTTAGAGATCATGGTCATGTGATTTTGTCTAATTACATTCAGAAGTAAGACTGAAAAAGGCAGAGGTTGTTTTAAACAACATTCAGGTTTAGGCAACTTAAGTGCAGAACACTAGGAATAAAATGATTAACAGTTTGCACAAGAGGATAATGTAAATCATAAAGACAAAGAAGTAACTGTCAGGAAGATATTTGTTTAAAACAAATATAAGGAAGAATACGTTCTGAAAATTACAAATTCCTGAATAAATATCTAGAATTGCCTACCGAAAGATACATCAATACTTGGTGTAGTATGTAGTGTGTTAGAACTCCATTGTTAAATCAGACACAGAGTCAGAGATTAAGCTTTATGAAAAAATTTCAAGTATAGAAATAATCATTATGTATGAGCAAAGCAGAGAGAAATCTGGGAATGCCACTGCAGCTGTGTCTTCTTTTGCTACATAAGACTGTGTTCTGGTTCAGAGGAGCATCTGAAGTCTCTAAATAATATCTGCAGCTGTATCAATTACACCAAAACCAAAGGGGGGGGGGGCATTTCAGTCATGAGCAATCTCCATTTTATACTCTGATATTCGCATAGCATACAGGACCTTTACCAGGGAGCCATGGTCATAAATCCATAATCTTTTTTGAGATTGGGGGGGGGGGGAGAGGAGGGGGAGGGGCAAAGGGAGAGAGAGAGAAACAGTGACAGAGACAGAGAAAATCTTCAGGAGGCTCCAGGCATGGAACCCGATGCAGGGTTCCATCTCACAAAGGTAAGATCATGACCTGAAGCAAAATCAGAGTCGGCCACTTAACCAACTGAGCCACCTGGGTGCCCCATAAATCCCTATGTTTTAGGTGTGCTTGTGTTAAGCAATTCAAACAAGTACACCCTGCTAAGAGCATTCCACAGGTAAGGGCTCTTCCACCAGCAAATAGCTTAATATGTTTGCAAGAGGTTTCTCATAGACTGTTTACCAAATTTGACTAGGATTTGTTCTTTGTTTCTTTCTGCAAGAAATTCTGCATATCTGCAACTCTGACATCAATATAGTTAGACTCCTCAGGTAAGTAAAGTCTTAGATAATGTCAAGAACTACCTTACTATTAGGTGGGCCACTTTTATTTCTGGGACTCCTACAAAAATACTTTGATTTAGAGAAGGCTACTCTGTTTTACATTGTCTAGCTTACTAACATTTTGTTTGCGTCTATGTAAGTGTGTGTATATGCTGTGTAAACTTACTCCCTCTATAGATAACAGAATTAGAAGCTAGAGTCACGTGCATGGATACCCAGTAATGAAATCTAACTATGGGCCAACATTACAATGCCTTTTGGGAACAAACACACTTCTCTATTTTTTCAACCTGAGATGTTAAAAATTGTCCAAAGTCATCTTATAAAGGCACAAAACTATGAAACACTTGTTTTCAAAAAAAGTGAATTTGTACAGAATATAAACAGAAAAGCAGCAAAAAATAAGTCACTCTCAGTCACACCTTATAGCACAGATCAAATGACCTTATTGAGCAGACATTTAAATAGATCACTAAGAGATAACAATTTGAATTGCTTTTACTTTTATTTAAGAAAATCCTACCAGAATCTATATGCCAGCCAATAAAATGTCATGATTAACTGCATCAAATGCTGCCAAAACTCCAAAAGAATCATGAAAGACAACATCCGTTGTTTCAATCAAAAGGTCATTATTTACTTTCAATACAGCAGTCTCAGCACTATGATGAGGATGAAATCCTGATTGAAATTGCTCAAATGAGTCAAATTGCATCATGTGTTAATGTAATTGATTACAACCTCCAACACTTTAAGCAGAGTCTAAATTAAAAAATGAATGATGGCATTGCACTTTATCTACCAGTAATGAAGCTTTCTTCAGCACTTCTGGCTCAGTATAAATTCATGGTCATTTGAAGAGCTGACCCAGAGCCAAAATTAAAAAGAAAGAAGGAAAGAAAGAAAGAAAGAAAGAGAGAGAGAGAGAGAGAGAGAGAGAGAAAGAAAGAGAAAGAAAGAAAGAAAGAAAGAAAGAAAGAAAGAAAGAAAGAAAGAAAGAAATGGAGAGAGGAAGAGAGAAAAGAAAAAAAAAGAAAACAAAAACAAAAACTCCTACACAATGGTCATCAATGACATTGTAAGGATCAATATCTAGGTAAAAGACAAGACTGTATCCTGCTGAAAATTAATCTCCCACTCTAAGAGAACCAATAAATCTTAATAATCCTGAAAAAGAACCACCAAAATGGGAAATAGAGGTTATTAACTAAAGACCATTTCTTGATATACATTTCAGTGTATATACACACAAACCAGTCTAAACTGAATTGTAATAGTCACACATCAAGCTCCTCTCAAAGCTTTGCTATTTAAGGATATAAAAATGGCATGTTTTTAGATCCTTAGTGGATCTTCCTTCCCTTTGGTGCCTATCGCATATTATGAAGACAAAAACCATGTCACTGTATTCTAAAGAGTTGCTCCAGATGCAGTCTAAGAACATCCCAAGGTAAACTAGAGTTAGGAAGTAGAGGCAAAAATCAGGAAAAATGCTTCAAGAATCACAGCCAAGTTTGGCTCATCATTTATGCATGCACTGCAATGATGAAAAACAGATTTAAAATAAAAATGTTGCTAAATAATAATAATATCAACAACAACAACAACAAATCAACAAAAACAATAACAAAGTAGCTAACATATATTGAGTGATTACTTTTGAGTGTTGGGAATTACTGTAAGCAATCTCCTTACATATGAACAAAATGTATGTTTATTTTAGGTCCATTTATTTTAAGGATAAAATATCCCTTAATCTGCAAAGTAATCCCTATTTTTCAGATTAGGAAACTAAGAAAGAATTCAACCAGTTCACTCTTATTCAAGTACAAAAGTCTGAATTTGAATTCAGGAGCCTGCACTAATGCATTATAGTGTCACTGTTCCATCTTTTCCCCATATATTTTCTTTAATCCCTGTGGTTAATGACACAGGAGAATATACTTCAGCTCTAATGCTACTTTGCATCTCATTTTACAACACTTACATGCAC
The DNA here is from genome assembly GCF_018350215.1 of Panthera leo. Taxonomy (NCBI): domain Eukaryota; kingdom Metazoa; phylum Chordata; class Mammalia; order Carnivora; family Felidae; genus Panthera; species Panthera leo. The sequence continues at coordinate 44,061,701 of NC_056679.1, forward strand.
TTTAGTATACTGAAAATATCCATCCATCCATCCATCCATCCATCCATCCATCCATCCATGGGATGCATCAGAAGCCTGAAGAATAAATCCCTCAGTGTTACTACATATGTACATATATATTACATATGTGCATGTGAAATGACTTAGATCATAACTGGATATTCAAAACTTTTATAAGAAAAATTATGAGTATATATTATCTTTGGATTAAATTATCACCAACTATTTAGAATAAAATATTTCTCAATGGCATTGAGTAGCTATGCAAAAAAATGTTTTAATTTTCTGCAGGAATATTCTCAGCACAATAAACTGTCCAAACAGAATCACATTATAACAGTCAAAATATTGTTATAGTCTATACATTTTTGCTTCCAGACACACATATTGATCTTTATATCCTAAATGTATAAGGTATGACAAGAATGGAACTATAAAATATTTTGAACTGCAGTAACAAACACAAGGATAATTTCACACAAAATCATCATTAAATTTTATTAAGTATATTGGCTCTATCATCACTGATTTTGAAGTGGCAGAATGACCTAGTGCATCACATCTTATAACAAAGAAAGAATGCAGTTAGAATCCAACCTAGGGCAAAAGCTAATAACTAACAAATTAGAGAAAATATTGAAGTTATGTTAAAAGGTGAATTAATAACCTTGAATGGAATAATGCTAAACAATCTAATGACTAAATTTCACTGATAACTTTCCGAATTCTGAAGTCAAACACTCGTCAAAGGTCCAAATTAGTGCAGGATTGATTAGGAAATGCTAACTTACATTTTCCAAGCAATTTATAGTCCTTCCATCAGTAGTTGTTTCACTTTTAATTTCTTTCCCATGTTTTTGCAGATTCTGATCCTTTCCATTTTTGTTCATGTCTCATGCCTCTGATTTCTCATTTGGTCACATCATAGGTTGTAAAACTGTGCTTTATTCGAAAGACTACTGAACTTAGCGGACTATTTAATGGACGTTGAATCAGAACCGTGGTTGAATTTCCATTTTACCATTTGCTAGATGAATAGTGTAGAAATTAACCTCTTGAGTCTCTGACTCCTTCACTGTACAGGGAGTTTAAAAACAGTACATGTGCATATCACTTATAAGGAATAAATGTCTTAATTTGAATGAGTCCTTCAGTTGTGCAGATGTAAAATATTTTCAATGGTAACTGATGATTCAATAATACCCAGGAGTACAATTAGGAGAAGGAAAAATAGCAGTAGATGCTATCTATGCATTTTAAAAGATATAAAATAATTTGGTTCACCATAATCAGTTCAACTTTTTGTATTCACACAAATGAACTCACTGTCACAGAAATAAATGTATTCGGGGCACCTTGGTGGCTCAGTCAGTTAAGTGTCTGACTCTTGATTTCCACTCAGGGCATGATCCCAGGGTTGTGGGATTGAACCTAGGTTCAGCATGGAGACTGCGTAGGATTCTCTCTATCTCTCTCTCTCTCTCTCTCTCTCTCTCTCTCTCTCTCCCTCCCTCCCACTGTCCCTCTCCCTCACTCAATCTCTCTCTACCTATAATGAAAAAAGAAACAAAAGAAATAAATGTATTCAAGGTATCACAAATGTCAGACTTAGAGATTTTGGAAAAAGTCCCTCAAATAATGTTTTCTTATTAGTTTGCTTGTCTTTTATTTATTTATTTTTCAAACATGTTTTTTAGCGCTTTTATTTATTTTTGAGAGACAGAGAAAAACAGAGGGAAAACGGGGGAAGGGCAGAGAGAGAGGGAGACACAGAATCTGAAGCAGGCTCCAGGCTCTGAGCTGTCAGCACAGAGCCCAACGGGGGGCTCAAACTCACTAATCTCAAGATCATAACTTCAGCCAAAGTCCAATGTTCAACTGGCTGAGCCACCCAGGTGCTCCTTTTGCTTTTTTCTTAAGTAATCATTTAGGAAACACTAAACAGATAAACTGTGGATGTGTCCTGACACGAAGGAAAGGGATGAAATCTTGTTTGCAGATTGGCACAAGGCTATTTTAGAAAATCGTGCCAAATACAAAACACTAAATAATGAGTAGAGTAATATTCCAATTCTGCCTTTAAATTTGTGACTACAGAAAAGGCACAAATTCATTATGCTCTATTTTCTCCATTTGTAAAATGAATGGGACAAGATAACCTATAATGTCTTCTAGGTCAGTGACTCAGTTTCCTATCATTCCCCAATGCCTGTAGAATGCAAGGCTTAAGAATTTGTCCTTCTGGTAAAGATCAATTATTTTAATCCTGGCTCAGTCAGGTACTCTCTTGACATTTGACAGATCACGTGGCCTAAACTTTCTGTTCCCTAGAATGAAAATACAAATAAATTCAATTTCACAGAGATGCTCTGAGGATTAATTGTTATAATTAATAAAAAGTGCTTTGTGCAAAGTGTTCGGTCAATGTCAGCTGATAATTTCCATTCAGATCATGAATGCACACCTACTAATACCAGCAGAGTGTCATCCAGAGCAGATCCTCAATATATGAGAAAAAATAATAAATAATAGTAATGGTAAGAAGCATTTATTGCTCATATAATGTGCCAGAACAATTGGTAGCAACAACAGATTGAAGAATTATGAGCTATTTATTTCCTAAGTGAGAGGATACAGATCTCACTTACCTGTGGAATCTAAAATAGTCAAACTCACAGAAGCATAGAATGGAATGGTGACTGCCAGGGGCTGGGGAAAGCAGGTGAATGGGGAGTTAATGGTTAAAGGGTATAAAATTTCACTTATTCTAGGTAAATAAGTTCTATAGATCTTCTATACAGCATAGTCTATAGCTAAGAATACTGTATTGCATATTTCAATGTTTCTAAGAGCACAGATCTTAAGTGTTCTTACCTTAAAAAAAAAAAGAGCAATAGAGAGAGTGGGAGGAAACTTGGAGGTAATGGATATATTTATGGCCTTGATGGTGGTGATAGTTTCATGGGTGTATATATACCCCAGACTTACTCAGTTGTATATATTAAATATGCACAGCTTTTTTCCGTATCAATCATACCTCAATAAAATGGTTTAAAAAAAAAAGAAAACGCTAAACAATTTTCAAATGCAGATCTAAGTAAGGTTCTGAACCTGTGATGTGATCCTCTTTTTTTAACCTCTGATTCAGATGAGCCTGGGTGTGACATTCTAACACTGAAAGCACGTCAAAAATTGTTGCTGAGCAATTACTTTAAAACTTGAGGAGGAACATTATATTGAAAATTGGATTTAAAAAAATGCCTAAGTTTCTTGTGTCTCATTCTGTCATTAATACGGTAGGCATAATTCAAAATGGAAAAATAAAGTTCACAGATTAAGTCTAAAGAAGAAACAAATGAATAAGCCAACCAAGCAGCACTCAAAATAAATGGATATCATGACACTGGCAAATTAATTTTAAGGAATATAACATAACGACATAAAGTGAAATAAGCACCGTTGTGTGTTCATTCACGTTCCATTGTTTTTTTTTTTGTTTTTTGTTTTTTGGTTTTTTTTCACTAAAATCCTCTGCCAAATAAATGTTCCATGTATGACATTATTTATTGACAGAAGTGCTGTGAAATTGTATCTGTTCAAACTGGAATCAAAATATTTTCTAGATCCTGATAGGAATTTTAATGGAGAAGGAAATGAAAGTAGATTAAAGAATATATCCGTGCTGATTCAGAGAGCATAGAAAGTTAACAAGAACAGGGATGATTCACACAAAAAGGAAGAAGACTGCGTGAAGAACAGGATCACTGGTTTTAATTTTTTTTTTTCTAACATCAGATTAATGTCATTAGAGCACTTTTGTAGTTGGGCTTGTATCTACTTCTTTGATATTTTTGTGGGTTTTGATGGCATAGCCTACCTTACCATTGATGGAGGAGGATAATTTCTTTTTTTCACTTGGTATCTGATGTCTGATGAAATCTGTGGCTTTAGGTATAATATCTTTGCTTTTTTGGGTGTGTGTGTGTGCCTGCCTGTGTGTAGTGTTGTATATCTATGTTTATTTGTCTTTTTTCTATTTATCAAATAATATATGTCAATTGTTTAGACACTGGAATATTTATAAATAAAAAGATTAAAATAACCCAAATCCACCCCAACATATGTTGATTATAGAAATGAAATTGTGTTTTTATATTCTGCCTGTAGGAAAAAAAAAAGGACTTCCTAAGGGGAGGATGCTCTATTTTGTCCTTCACACTCTGGGTGACAGCTACTTGCAAGGCACCAAACCCAGAGTTTAGTAGGGACCCTACTCATAGGGATGCTTAATAAGTAATTTTTGAAATGATGGCTGAAAAATTATCACAAGTATTCTTCTATGTCATCAAGTATTTTCCAAAATCCTGATTTTGCATTGCTCCCTAATAGCATATGCTAATATATATCAAAAAGCTGATCTAATCATTCATATATATATGAAACTTTACACACACACACACACACACACACACACATAATTCTTGTGAAATTCTGCCTGAAATAATTGCTAAAAGTTAAGAGCTAGCATTTAACTTCAAAGTAACACACTTAATTTATTTAAAAGTAATTTAAAATATCTACGCTACTTTATAGGGTGTAAAGTTTAACTTTGTCTTCTCCCTTCTCATAGAAATTTAAGAAAATGGAAGTTTAGGATTATTCTACCCCTGTCAATCACTATGGCTCACAGTTCTTTTTGGTATTTCCATTCTTTCATTCTTTCATGCAGAAAACATTTAGAACAATGATATCACTTTGTAGTGTGGGGGGATTACATCTAATTGAGCCTTAAAATGTTTCACTTATACTCAATTATAGCAGTTTGAGCATACATTTATATCTTATAAAAACAAATCACAAATACAACCACAAAGCTTCTAGTGATCAGGTCATAAAACATTGTCAACTCAATTTGAAATATTTTCCCTAGGAATACCAATGTAAATTATGTCATATTTCTTTAGCAACTTGGCAAAAAGAAAAATGACACAATTCTAACCATTTTGCACAGGAAGAAAGATAAATTCTCATTTCTTTGTGAAAATCAAATGTTTCAAAGATAGAATTTTACAATAAACACATACATTTATACTTTGTTTCAGAAAAATAAGACATGAGGCACTTAGGAGACACTCCTTTATTATAATCAGGTTTAAAAAAGCATGAATGTGAACTTTTTTCCAGATTTTTCTAAATAGTATTATAAACTCTACCTCAAGCACAAAACTTTAAAAGATAAAAAGAAAGTAACCTTTCTTATGAATCTGTCACAACAGCTCTATAAGCTAAGTAACATGGCCCTTATTCCTCCACGGCGCTGCAGGTTTCTCAGATAGGTTAAGTCACTTGCTCAAGGTCACCTCACTAGTACAAGTCAGGCAAGAGCATGCATCAAGCTTGGTTTAATGGTAAAGTTCTACATTCTGTCCACTGTATCATGTTGTCTCCGTGAAAATGTAAAGAGAAAATGACACAGAAAATCGATAACTGAATGAAGGAACCAGGATCTATAACTTAGGAAAAAATAGATTTTGCTTTGTCACAAATAAAATGGTTTCACATCTGTAGGATGGCTTCATATATAATTTACATTTTTACATTCAATTTTGAAACTTTGTGGGCTTTTTTTCCACTAGTCTCTATTTTTCAAATTACACATTTGTCTGTAGCTATTTTATGTCCCCCCCCCCCCTCAGGTTCTATTTCTCATGTATTGCTGCACATTATCATTTCTTGGTGAAGTTTATTTAACTAAGAATCAGCCACCCGGTTATTACAGTCTTATATAGTTAACCTACTCACATTGCTTTTTCCTTGATCTAGGATTGAATGGTCTAACTTCACATTTAAATAAATTAAAGAATGAATTTAAATCAGTGCAATTAACTTTCTCTCTTACCAGTTACATCTGTGCACTACTGAACACAACAATTCAACTGAAACCATAAAAAGAGTTGGTGTATATGGATGAAATTTTCTTTTAATTTTGAATATGAATTCCTTATAATAAAATTATTTTGTTTTAATAAAGTATTTTAATTAACAAAATAATTATATAATATGCATTTGTGCACCTACCTTATAACAAAACTATTATCTGATGTATCTAAGAAAATATTTCAAATTGATTATTGAAATAGAGCTGGGAAAATATTAAATTGATGAATTAAAGAATTATAATGTTGCCATGTGAACAAGCATTCACCTTATAAATGCACGCAGTTTGATGTTTGTACTTGTAAATATGAATATATACATTAAATGTGTATGCGTGTATGTACTGAGAAAAAGGGAAATACCAAGAAGTTTGCATAATACAGTGCAAGAGTGCCACCTTCTGGATTTAGAACATCTAGTGACAATTTTTTATAATGCTTCTAGCTTCAGAAAAAATATCTATGGTTAATATTGTTCATTGCCAGTTCTCCTTATATTTTATTATTCATATTTAAATATTGTTTTTAATGTTACTATTTATTTAATATGCCTGGAATTAATTTAGTGTATACAAAGATTTTATAGATAATATAGCAGATTCCAAAATTTACTCAAGATGTATCAATTTGTGTACCAGCAATACTAACACAGCTACCCCCCCCAAAAAACAATCAAAATATATATTTGAGAATAAGTGAATTCATACATTTTCTAACATAGTAATTAATAGGTCAGCAATATATACACTTTTCCAACATCTTGTGTAAAATATAAACAAAGCACATTTTTCTAATTGATTTCACTGCTTTGATGCTCTGTATTTATATACACCTAGGTTTCCTAACAAAAGTAGTAAAATTAATAAGAAAATTCAAAAATTAAACACATTAATATTATACAAGTACCTCTCAATTATCAGGGATAATCACACATTACGTGAATTGAGCAAACATGACCTGAATTTATAGCTGTTGAGTATCCCTCTTTTCTCTATCAATATCAGGCTCCCCTGACCCATCAAGAAGCTGAATCACAATGTCCTTCCTCACTCAGGACTTCACATACCATAATCAGAACTTGGTTCTCAATTTAAAATCTGACCAATTTAAACAGTATACTAACTCATTTAGAATAGTTATAATTGTTAATTTAAGTTACACACTAAAATATGTTGACCTTTTTTCTATTAAAGAAACGTCAACACTTTGGGATGGGACATGACTGATGGTGGCGTTGGGGGTAATATGTCTTATTTATTTTCCTTTTGCCTTTATTGCCTCCCTTTATTCATTCCCGTATGTTTTTGGGTGTGTGGGATACATAAAGATTTCCCTGAGCCTATAAAAATTATACTTTATTTGAAACTTTCTATTTGGCACATGGATAAGACTAACCCTGCATATAAATATATCAAGTATGCATAAGAATCTTAAATGTGTCAGAAGAGAAATACTATTTTTTGTGGTAGACAGTATTTTGTAATATAATGTAAATGTTCTTAGCCACTCTAATACTAATGCTAATTTTATGTAACCTATTTTTTAAAGGTCTCTTAAAGAACTTCTAATTCTCTCTTCTTTGGAGGAGGATTGGGAGTTCAAGAATCATGACACCTCTCCATTATATGTGTAAAATTGCGATAAGACATTATTTTAAACACAGGATAATATTCTTCTCCAGATTTCTTACCCTTCAAACATTATCCATTCACTCTTGAATCCCCAAATGATAGCTTCTCAAGTATATTCAACTAATGGGAATATGGAGTGTATTGAAACAAAATGAAAGTGAATAATGAAACAATTCATTATAATAGAAGGGGATTTTAAATGCTGATGACTTAGAGATCTATATATAATTCAAATAATCAGAGTATTGAGGAAGAAAATTCTACTAGCCTATTAATATATCAACAAGGACACATTTTGAGGCTCCTGTACTAGCTTCTGTCATAAAACTCCCAATGACGTCAGCTGCCCCAAATATAAAATGAGTACAATTTGTACATAAGAGATGTGCAGCTTTTTAAGAACAGTACTTTATTTTCTATATATAAGAGCTTAGAGATCTCTAAGCCTAATAACAATAACCTTCAAAAATGTGTAGTAAGCTCTCTTTAGATGTCACATAACCACTATAAAAATTATCAGGAATTAAACATACCATCAAAAGGACAAGAAAGTCCTTTGAATCTCTTACAAGGTTATTTTCTATAGTTTTCATAAACGATTTATTTCAACTGAAATCTTTTATAACTCCATATATTCCAAAAATAAATATACTGTTTATGTAATTAGCTTAAATAGGTCTGTAAATTTATGTAGGATAAGATAAAATAGAGTATAAATTAGCATACAAAACTAAAGTCTCACAAGGAATTGAGAGTTCACTGAGAATACTAGAGACAGAGACTCAGGTATGTACACCTTGCAAATAAGATATATCCAGACTGACCTAGAGAATTCTCTTAGTGAATCCACTAAGGGCCTGTGTGTATGTGAAGGACTTAGAAATCTCTTGATAAGAATCTCTTCCTAATAAAAAAGAAAGTTGAGCATGTACTTGGTGCAGGATCAGTCAACCCTGGAGGAGAAAGGGCACATGTAATTGCAATCTGAAACATGTTATGCATTACCCTTATACTAGACCTTTCATATTCCTGTCAGTATTTCAAGAACATGGTGCTATCCTGGAAGCATACACACACACACACACACACACACACACACACACACATACATACATACATATACATATATAAAGAAAATCATCACTGAAGTCTCTACAAACAACTGAGAGCCCAAGACTGAGCATCTTGGAAAATTTGCTCCACAATTTTGGAAGCAACACATTTGTCCCAGTTAAGTGTGATGATTATTTATTGGTTGAAATACATGGCACCCTATTTCATTTGGAATGGTGGAAGGAATCTCTATAGCAACAAGGACTCAATGGCTCCATAAAAAAACTACCTGCTATGAGCAGAAGAGCAGGAAAAGACAGATGCTGATATATAGTCCAGGTGACTGATCATCAGAACATGTGAGTGAACTCCTGGGGAATTTATATTGTCTGCAATGTCCAAAATGCTATGTGTGGTTTTGCACCAAGGAAGTGTGGTTTTAGTTGTCTTTATTGTAAATCTGGACTGACAAAGAAAAACATTAAGAAAAATAAAACCATGTGGCAATTTGTAAAGGTTATGCTATTCTTTTTCTTAATTTAAATGTTTAGGGTTGATGGGGGGTGGGAGGGAGGGCAGGGTGGTTGATGGGTATTGAGGAGGGCACCTTTTGGGATGAGCACTGGGTGTTGTATGGAAACCAATTTGACAGTAAATTTCATATATTAAAAAATAAAAAAAAAATAAATAAATGTTTAGTTTTGAAAGAGAGAGATAGAAAGAGAGAGAGAGAGAGAGGAAGTGTGGGAGGGCAGAGAGAGAGGGAGACACAGAATCTGAAGCAGGCTCCAGGCTCTGAGCTGTCAGCACAGAACCTAATGTGGGGCTCAAACCCACAAACTGTGAGATAATGACCTGAGCTGAAGCTGGATGCTTAACTGAGTCACCCAGGCATCTCATATTCTTTTTTTTTTTTTTTTTTTTTTTTTTTTAAGTAGGCTCCATGCTGGGCATGAAGTCCAATGAAAGGCTTCAACTCTTAGCTAACTGAGCCACCCAGGCACCCAAGGTTATGCTATTTTTAAAAACTGATCTGATGTCCAGAACATAATGCAATTTTTTGAAGTTGTTAGAATACTGTTACTGCTAATTAAAGATCTCTCTGTGCTGAGTTTATTGTCATTGAAGAAATGACAAAAGGCCTAAGGTTAGGGCTATAAACACAAATGAAACCATGGGTGTTCATAAACATACCAGGATAGACTAACAAAGTGAGGCCAGAGCCCTGACTCCTTTCCCAGGCAACTCAACGACTATGTTCTCACCACTGGATTCCTTGACAGACACTCTGGGAGTATTCTAAGCCAAGAAAACAACAACAAAGCTAAACAATGATCAAAAGAAGGGATTTTCTTCAAAAAGGTGCAAAAAACAAGACAAGTGACTTTTTTCTGTGCATTTTGAGTGGTTTATATCCTTAACACGCCAAATGCTAAAAGAAAACTACTGCTTTGTTCACATGAACAAAAGAAATTGGTCTGAGTGGTAAACATATGTTTTAGGTTTTCTAGGCCTCATTTGGCCTTACAATTATAAGAGTTGGTACATTTCCCAATTGAAAGATACCTGTATGCCCCTTTTAACCATACCAAAAATAAATGGAGAAAGTGAATGAAATCCAGAAAACAATAATACAGAGTGATCAGAAGGAACAAATTACTGCTCCAAAGAAAAGTTCTAATCCTTCATTCCGGAATCTTTTTGGTTTCTTGTTTCATATCAGTACTTCCCCTCAGGATTAGAAATCTGAATAGAAGTTCTTAGACCAGGACCTCTTAACATTTTTAGCAATATGACACACATAGGAAATGATAATATGATATAGAAAAGGGAGACACTAATGAAAAGGATTTGGAGACATCTATGTGAAGATAGATTTTTTAAAATAATTATATTTATTACTTTATATTATGATTTTTTAATTAAAGTATCAGGGAAGAGATTAAATTTTGATACCCAGTATTTTTTTCAAAAATGCTGATAGGCAACAAGCTTACTTCCATAAGCGTAACTTTATACCAAATTCTGTGATTAAAAGGCTATACAAATTTCCTGATCAAAAGCTTTTAATGATTAGATTTTCAAATTCTTCATAGTCACCACATACTAGATAATCTTGCACATAAAATAATACCATATTTAACTCCAGTTGGTGGTCTTTGAGGAAAGCAAGAGGTAAGCCTGGACTACATCAAAGGACAGTCCCCAAGTGATCTCAGTGTTCTAACCACTGTAGGTGGTCACGTTTTAATTGGCCTAAACCCTCCAACATTTAAGTGTTCTTTAGTACCCATCCCCTCACTGAATTGGAAGAAGAGAAAGGAAGGAGCCATCCTAATACATACTACACTTTAAACTTTATTATAAGATGCACAATATCAATGTCTTGGAATATAAGCTTTCACATCCACACTTCTCTTTGGAAAAAGAGTCAGATGCCACACATAGATATCTTATCCTAGAGACAAACCACTAATTCAATACTTTTCTATGATTTCCAATAGTGTTGACCAAACCTGCTGTCAATTAGGGGCATTACTTTCCGCTTTGCGGGAGAGATTAATGGAAGACCAGAGAATTTCTGCAAGAACGGTGTTAAGGCCACTTCACTGCTCTTTGCCATGGCTTCTATTGATCATTCTGGGACGAAAGGGATACGCAGTACATCATATTGATCAAAGGCTCTTCTAAATGCCTCTTTAACAATGCCCCCAGAAAATCATTGGCGTGAATTTCGGGCGTGACTAATTATCTTGAAGATAACATTTATTTGGTCAAAAATGTACTTCGTATGTCATTTTTCATATCAAATCATACTCAGCTATATTGTCCAACATAGATGATCAGATAGCCTTAAGAACTGAGAATTGCAAGTTAGAGCCAACCCAGAAATAAAACAACCCATCCTCTCTGATTTGATGGGTATAGTGGTGAAGTAATTGAACAAATTCATTAACTTAGAAATCAAGATAATGGATATGTCATTTAAAAATTTTGATTTACACAAAGGAAAATTAATTCACCAGTGATAATGAGTCTAATTCAAAATCTTTCTTGTGTACCCCTCCCATAAGACATATATTTTCAGTTTCCTATTTATTTAAAGCATAGAAATACCAGTCTGAATGTAAAAATCCTTCTATATATTTTGCCCCTCCTCCATCCCTGAATCTTTTAAAATTTTTGTCAAAACCAATTTGACAGAAATTTCTTTTTAATGATTTGCTTTTAGGAAGTTTCTCTGAACTATTAATCTTAGTGCATATAGATTAAAATAAATCCATTTTCCCTGTACTCATGCATCATCATTTCGCATATTATTTAATGAAATCTCATAAATAAAATAACACATGCAAAATTTTGCATAAACACTCACAGGACTAATACAACACATTTGGTAAGCACACACGAACGCACATGCTCACAAACAGCCCAACTGCCATGACTATTTAAAGGAATATAAAGCATTGGTTAATCTGTCATGTCTATTATCTGGAAGTAAATTATGAAAGCTTCTACTGTAATGTTTTGTCAGCAATTAAACAATGTTCAAAAGCAAATGTCAATACCCATTTCTAAGTGAATGTCTTATTCCTACAGAGGAATTAGTTTCCTAAATGAAATTTCTTCTTCCTTTTAAACAAATTTGTTTCCAAAAATATTTTCTCCACTATCATTTCTTTATTCAATTTAGTCCTAGCTATAATGCCACACTTCTGTGCCTAAAGAGAACCTAGATTGTTTTTCTCAGCTGTAGCCACTTGAATCATTCTCTATAGTAATCAGGTTCATTTCTTTACTTAGCAGCTCCAAAGTTGGTTAATCTAACTGCAGTCAGTCCTGTGTCCCTACTTTTCTGAAGTTCCAGCTGGTCATTAAGATACACAAGGGCATTTTAGCACTAGTACAACTTCCAGAACATTTAGAAAATACAATCAGTTCTCCAGAAACAAACGTAAACAGCTATATCCTTTTATGATCAAGACATACATTCCCTTAGAAAATAGCACTTCTGATGCAAAATTGGAATGCGCAGAATCAATATACAAGAAAATATAGTTTTAAGGTATAAAGTCAGAAGTTTACAAACAAATCCCTTCTGTGGCTTCAAATACACACATACATACGCCTTTTCCCAACATAGTTTATTCCATCTTGGTGAAACTTTAAGTACTGAATTTCCGTGTCCCTCTCACACCACCAATTCATATGTTTAAGTCCCAACTGCCAGTGTGATGGAATTAGAAGGTGGGACCTTTGGGAGGTAATTAGATCACGAGACTAGTTTTCATAAATGGGATTACTGCCTTTTTAAAAGGGACCCCAGAGAACTGTCCCACCCTCTTTCAAACAGTGAGGAAACACTGAAAATGAGGCAGTCTGCAACCTGGAGATTGAGAAGGGCCCTCACTATTAATTATACTGGCACCCTGATCTTAACTTCTAGCCTCCAGAACTGTTAAAAACTAAATTTCTCTTGTTTATAAGCTACCCAGTTAATGTATTTTGTTATAGCAGCCTGCATAGACTAAGACACATCTGGTTGAGGGTGAGTACTTGAATTTGATAGTTTGTATTTTTTTTAAGTTCCACAATGACTCCTAGATGTGCATCTCCATCTGAGAAGTAATTGCCTATAGTTATCACAAACAGAATATAGAAGAAATTTAATTGTTTGGGGGAAGGAAGTAGAGAAACAGAGGTAGACAAAAACAAATAAAATGTATTTGGGGGTTCACAGTCATTAAGAAGGTGCTTCTTTGTGGCATGGTTTCAAATACAAAATATGTGGCATGATTTAGAATCCAAAAATTTCAGATGATAGAACTCTTGTATCAAGTCATTAATTTGGGTACTGTCTTCCCCTTGCCTGGGAAAGATGTAATTCCCCTTCAGACTGTGATATCTGAAACTTTCTTATTCATGAGAAATTGTATGGGCCTTTGTTCCTATTTTGTTGTTGTTGATGTTGTTTGTTTGTTTTCTTTTGACTGCTGTGCCTCTGGTATCTCAATGCTGAACTGAATGAGAATTCTCAGTGTTAGAAGAGAGACTCCACCACTCTCTCTTGTATCTCAGGAATGGGTCCTACTTGTTTCTCCATTTCTTGGAATTAGAAAATGTCTTCAAAGAGACTGTTGAACTAAAACTGGTACTTTAAAAAATGTTTCTTTACCCTCCATCTGCCAATATTTATTTTTTTCTCAAGTCCCTCCAGTTCTTGGACTTGGACTTTTTAAAGTTGTGAATAATTTAACTTTTTCTATTGTGATAAATATGCACCTCTTTCTGTGCAGTGGGACAACTTGATTGGGATTACTCTCATATTGCATTTTCTTCCCTATTTTCCTGCTTACATTAGTCAAATGTCACATGAATCTTTAATATACTAGCTTGTTCCATTTCTAACATATTAAGAATCAATAATATTTACTGAATTTAGACATTCCTTTCTTTAAGAAAAAAATGACTTTTCTAAGAGGCAAGTCTTTCTGTAGGCTGATGGCATGCTTCCTCGAATGTCTGATGTTTCCCTTTGAAATCCACGACCCAGGGACGCGTGGGTGGATCAGTAGGTTGAACATCAGACTTCAGCTCAGGTCATGATCTCATAGTCCGTAAATTTGAGCCCTGCATTAGGCTCTGTGCTGACAGCTCAGAGCCTGAAGTCTTCTTCGGATTCTGTGTCTCCCTCTCTCTCTGCCCCTCCCCTGCTCATACTCTGTCTCTCTCTGTCTCAAAAATAAATAAAAACATTAATTTTTTTTTTTTAAATCCACAACCCTACCTGTTGTTAAAATAACAGGATATAAGGAACTTTTACTTCTCAATTCTGTTTTTCTCTAATTCTGAGAAAACATTCCTAGAGTCAGGGTATTTCCTACAAAGACTGTTTACCCTTTCTGCTTAGCCACTGTTTGCCACAGTTTCATTGATTTTTCCCCCTCCCCTCAAATTCAAGAAGATAACTCCTGTACTGTAAAGACCCCATTTCTCCTCATTCATTGATGCAGTCAGCTATAGCACTGGGTTTGAACCTACACTCAGCTGCTCTGAGATACATAACCATGATCAATGGCTATATAATCAACAAACCAAATCCAAATTGAGAGTCTGAGAGAAATCACCAGTAGGCCATAGGATTACACCGAAGTTCATCCCATAATGGTTCTTTTTGTGACCCTGGCTGCTATTATAAACAGAACAAAGAGGGAGAAGATTTGTGATAGTCAATATACTACTAACTAAAGTACCTGGAATTAAGGATCCAGTGACCTAAATAAATCACACAGGAAAACTGTGCTTCAGTAAGTGAGCTTACCTTTACCCATATAAATGCCATTGCTTTTACAATTTGAAATCCAAAACTCTTGAAGTCTGCCAAATAAAGTCCTATACCATCTTTTGTCAGAATCTGCCTGCCTGGAAAGATCTCTACCAGACTTGGGACAATATTTGCAAATTGAGTTCTAAATACAAAAAGGATCTGATCATTCATTCAATCTTTGTCTCATTCTCCCTCCTTCCGTCACCCTCCCTCCTTCCCTCCTTTCCTTTTCTTTCCTTCCCTTTCCTTCTCTTTCCTTCCCTTCCCTTTCCATCTGTCTTTTTATTTCTTTCTTTTATTCATTCCTTCTACAAATATTTATTGAAAAAAAGGCAATGCCAGAAGTATTCTTCTAATCACAAGTAGTCACAATAGTGAAAATCAGTAATAAAACATGCTCTGTTTTCCAGGAGCTACCAGTGCAATGGTGATAATATTTAAAGGAGGACTATAAAAATAATTTTATAAAATTATAGTAATCACTGAAGGAAAAGCACAAAATGCAGGTTTGGGAATAACTTCATGAGAGTTCAAGTTCACAAACTTTCTCACCTACTAATATATTAGATATTGACAATGATATTTTAAGTTGTTTTTTTGTAAGTCTCCATACTATGTGGTGTTAAGTTTATAGTAAAAAGAAAGTATCATATAGGGGGCAAAGTAAATTATTCAGAAGCCAATTCTCAAATTTCCATGGCAGTCAGAACTGCCAAATTTCCATGGCAGTCAGTGAAAAAGTTGACATGAATACTTTGGAGAGCAGTATTTAACATAATTCTAAGTCATTACATAAACACCTGGAGATGTAAACTAAAATATTTAAGTAATGAATTCATTTTTTTTTTAATTTAGCAAACCTTAATGATGTGTGATATATTTGAATGAAGAAGTGCTTTAGTCAAATCACTTAATGTTATGCTTGAATCTGTGGTCAATAGGACATACATAATAACATGTGTTAAAAAATAAATGAAAATAATTTTTGCAATTCCATTTATGAAAGTTATTTTCCCAAGTCTCTGGTTTGGCACCTATGTATAACATTAATATACCAAATATCATTTTCCTCCAAATATCTTTTGAATGCAATATATTACAAATTAATATTCAAAATGAAAATAAGACAAGATATACCCTTCAGCTAAAACTAACATTCTGTCCAGATGTCAGGTTGGATTTAAACTTTTAAATCCTGACTTAGAGTTTGACACTAATTTCCTTCAGTGCCAAACTAAATTAGCCTTAAGAAGTGCAAAATGAGTAAAAATAACCAAGCATTGTATTCTTTCTTCTATTATATACAAATCTTTCCTTTTAGGACTAAAATCTCTTCAGGATTGTTTTTTGCAGGTGTATATACGAAATAAAACATCTTTCACTCACCTTCTCACATACAATGTATGAGATTTCCTGCTCAAACCTATTAATTTTACAGACGAAATTACTGTTGTAGTGGGACTAAATGCTACAACCTAAAAGTGGCAGCTTCAGGACTAGGACCCAGAGTGTTGTATTTCAGGATAGTACTTTTGTCTCTTGACAAGAGTCTTCAAATTAGTAGTTTGGAGGCAAAATATGTTTTCTAATCTGTATTCTGCTTATGTGTCTTACTGAAAGTAAAACCCAATGTAAGTGAATGTGAATCACTTGAGTGTTTCTGATTTGCTGTACTAATTTTGATCCCTACTAACTCTGATGTTTGTATAACAGGTCTAAAATGTGATATGTACTTGAGCATAACATAGTTTGTAGTCTCCATTTTAGTCAACTCCTTTCTCTGTCATCAAATGTCTCATAAATAGGTTGTACAAAACTAGTATGTTGTAAGTGATATATCTATCAAATTTAAGGAATAACTACTTTTAAAGAATGCTTATATTTGATTTGCATTTAAATTCTTTTCAACATGCCTTCTACAGAGTCAGGAAAGTTAGAATCTGTATTTCCTATGTTTTACTATTGTTAACCTGTGATTTTGGTTTATGGAGTTGGGTACCTTTACTTAACTCTGGGAATGTTTAGTAAAGTGGAGGTATCATGAGGGTTGATTTTGCTATTTCTATATTTTTTTTCTGGCTAACCCAGCCATAGAGGCTTTGTTCCCTCGGTAACTTTACCAGAGGATCCAGTGTCCAAATGCAATTTTTAGGATTTCAACAGGCTGGGTGAAAGCATTCATACTGTACCGGTGCATCATGGTAGGTAGTGAGTGGTTTCGAAGTCAGCAGGGGCTTTGGGGTTATGGTGGCTTTCTCCTGATGGCAGTTGCAAGGTGGTTCTAGAATTGTCATACAGGGTAGTTTGAAGTCATTCTACATGTCCTTGTGTTCGCTTCAGCAGCACATATACTGAAGTCATTCTATTGCCCCAACTAAAGTCTATTTACTTCAACCATCCCACATTTCTTTAGACCACTTAATGTTCTGAAAAAAAAAAAATATTCCTTGCCCACAGTAGTAACCACGATTGCATTAACTTTCTCACCAGCTTGACTAAACTTTATACAAACTTCTTCCTCATTCTACGCTTCTGGTTTCCCTTCTCCTAGGGCATTTACCTTAGAAATCATAATTTCTTTCTTTGACTTTTTGAGATATAAATCCTTTTGTTAATCTTACTAATTTATGTTATTGTTTATAAATGTGTTTCTAGGTAAATAATCATAACATAAATAATGAAAATATTTATAATTTTTATAAATCAAATTTCTAAATGTGTTATGTAACATACCTGAAACAATGTTAGTGATGTTAGTGATGATATGTTCTTGTCCTGATTGTGAGTTGAAAGCTAATGCTTTAAAGCATTAAAGCAAGATTTCCAAATACTAAAATGATGCTATTTGTATAGAATTGAAATTATTATTTTGGGTTTTTCCCCAGCTTTTTTGAGGTATGAGTGACAAATAAAAATTACATGTATGTAAGGTATACAACATGACGTTTTGATATACATTGTGAAGTGATTACCACACGCAAAGTAATTAACACAACCATTACCTCATATAGTTATCTTTGTGTGTGTGGTGAGAGCACTTAAGATCTACTTTTTAAGCAAATTTCAAGGATATAATACACTATTTTTAACTATAGTCACTATGATGTACATTGCGTCACCATAATTTCTTCATCTTATAACTAAAATTACACTCCTTGATCAAAACCTCCTGTTTTCCCCCATCCCAGCTGATTGTAACTACCACCCTATTCTCTGTTACTAGAAGTTCAATTTTTTTTTTTTTAAAGACTTGACACATAATGAGATCACACAGTATTGTCTTTCTGTGTCAGGCTTATTTCACTTGGCATAATGTCCTCCAGAGTCACCAATGTAGTTGTAAATGGCAGGACTTCCTTCTTCATTTAAGACTGAATAATATTCCATTGTTCATACATATAGCAGAAGTTCAGAATTAAACAGACATAATGGTTTTCTGATCATGACAGATTTCAGATCTCAAAAGTCTATTAGTAGCAACTTTTTGATCAGTGCAGTATTTGTTTGGTTTCAGAGTCAGGGTCTTCCTGATTGTTGAAGATACAGCACATCTATTAGCGTCCTGATCATAAGATATGGCTTGAAATTCAACCTGGAATCCACTTCTGTCCAACCAATAATCTTGTAAGTTATTTAATTCATTGTAATAAAACATTTTCTGCTTTAAAACTTGATGGTACAGACTCTGTTATACACTATTGAATTTTGACCAATATATGTACTTCCTCCAAAATAGTAGAGACTTACATTTCTCTCAGTAAAATTTTATAGTTTTCTGTTTAGCAGTTGTGTATATCATTTTCTAGGCTTATTCTTAAGTGTGTTATATTTTATGTCATTTCAAATAATATTGTTTTTTAAATATGTCTTCTATTTTTGTTGTTCATATTTAGAAATATAAATAGTAACTATTTTGTCTTCCCGTATTCACTCATAAATTTAAATTTTTCTTCTGTAGAGTCTTTCGAATTTTCAACATACACAATCATGATCCCTATGAGACTGAGGTTTCTTTCCAATCCTTTCTTTCTTTCCAATCTTGTTTTTTATCCAATTATTCCTTTCTCCTTCTTCCTTCCTTCCTTCCTTCCTTCCTTCCTTCCTTCCTTCCTTCCTCTCCCTCTCTCTCCATCTTTTTTCTCCTCCCTCCCTCCCTCCCTCCTTTCTGCCTTCTTTCCTTTCTTCTTTCCTTCCTACCCTCTTTTTTTTTTTTTTTCTTTCTCTCTTGCTTCCTTTCTCACAGGGTAACAATTCATCTTAGTGCTGAGAGTGGGCACTATTTCTTTCTATATAGCATTATATATATATATATATATATATATATATATATATATATATACACATATACATACATATATATACACACATGCACAAACACATGCACACATAGCATTATTTGTCATACTTTCTTCTTATTCATTTAAAGAAATATGGGTAGATAGATAGATATACAGCAGATGTCTTTTTTAGACAGTTTCTTGCTTATTCACTTCCTTATGGTACTTTTTGAAGATGCAAAGTTCTCAATGTTAATGAAGTCCAATGTAATAAATTTTATGTTTTTATTTCCTTAGCACTTTTTTTATATTCTGCTTAAGAAATCTGCTTATGCCAAATTTAAATAACTATTTTTCTACATACACCTTATTTTATCTTTTACTTTGAGATTATTCTGGAGAAAAAAGGAAGTTAAAGCGATTGGACTGTGATCTATTTTTTCCTGGAATTACCAAATGTATATCCCAGAATAAATGTAAAAAAACAAGGTGACTTGGTCTAATCACCACTGAAGGGACTAATTTTCTTTGTTTGCATGGCTATAAAAAAAGTACTATTGAATGGGTGGCTTAAACACCAAACATTTATTTCTCACAGTTCTGGAGTTTAGCAATCCACAGATTAAGGTGCTAAGAGGTTCAGTGTCTGGTGAGAGCCTGCTTCTTTGTTCATTGACAGGCATCCTCTTACTGTGTCCTCATAGGGTGGAAGGGGCTAGAAAGCTTTCAGGAGTCTCTTTTATAAGCATACTAATCCCATGAGGGCTCCACCCTCATGACCTAATCAATTCCCAAAGGCCTCACTGCCACATATCATCACATTTGATATTAGGTTTCAACATGTGAATCTGGGGGAAGACAAATATTCAGCATACAGCCCTATCCTTCATATAAATGAAATTATAGTATTTGGTAAAGGAAGGTCCCTTTCTATGGAATGTCATCAGGCATTAGGCTTTTGACTGGTTTTGGTAAATTAATACAAAACGTATGGATCTATGAGCCAGGATTTTTAAAACGTCATGTATTTTTGGGGTATAAAATAGAGATGTTTTATAAACTAGATGATCCCAATAAAAGATAATAATCTAAGAACCAGAGTTTGGTATGCCACTTACTCTGAACCAGAAAGAACATGTGTCTAATCTACGAAAGAAGGACCTGGGGGGGTTGCCCTCAATATCCAGAGCTGACCATAATCTTGTACCACTTGATTGTTTCTTATTTATTTATTTATTTATTTATTTATTTATTTATTTATTTGTAAATCTATACTGGGCAAGATCTCTAATTTGTGTTGGTCTAACTTGAAATCCAATTCTTTGTGTTAGCTCAGTGTTTCCTCTCAAATTTTGTGTGAGCTATGAGGTAAGGGCCAACGTTCATTTTTAACATATAATTACCCAATCAATAAAGCACCAGTTATTCAAAAAAAAAATTGTCATTATTTTGCTATTGCACATTTGTTGTTGTAACTTAGATGACCATAGTTGCTATTATTTTCATTACCCTATATATCTATCCTTACGCCAATGCTATATTCCTTTTATTATTGTGAATTCACAGTGAAGCTTGATATTGAGAGTATAAATACTCCAGCTTTGATTGTTTTCCTCAAGATTATTTTGACTCTTCAGTGTCCTTGGCAATTCTGTATACATTTTAGAATCATCTTATCAGTCTCCGCCAACAAAGAGGAAAGAATGAAAGAAAGCAAGAAAGCAAGAAAGAAAGAAGAAAAGGGAAGGGATGAAAAGAGGAAGGAAGGAAGAAAGAAGGAAGAAAAAAGGAGGAAAGGAGGATAGAAAGGAAAAAAAGGAAGATTCTGTGATCCTTAAATTTTAACTGGGATTGCACTAAATTTCTAAATAAGACTGAAGATTGATATTTAAAAACAATCTTGTCTTTCATTCATAATATGATGTAACTTTCTATTTGTTTAGATAAATTAATCTCTGAAATGGTTTGAAATCCAGTGTATGAGTTTTCATATCTATAGTGAGACTTATTGGTATAATTTTGATATTTTAAAATATTATTGTAAATAATATGTTTTTAATTGATGGTTGGTGGTATATAGAAAGAACATTAATATGTGTATATTTACTTCTACCAGAGACCTTACTATTCTTATTTATTAATTCTAATTCTATACCCCTTAAATTTTTCATCTTTCAGAGTCATGTTATCTGTGATGATATTTTACCATGACCTCTACCAATCTTTATACAATTTATTTCTCTACAATATATACATTTTTCCCCCATAGGCAAAGACATGCAGTACAATGTTCAATAGAAATGGCCATATAAAACATTTTTTTTTAATTTTGTTCCCCAAATTAGAGGAAAAGCATTCAATATTTTCCATTAAGTATGATGTTGTCAAAAACTATTTTCTTTTACTTTTTTTAAATACTAATTAGAAGATTAAGAAAACTCTATTTCATGTAGTTAGAATTTTCAATGTCTGTTGAGCATAAAATTTTATTTTTTTTTACCTTTTCCTCTTTGCTAATACAAAATGCATTATTTTTTTTAAATATCAATTCAACTATTATTTAACCTTTCTTGTAGATTTCTTAGGAAATTTTGAATGTAAAATTATTCCAGGCTCATAAATTGAGTTGAGAAGTGATCTTTCATTTAATTTTTTTCTGAAAACCTGGGTGTAATATTGATAATATTCCTTCCTTGAATGTTTTGAATTAACAAATAAAGCCATATGAACTTAGAAATATCTTAGTGAAAAAGTCAATTATGGATTCAATTATTTTAAAAACTACAGGGTGTAACAAATATTTCATATTGTTTTTTATGTTGGTTGTAATAAATCACGATTTCCAAAACCTTTTGCCATTTCATCTAAAATTTCAAACTTATTATCAATCTATAATACTTTCTAATACCCTTTTAATGTCTGTAGGATCTATAGTAGTGATCCATTTCATTTCTAATTAAGTAACACGTATTTTTTTCTTTTTATTGATCAGTCTTTCTTACTTATAATTTTAAAATTTTCTTAAGATCCAATACTTAGGCTTGTAAAATTTTCTTTATTGTATGTCTCTTTTTACTTCGTGAATGCTTTTTAAAATAATTTCCAGCTCTTTCCTAGGATTTTGAGAATAATGTTGAGATCACTGAAATTCAACTGTTCTTATTTCTTTTTTTTTTTAATTTTTTTTTTTAATGTTTTATTTATTTTTGAGACAGAGACAGAGCATGAGCAGGGAAGGGGCAGAGAGAGAGGGAGACACAGAATGTGAAGCAGGCTCCAGGCTCTGAGCTGTCAGCATAGAACCCGATGCGGGGCTCAAACTCACGAACTGTGAGATCATGACCTGAGCCTAAGTCGGACGCCTAACCGACTGAGCCACCCAGGCGCCCCTGTTCTTATTTCTTAATACAAACATTGAAACTCTGTACATATTTAGCTCCACTTTCCTCTTCCTTATTTTTCATTTTTTAAAATATTTATTTGAGTTTGACAGAGAGAGAGAGAGAGAGAGCATGTGCACTCACTAGCATGCATGAGCAGGGGGCTGGCAGAGAGAGAAGACAGAGGATCCAAAGCTGAGAGCACTGACTGCAGAGAGCCCGAGTGGGGCCTGAACTCACAAATGGTGACATCATGACCTGAGCTGAAGTTTGACTTTTAACCGACTGAGCCACCCAGGCGCCCCATCCTCTTCCCTAATTTTAAAAATAATATTGTTATGTGTTTACGCTCTACATAAATTTAAGCTTCAAAAACATCATTATTAGTAATGGTGTAATAATTACAACTGTAATTACTGTAATAATACTACCACTGTAGTAGTGAGTCCACATTTATTTAAATCATACACATTACTTCTTTGACCTGACCCTGGCTTATTTCCTTTAGACTTTCTATATCTCCATCTATAAATATTTTCCTTATACTTGAAGGGATTTTTTTAAATAATTGGTTTAGTGCAGATGTAACAAATAATCATTCTATTCATCTGAAATGTTTATTTCAATTTATGTTTTAAAGAATTTCTAAGTATAGACTTCTAAGTTGGCAGTTATTTAATAATAGCACTTTAATACTACATTTCATTGTTTTGCATAATTCCCATTATTTCTGCTGAAAACTCATCAATCTATCTTGCTGGACTCCCTTAAAAGTAATGTAACTTTTCAATAGAGGTAGGAGTGACCATATTAGAGGTCATTGCTACAACAATTTATCATAAAACGAGTCTTGCCTCTGTGGAATTTTAATTCTTCTAGTTACTTTTATATCACAGCTTTCCAAACTCTTTAAGAACATGAGTTTTGTATTTTTTTCTTTTGATTATCTTACTTTTTATGGCAAGAATAATAGCAACTACATCGTATCTTAAAGCAGACATTCTTATTTATTTTGTAAGTTTTGTTTTCATTGCAATTCAATCAGGCATACTTACCCACACTCTAGTTATAAAAGGTAAATAGCCTATTCTCAAGATGTTAGGGAAATGAAAAATAGGACAAAGGTGTTACTCATTAAACAGAGTAAATATTTGTATTAATTTAACATATAAACTTCCCAATACTGATTCCATAGTAAATGTTAAAACTTTTAAATAAAAATTACTAACATAGACATTTTGAATACTAGATTGAACTGCAAAAAGTTCTATTTTAGAATAATTTATTATATAATTCCAAATTGACACCAATTATTCTCTAACAACTGTAAGGAATAACTACACTCTAATCCTTATGTAGAACATGCCCTAAAACCATAATTACCGTCACATATGCTATCTGCCTGATTAGTATTTTACCTCCATTAGTTTTTTTTATTGAAGTATAATTGACATACAATATTACGTGATTGTTTCATGTGTACGTTATGATTAGATATTTATATACATTAAAAATGATCACCATAAGTCTAGTTATCATCTCTCACCATACGAAGTTAACACAGTATTACTGTCTATATTCCTTATGCTATACATTACATTCCCATGAATTATTTTATAATTGTAAGTTTGTATTTCTTGATCCCCTTCACCCATTTCATAACCCCCCCCACCCTAGCCCCCTCTCCTCTTGCTACTATCAGTTTGTTCTCTGTATATATGAGTCTGGTTTTGATTTTTTTTAAACATTTTTTAAGTTTATGTATTTTTTCGAAAGAAACTGAGTGAGTGTGAATGGGGGAGAGAGAGAGGAAGAGAGAGAATCCCAAGCAGGCTCCGAACTGTTGGCACAGAGTGTGATGCGGGGCTCGAACCCTTGAAACTGTGAGATCACAATCTTAGCTGAAACCAAGAGTTGGACTCAACTGACAGCCACTCAGGCACTCCCAGTTTTGATTTTTTTTGTTTGCTCATTCTTTTTTTTTTTTTTTTTTTTTTTTTTTTTTTAGATTCCACATATAAGTGAAATCATACAGTATTTGTCTTTCTCTGTCTGGCTGATTTTATTTACCATAATACCCTCCAGGTCCATCCATGTTGTTACAAATTGCAGGATTTTATTTTTTTATGGCTGAATAATATTCAGTGTTATCATATATACATGCCAAAATGTTAGTATGAAATTTTACATATTTATAGATAGTAACCATGTTCACTGTGAAACGTACACAGCATTTGAAAAATCAACTGATAAATAATGCAAAATAAAACTAAATGAGGCTTATGTAGCTGGAGTAAAATATCCTTTGCCATAATTATAGACATGTAATTATGGTTCTCAATTATAGACATTATATGTCTAGGACACAGCTAAAATTATTAAATATTAATTCTATCATTTAACTTCCCCCAAATTCATTTGATTTTTTGAACACTATCTACGTATTTTCCAGATAGAAATGAAAAAAATTCTCTAGCTCATCTTCCACAATGGTTTCCAATGACTGACTAGTTGTAGTTCTTGAATCTCATCATCTAATATAAAATGGCGAAGGTAAAGATTTAAAAAATGCCTCTACGTTATAGAATAGAAAATATTTTAGGATCTATGCATATTTAATTTTTATGTATACTTTCCTTAAAGTTGGAATATTCTACTTTCTATGCTTACTGGAAAACTTTTAATTACATATATTTTGACTTGTGAAAACAAACTATTCGGGAAATGGATCATATGTTATACCAATAAGATTTCATTTCTAAATAGCTTTTAGAATGTAAACTAAGTATTGCCATTTGTAATCCATTCTTATCCTTTTCTCAGTTCTTATCTTATATGTTAGGGAAATTTATTTTCAATGTTAAATCATTTAATTAATAAAATTCTATTTTTTGAATGTTTATGATGTGCTAAGTCTGAGATAAAAGAAAAAGAAAATTTTCACTCTCCTTAAAGATTCTCATAATATAATGAAAGACATTAAACACTGACTTTAATTTTCCATTTAAGAATATTTATTATTGAATCATCTAGTTTTGTGTTGCACTTGAAAAAGTAGAATTAAATGTATAATTTTTATCACTATTACACACTGCTATTTATTTTCATCAAAGTTGAAGTTAGCACAAACTATGTAGAAAACAAACCTTTCAAGTTATAATTGGCCTAATCACAAATCCATTTATCTTCAAATATAAAAATAGACAACTTTCTTCATTATATAAAAGTGTTACTAATGAATTAAAACTTTGAACTTGAGAGTTAGAAAAATATGATTGAAGATTAAAAAAACCTTACCTTAATCAGCATTATTTCTTGTAACTTAATTAAAAGCAATTTGAAATTAATTTAATTTCTTTAATTAACTAGTCAAGAATGTTTGATTAATGTAATTGTTTGTGAACTGACAATTTTGTACTTAGGAAAAGTGGAATGTTGATTTTTAAGGTTATATAAACTTTAAAAATATTATAAAGAGGCTTATTTGGACTATTTAAGATGGCATGGACAAGTACAAAATTATCCAAATGGTTTGTGTTAAAAGACTCTGTTCATTTCACTCGTTTGTTTTATTTTTCAAATTTATCACAAATTGATATTATTAATTTTTACTTTTATTGTCTGTTATTCTACACCTATTTCTAGAACTCTGAATGCATGGACTTTGTCCATTGTGTTTATTGCTGTATCTTATAACACTTCCTGACATGGTATATATTAAATAATTTTTATAGAGATAAACAAGAAAGGAAGAAAGGGAGGAAAGAAGGGAGAAAGGAAGGAAGGGATGATGTAAGAAAGGGAAATTTTTAATATTAGCAAGGATGTAAAATATGTAATGTCACTGGAATCTTTAAATATCAAGGCCAGAAAATCATAACTGTAGGGAATGTTGAGTTATTGGAAAATACAGTGCAAGAGCATAGCAGGAAGCTAAGTTATAAGCCAAAGAAGTTGATCTTAATTGATAATAAGGAATTTCAAGATAGAGAACCAGGAATCTAAATTCAGAAGGTGAAGGCCAAAGAGTTAGCAATCCTGAAGAAGTATTGTATGTACCAGCCAATTCACTGATGTGTACGAAGATTTGGAATCCCAGTAGCCAGACAACACCCAAGAATTGTGTGCTATTCTTCCTATCTTCCACTATCCTACTCAGTCAGGTTCTTATTAAACCTTCCTAGATGTGTCTTGTCATTTTCTATTTCTTATGACTTTTAATTGACCCTTATATCTAATTTTCTAAAATTCTTCCCTTATTTTGACCTTCCAATTTCCCCAAGAAACATACTTATAATTCTCCCTCCAGCTCTGTTACCTTATGCAAGGACACACAAACACACACACACACACACACACAAGATTATGTCATCCCATAGTATTATCTATACTTCATAGCTCTTAAAAAACTGGCTTTAAATCATGTCATGAGAGTTTCTTCCTCTATACTGTAATCTGTGAGAGAAGGAATCAGTTTAGTGTCTTTTTACCAATGTACTCACAATACTTAGCCACTCTCAACACATGTAACACATATTTATAAAATACACACATTAACTAGACAAATGATCAAACTAAAGCAAAATGAAAGAGTATGTTATTTTTTCTATGAGGAAATATTCTCAACAGCGTTATCATTAAGTTAAGAGTTTAAAAATTATTTTATACTACTGATAATTCTTTTTGAAATAAAAACATTAATATATTGCAGGAACTTTAAAAATTCTATCCTAAAATAACTTTCTTCTGAGGAAATCTATCCTAAAGATTGTGACCCAAGCCTTGCTGTTGGACCTCCACATGACATTTAACTGCCTCTTATGCACCTTGCATCTCTTGAAGGCTCTTGGATTCTCAGAATCCCCACTTCCATTAGCACAAAACAAGAGGATGAGATGGTCTTTCATGGGCTTATGACTCAGCTTATAATTTCATTCTCTTATTTTGTAATGTAGGTCCTCTGGCATCTCTTTCCAAGAAAGCCCCCTCTCATCCTCTCATCGCAGTTAAAAACTTGCTCTGGCAGGTAAGACTCAGAAGCTTCTGGATGAAGTTTCAGCTCCCCAAGAGTCCAAACTTTCAGCCTCTCCATGCCTCACAACACTATGGATGCCACTTCTCCTCTTAAAGTTATCAAGCCATCCTCTACTTCTCTTGAAGCCTTCATCATTTTCTGTTGACACACCTAGCCTCTCACTTATGAGGTCAGATGTCAGTGTACAAGACTTTTGCCATCTTGCAGATAAGTTCTTGGTCACAGCATCACGTGCTAGTTGATTCTCAAATCCAAACAGAAGCAACTTTTCTACATCTTTCTGAACACATGGCCGCTGCTTTGATATTCGCGTAACTCTTTTTGCTGCATCTAGCTCCCTTCTTTCTTCTTTCTTTAATATTGTGAAAATGGTCAATGTAGACTTCTTATAAAATCTTGCAATTTTGGCCACTTGCATACCTTGTTCAGACTTCTTGATGATTTCCTTCTTAACTTCCACTGTAGTCATCTCCTTCTTACTGCCTTTCTTTTTAACCTTTTTCTGTATGGTGGCCATTGTATATGCTTGCATGGATACTGACTACAGTACAGTATTAATAAACTCTTTTCCTATACTGTATTTAATGTAACTGGCAATAAGGCAGCAGAGGAAAGGGTCTATATCTTCAGGCAGCCTGACCTAGAATGAAGCAAAGCATTCCTAAGCTTATTCTTATATGGAAATGCAAAGAACTGTCCATAGGTGCTTTGAAGCAATAAAAAATACACTAGTGTCACTTGTGGGCACTTTCTGAAAAATAACTGATTTATGCCAAACACCATGGCCTGACTGAGCATCTGAGCATGGGAGACTATCACCCACAATCTCACAGTGAGAGAAAGAGAAGAACTATTGGCTCAGTTGTGATCATGTGACATTCGGTGTCACGTAATACCTCATATTGCAGACATTGCTCGTTTATCAAGTTAAAATTTATTAGAAATGTTTGCCCAACTTGTGGAACTCTCACAGAACAAGTAACTCGCAGTTCAATGTTTTACTATATCTATTTTTCTAATTAAAAATGGAATAGCATTTACTCAGAGGCTTATCCAGACTAGAAAGTAGTAACATCTGCTAAAATTTATTGAGTATTCAATATGTCATAGTCAGTTACGCAGTGATTCAAAGACATTGATAGAAACCTTATGAAAGGGTTGCTACTATATCCTCATGTTACAGATGTTATAACTGAAACACTGAATAAGCAAGCCTTTTAAGGAGACATTTATATCCTTCCTTTTAAGGGTGAATTGCATATAAGATATAACACAAAACACTGACCAAAGGGCTGTTTGATTTCATACCACTCGTTCTCTCTGTTCCAGCCACAGACAATATTTTTATTTTTGCTTTTTCTAGAAAATACCTCAATCTTTCTTGCCTTCCATACTTTGCATGTGCTATTCCCTCTACTTAGAAGGTCTGTTCCATGGGGCACCTGGGTGGCTCGGTTAGGCATCCAAGTTTAGCTCAGGTCATGATCTCACACTCCGTTGAGTTCGAGCCCCATGTCATGCTCTGTTTTGACAGCTCAGAGCCTGGAGCCCGCTTCAGATTCTGTGTCTCCCCCTCTCTCTGCCCCTCCCCTGCTCATGTTCTGTCTCTCTCTCTGTCTCAAAAATAAATAAAAACATTAAAAAAACCTTTTTTTAAAAAAATAAAATAAAAGAAGGACTGTTCCAGGTTTGTTTGTTTTTCAGGGATGGTTTCTTCTCATCAGAGAATTCTTCCTGTTTGTCCAAGAAAAAGTAAGTCCATTTCATTTACAATAGGCAGTGTGATTATGTGATTAACTCTGTTCAGTGGCAGACTGCCAGATCTAAATACTAATTATGCAATTTAGTAACGTCGAAATCTTAACACAGTAATCTACCTTTTGTTTCTCATTTTCTATAAACTCCAGTTAATACTTAAATCCAACTGACTAGAATATTTTAAAGGTTAGGTACAATAAAGCATTTAGAAGATGGGTTGGCACAAAGAAGTCACTCAGAAAATTGTATTAAAATGTATATTTTATTAAAGATGTATAATCTTTTAAAAAAAACATGTATATTTTTATTATACAAAATGTCTTCCGTTTTTCTCTGTAACCAAAGGAAAATAATAGGAGTAGAGGATGCTAGAGATTAGAGGTCTACATTAAGTTTTACTGAAAAACAAAGTTTTCCTTTGTAAAATGGAATAAGAAGATTTCTAGTTTCCTAACCCAGTAGGTTACTATAAACCTAAAATTATACCAGCTATAAATTTCATTGTTTTTAAATTATAGGAGAAATAGAGGTATAAAATAGATACGACATTTTCTTTAGCTTTAAGTATATTTAATGTAGCTCCAATATTTTATGATTATTTCGTTTTGCATATTTTTCTCACTCAGGAACTAATAAACAAAACAACATAGCAGACTGAAAATATTCCAAAGACTCTTTGACCTCTTTTGCATTTAATATGCAGGCTACACAATGGCTTCTGATGTAATTAACTGTCTCTTCCAAAACTTGTTCTAAAGTAGGCTATAATATCTGTGAACAATAGATTATACTACACATGAGAATCTTAACATTTGGAACTTCAGTCACATCTTCAATTAATTTGAAGTTATATAAATTCTTCTAATATATACATTCATGATGGGAAACCTTCACCATGGATTTTAATATATCAATGTCTTCTCTCCACTGCTTCCTTAGGGATCTCCAGGTTGTAACCGCTTTTTTTTTTAAGTTGAAGTCAATTACAAAATATAGTCCTTTGTAACTCAATTATTTAAAAATCTCTGCAGATGTTTTAGGTATATAAACATCCTATAATAATTCCTTCAAATATAAAGCAATTAATTTTGTAAATTCCTTATTTTCAGTAGCCTAATAAAAAGATAAAATAATTTGAAGTGATTATACCAAAGTAATTATGTGATGAGAAAGTGCTAAATAATTATCATAATGGAACTCAAGATTCCATTTATAAGATTTTATAAATTCAGTACATTTTACCATTATGAACTTACTCTTCATGAATTTATTGTTTAAAGAATCATTGCTCCTTTATTTTTAGTTATTAAAAAGATAAAAACAGTAAGAAATTATCCAAAACATTAAAAACATTCAAATGTTAAACTTACAGTTCTGTAAAATGTATTTTAAACACTAGAAATACTTCCAAATCATTGATGAAGGCATACATCTCATTTCACAATGGCTATAGAGTTTTTACTGGCTATAAATATGACAAGAAGCTAATAAAGATAAGACATACAATGTAACAAAGAAGTGGATTCATAAAGCATGGAGATACAAGCATGTACTCATATTTGAATTGAGTTTGCTTATCCACATGCACTGTAAAAATAAACACTATAGAAGACAGACTGAAGCTCAAGATTAATTAAGGAATATACATGGCAATAAAAATATTCCTAATGGGCAATAGCCCACCATTCTTCATGAAAGAATATGCTCTTAAAGGCCGTGATTAACATATTTCATTCATATTAGCATTTATTTATCAAAAATATGTTGCATACAAATATGCTAATTACTGCAGATAAAAACAACAACAACAACAACAACACTATTTAGTGTCGGAGAATTTGAAAATCTATTAGAATGATAAGACAAAGTCACAGATAAGTCTAAATTATACTAGAACATAGTGTCTTGATTATGAAAATTTAGAAGTAAAATATACCATAGCTTTTTTTTATTTTTAAATTTTTTAAATGTTTTTATTTTTGAGACAGAGAGAGACAGAGCATGAGCAGGAGAGGGGCAGAGAGAGAGGGAGACACAGAATCTGAAGCAGGCTCCAGGCTCTGAGCTGTCAGCACAGAGCCCGATGCGGGGCTTGAACTCATGGAGTGTGAGATCATGACCTGAGCTGAAGTGGGACGCTCAACCGACTGGGCCACCCAGGCACCCCAATATACCATAGTTTTTTATACAAAGTAAAAAAAAATAAAACATCTTCTTGGAAAATAAGAAAAGTTCCTTGTGAAGGCAGTAGTTTAGACAGACATGTAAGTAGGAAGATAATTTATTTAGGCAAATGTTTACAAGAAAATGCCTTTTAGAAAATGAACCCAAAATATGATGCATAAGTATAAAGTCTGTTAAAAGATAAATAATTGTTTGAAGTTACATGTGTATGTATAGTAAAAGAGGAGGGCAAAAAGTAGGATGATACCATATTATAGAAAACCACTGTTCTAAGATTAGAGATGCTGACTAAAATAACTGGTGGTGCCTATCCATTATATGTGTTGTAGATCAAAGAAACACATTTGGAACAGTTTCAAAGTAATGAATCTCACAATGTGATAAATGGAGATGGGGATGAGAGAATAGGCAAGAATGGTTAGCAGGTCCAGTTCAATAACAAGGTAATGAGTTGAGAATGGGAAGGAGTGGATAAATTGAAAATGCAATACAGACTAGATATTTTAAGGCTTCACAGCTGGTGAAAAAGAGAGGTAGGTGAGAGATAAGAATATTTTTTTCTAATATAGTTGCTTAACACACCTATAGTACAGTCATGGAATCTGAAAATTCAGGAGTCACTTGTATTAATTTAAAAAAAAAGGGGTTAAATTTAGTTCAAAACATATTTAGCATTGATTTCTGATAGAAGATTATGGAGGCAATGGTTAAGGTCATGGCTAAATGAAGTTAGAGCAAGCAACATGGAAGAAAAACTGAGATCTTGGTTAACATCTACTCCTCTAACTCTTACTACAGCAATCTCAATGTGTTCTGACTACGATAAGGGTCAAGAAAAACAGCTGAGGTAGCAGGCTGCCACAATCATTACAATTCTAATTCAGGATATGCTTTATTTTATTTTCCAGGTCTAAGAACCCATCCATGAAGTTAGGATGATATAGTGAGCGAGTCACCTGATTATTTACACTGACAACCATGACAGTGGGCGAAATGACAGGCATGAACTCTATGCAAGGATTTATCAAGGACAAAGCCTTCACAGGTTAAAGCTGAGGAGAGGAATTTATTCTTGGTCCTTACAATGCATGTACCACTCTCCCTCTTAGCAATATTATCTACTTCATTTGTGTCAGTTATTAGCTCCATGAGATGACTCTCAAATCTCTATTTCTAATCCAACCTATTCCTCAATTCTAAACCTGCTTTTTCTACTTACATTTGAATTGGAGGCATTGCTGTTATATCATCAGAGATTCAAATTGTTAGTACATCTGTGAAAAGCTGAAATGGTGCAGACATTTAGAATTGGCTGATGGATTAACTAGCATTTCTTAAATGTGCATTTTTGATAAGTTTATCTCTGGGTAATGGAAAGAAACAAAGTGAAAGAAATGCAATAACAAGTTTGTCTTAACAGTATCTTAGAAATAAGTAAATTTAGGCAGAATGAAATTTAAGCAATGCAGGCATATGTCAAAAGCAGGGGAAAATATGACCATAGTTGGAGAGGGAAAAATAGTAGAATCCAGAAGCCCAAATGGAAAGTGAACCTATTTTTCTACAAAATAGTGAACCTCCACGTGTCATATGGAGTATACACACTTAGGGAAAACATTAATATTGGGGCCATTAATGAGAAAAAACATCAGGCAACAAATAAAATTGCCTAAGATGACATCCTATTCCTTGTATAACAATGACATGATAACAAAAGAAATTCAAAAGTATTTGCTTATTATAATCCAGGTTGAGACGCAACTTGCAACTGCCAAGTCCAAGTATTGGCTGTGATCTATGGAAGGAGTAAGAACAGAAATAAAATAAAACGGTGATTCTCCCATTAGTATTTCCTGCCTCAGTCATTTCTGTCACCACTGGTATTGTTGGCACTTGAGCAAGCCCAACTCTGTTCCCTCCTAAGTGCTTCTGTACCTGCTATTTACATCTACCTGATAGGTTCATTTTTCCCTATTCTTCATGATCAGCATTTTTGTCAATTAAGTCTCAGCCTAAAATGCATTTATTGAGAGATATTTCCCCTGAATACATTATTTAAGAGAGCATATAACACATCTTATCTTCTTAACAAAACTTAAGATTTCTTACAAAAATATTGTTATTTGTTTTATTATTAGTTTATCTTCTTTCCCTACACCACCCCTCCTCCTCCTCACTAACTAAAATACAGGTCATATAACAGCAGGAAACTTGCGTGATTTATTCATTATTGTTTCTCTAATAAGTGTCAGAAGAGCAGGGATCTTATTTGCCTTCTTCAGTGCTGGAGTCTGTTCATGGATAAGTGTTTGGTACTAAGAAACACTTAATAAGTATAATTTGAATAAATGAATAACTAGAACAATGATAGGCAAAAGTGGGCATGTAAGTACTTATTAAATGAGTGAATGAATCTCTATGAATATCTTAACATAGAAAAGGAGGAAGATAAATCACAGAGATGGAATTATCAGGATTAGAAAATAGAACAGGGCACAGAAGCATTTTGAAAAAAAAATGTATAAAAGAGAACATTGGCAGTACTGTAGAAGACAAAGGAGATAAGGATTCAAGATAATCTATCAGATTTGCCAATTAAGAGTCCATTTTGAGACAGCAATTTTGTTAACATGCCAGGTGATGGAAATTTGATACAAAAACTGCCCACATAAACACAAAAATGACCCACTTTCTTTCCTGTGCTATTGACCTATCTTTCCCCATACATATCAGGATGAATCCTTACTCATTACCCTAAATCAAACATTGAATTTAAGTAAAGAAAAATATTGAAAGGGCAGTAGCTTCTTTCAACCTTTTTTTGAGCCTGTTTTTTTGCACCTTTTTCTACAATGGACTTTTTAAATCACTGATGATAAAAAGATGAATGATACATTTAGAGCTCTTTTTTTGGCATGAGCTGACATTATAGTAGGGTGTTTGAGTTGAAACATTGCATTAATAGGTTGTCCACGTGAGAAGGGTTAAGAAAGTGAAGTCAAGGCTACTGTGAGAGTTTCTTAGAAATGGATTGATGTATGTAAGAAAGTTGTATTTCAGCTACTCTTTGAACAATGAGTAGAGATTATCTAAGCAAAGGGTGAGGAGAGGATTATATCATTCATAGGCCACACCTGTGAAAAATCCTGAATTACAAGCATGCACAGTCATTTGAAAAAAATGTAAAAAAAAGTCCAATGGCTGGAGCAGTGAGCAGGATGGAAAGAAGCATGGAAACATTTGAAGATGTAGGCAAACGCGGATCACACAAGGCCTCACATACCATGCTAAGAATTGCAGTGTTTATCTTATGAGCAATATAAACGTGCTATTGACAAGATTACATTTAAAATTTTTTTTAATATTTATTTATTTTTGAGACAGAGGGAGACAGAGCGTGAGTTGGGGAGGGGCAGAGAGAGAGAGAGACACAGAATCTGAAACAGGCTCCAGGCTCTGAGCTGTCAGCACAGGGCCTGATGCAGGGCTTGAACCCAAGAACCGTGATTTCATGACCTGAGCCAAAGTCGGACATTCAACCAACTGAGTCACCCAGGCGCCCCAACAAGACTACATTTTAAAAGTAAACTTTCTAGTTTTTCAGTTCTTGTTAATGTTAGTTATCTTCACGTTATTACTTACATCAGCTTTTTGTTTCTTTTTTTTTTTTTTGATGTTTATTTATTTGAGAGAGAGAGAGAGAGAGAGACCACAAGCAGGAAGAGGCAGAGAGAGGGAGACAAAATCTGAAGCAGGCTCAAGGCTCTGAGCCGTCAGCATAGTGCCCCATGCGGGCCTTGAACTCAGGGACTGAGAGAGATCATGACCTGAGCCGAAGTCAGAGGCTTAACCCACTGAGTCACCCAGGTGTCCCATACATTGGCTTTTTATTCTCGAAAGTGTCCCATTTGAAAAATGACTTGTAACAGTCATTATAAGCAGACTTTGTACTTGTCAGGAATTAGTGACTGAAGATGATGTCAAGAGGATGAATTTGAAATGTATTTAAATGTCAAGTGTACAGCAACTAATGAATGGATAAAGAAATTGTGGTTTATATACACAATGGAATACTACTTGGCAATGAGAAAGAATGAAATATGGCCTTTTGTAGCAATGTGGATGGAACTGGAGAGTGTTATGCTAAGTGAAAGAAGTCATACAGAGAAAGACAGATACCATATGTTTTCACTCTTATGTGGATCCTGAGAAACTTAACAGAAGACCATAGGGGGAGGGGAAGGAAAAAAAAAAAAAGTTAGAGATGGAGGGAGCCAAACCATAAGAGACTCTAAAGAACTGAGAATAAACTGAGGGTTGATGGGGGTTGGGAGGGAGGAGAGGGTGGGTGATGGGTATTGAGGAGGGCACCTGTTGGGATGAGCACTGGGTGTTGTATGGAAACCAATTTGATAATAAATTTCATATTTAAAAAATGTCAAATGTCAGGATTTGACTGGAATACAGGAATGAGAGAAAAGTTGAGTCTGTGATGATATTTACGATTCAAGGTTGCACAACCTATAAAGGTGCTTCCACTCAGTAAGAACACTGGGGAAGGGTACAGTTTTTAATGACAGGAGTTTCAGGAGCAAAAAACAAGAGGGGAACTAAAGATGAGTTCAGTTTCTTGACATGTTGAATTTTTTTTCTTTTTCTTTTCTTTTCTTTTTTTTTTTTTTTAAAGTAGGCACCATGCTTCACGCCCAGTGGACCCTGAGATCAAGACCTGAGCTAAGATCAAGAGTCAGATGTTTAACTGACTGAGCCACCCAGGCACCCCAATACATTTACTTTTAATCATCTATGAGACATACTACTGGAAATATCATGCAGATAGAGAAATGGAACTGGTATGCCAATTATAATTGAAATATATTTCTAAATGGAAACTGAAAATGAAGTATGGTGAAGTCCCCATGGGGAAGGTAACTGGCTAAGAAAAAGGCCAAGAATGGTAGCCAAGCACATGAAGGTAAAAGGAAGAGATAATGTCAAAAGATACCAAAATAAGATTAAAAAAAAGAAGAAAAATAGAAAGATTATGTTATTCCATGATCCTATGGAAGAGAGTATTTTAAGAGAAAATACTGAAAATCTGAACCTAATTTTTCTAAGATGTTACACATGATGAGGCCTAGTGGACTTGGTTACCCAGGTAAGGTTAAGGAAGCCTTTGACATCTTTACATACAAATGAAATGTGTGGCATGGAAGAAGAAAATCCCATGAAGCAATCATACTTTTACTCTTCACTAAATAGTTCTTTTTAAACATTATTTGTCATTATATATTGTCTACTCCTTTGCTAATTTTGTTGTCAATTCATCTGTTAGTTCAAGATCTATTATCCAAAATAATGTTTTCAGCCATTTCAGTAATAAGATATAATCCTTATCCGATTTCCTTGCATTGTGAATATTTAACTGTGGGCAACCACACTACCATTATCTCTGAATTACTGAATGTTACATGAGAAAGTCGCAAAATCATGCTAGTATAGTCTATTGACAAAATATTTAACGTGCCAGGCATTTGTTATGTGCCAGGCTCTGTGTTACACAACAAAGAAACTAGACTATGAGCAGATGAACAGATGGAACTCTCTCGTATAGTTGAGTACATTTGGCCTAATATTTGTGAGCTTACTAGATACTTGACTTTTTG
This sequence comes from Panthera leo, assembly GCF_018350215.1. Taxonomy (NCBI): domain Eukaryota; kingdom Metazoa; phylum Chordata; class Mammalia; order Carnivora; family Felidae; genus Panthera; species Panthera leo. The sequence continues at coordinate 44,098,949 of NC_056679.1, forward strand.
TAGACTAAACATATAACTCCCGATCTAACAAAAATTTCAGTGCTGCATGAGAAAAAGTACTTGTTTTGTTCATAAAAATGTGTGATTCACATAGGTTAAAGAATGTTTGAAAACATTTTTTGTATTTTACTATTTACTGATATTTGGAACAATCAAATTATAAAATGAGTCAATCAGAAATTAGCAATGCCTGGTAAGAATTCAGAAAATAATCAGAACTATTTAAATAATACCCTATTAAAATGTTCAAAAATTAAAAATTAAATAAATAATAAAACAAGTAGCATAATAATCATTGTGAAAAAAAAAAAGGCCACGAGTAGAATCGGGAGTAAACATAGCAGAACGCGACTCCAATACATACTCTCTTTCACTTAATGTCTAATAAACTAAGTCAACTAAAATAGAAAATTATCAACTAAGCAAAAGAGGTTAAAATTTCCTGCTATAATCTTTAAAATAAGGTTTTCAAAATCAACTTCTTGCAGTATGACTTACTTAATATCTTGAAAAGAACATTGATTCAACACACTTAAAAGTGATTGATAAAATATGTTTTAAAAAATTCCATAACACAACACAGCTTAGTCCACATACAAAAAACTACAGGAGCTATGCAATAGATGTGAACAACAAAAACGTAAGAGATAGCAAAACCCAGAGTAGTAAGTTACTGCTAAAGCTATGGCTGCCTTAATATAGTTAAGAAGCTTGTGTTTAAGGGACGTCTGGTGGCTTAGTGGATTAGGCATCCAACTTTGGCTCTGGTCATGATCTCACCATTCCTGAGTCCAAGCCTCATGTCGGGATCTGTGCTGACAGCTCAGAGCCTGGAGTCTGCTTCGGATTCTGTGTCTCCCTCTCTCTCTGTGCCATTCCCCCGCTCACCTCTCAAAATAAACATTTAACAGAAAAACCAAAAACAAACAAACAACAAACTTGTGTTTAAATGGTCATATTGGGGAGATTAGAATCCTAGAGTTATGCAGGGTATTGGGACTCAGGCTAAAGTCCCAATGAAAGTTTATGGAAGAAACGTAATCTATTGGCAGAATAATAAGAAAAGGAAAACTACCTAAGCTAAGATTTGAATGAAAATAAAGCAAATGAGTTCTTAATACAGGCATATTCTGCAGAGCATCTACACAATTAGTATTTTCTTTGGAAGAGTATCTCTTGGGATTTTTTTAAAAATGTTTATTTGTTCTGAAAGAGAGAGAGAGAGAGAGAGTACAAATGGGTGACAGGCAGAGAAATGGAGAGAGAATCCCAAGCAGCCTCCCTGCTGTCAGCGCAGAGCCCGACTCAGGGCTTGATTCCACAAAGTGTGAGATCATGACCTGAGCAGAAATTAAGAGTTGGCTAATCAATTGAGCCACCCAGGTGCCCCATACCTCTTGGTTTTTAATATCCAATTTTCCTATGAAGGATATATCTCACTATAATGTGGTTCAGCCAGTACTTACAGGAAAAAATACATGTTCATTTCCAAAACTCCTGGCAATATTATAAATAAGCATGTAGGGAAAAAAATCTAAATTTACATTTCAAATGCAATTTGTAGAGTCACAAAATCAAATGATGATGTTTAAAAAAAACATTTCAAACATCAACAAAGGTGATATATATAAAATGTATGTAGGTATCACTAAGTATAGACAAAGAAGCTGTTTAACATTAACACAAATTGCTTTCTAAACAGGCAGAAATTGTTTAAAAAGAGTTTCACCCAAACACAATAATTTATTCTTACATATAAGCGCTTAACTTTCTTTTAGTTGTGCTATTCAGAAAACTCTTGGGGTTTTGCATTAATGTGTCCAGTATTTTAATTTTCTTTTCCTTTTTAAAACAATGCAAAATCATGCAATAACATACATGAATCTCAAAAACATTAAACTAAATGAAATGTCATATAAAAGAATGCATAATATATAACTCCAAGTCTACGAATTGCTCCAAGTCCAGAGCAAGCAAAATTAGTCACCATCACTGGAAAAAGTCACAACAGCTATTGCTTCTCAAAGAGTGAGGTCAGAAATTGACAAGAAGAGATATAAAGAAATTTTCTGAGGTGATGTGAGTTACCTACATTTTGATAGTAGTTTGCGTTACAAGTATATGCATTTCTCAAAACAAATTAAGTACTAATATTTCTGCATTTCATTTTATGTAAGTTTTATCTAAAAATGATCATTAAAGTTTAGAATGCTAACTCTAGGATGCTAAAATGTCTATGGATGAAGTGTAATGATGTGTGCAATGATTATTTTGAATTTTATCAACATAAAGGATGGATAGATATATGTAGAGAGAGTATAAAGCAAATAGAGTAAAAGAGATGTGAAGTCTTGATGGTAGAATGGTAGAATGTGGATGGTCTGGAAATTTTTTCGTTTTTCTGTATATTTGAAAACGTCATTATAAAATGCTGAAAAAGTTAATAATTAATAAAAAAATAAACTCCTAACAATACCTTTCATGCAGAAATTCTGATTTGAAGAACTGAATGATGACATTAGATAGAGATATCTCCATATGCTTCTTGTGTTGTCTAGGAAACCCAAATCTTGAAAATTACCTTACATTAGGTCTTAGTAGGTAAAGAGTAGAGGATGCCTGGTAGAAGCAAACTCATATACTTACTGCACAGCTACACTTTAAATCAAAACTAAACTTCTGATAAATTTTGTGAACCATGGACTCAGAAACAAACAAACAAAAAAAGAATGAAAATAAGTGAAATAGAGATAGACACAGAGATAAAGATAGAGATTGTTAGCTAGGTAGAGAACACAAATTACATAAAAGAAGAGTAAATAAAGGGGTGCTTGGGTGGCTCAGTTGGTTAAGCATCTGACTCCTGATTTTGGCTCAGGTCATGATCTCATGGTTTGTGAGATCGAGCCCCATGCTGGGCTCTGCGTTGACAGTGCAGAGCCTGCTTGGGATTCTCCTTCTCTCTCTCTGCCCCTCCTAAGCTCACACATGAGCATCCTCTCTCTTTCTCAAAATAAATAAATAAACTTCAAAAAGAAAAAAAAAAGTCAGTAGAAAACAAATAGCAGGAAAGACCCTTCCCCCCAATTTCATATAATGAGATTTTCATATACAGAATATATATGAGGTTTATCCAGCTGAGAATTATTCTGCAGATAGTTCTCTTCCTTATAGAAAATATCATTAATCCATTTAACTTGAAGTCTATTTCACAAGCAGATTAAATAATGTCTCCTGATTTCCCTTTCCTCTGGGAAGCTTCTTCTGTGTGGGACAGGAGAAACTACTGAGAAAGGGAGTAAACAGAGAGCAAGCCATTCACTATGATTCCTAATTTTGGGTGCCTGGGTGGCTCAGTCGGTTAAGCATCCAATGTTGGCTCAGGTCATGATCTCACTGCTTGTGAGTTCAAGCCCTGCGTCAGGCTCTGTGTTGACAGCTCGGAGCCTGGAGCCTGCTTCAGATTCTGTCTCCATCTCTCTGCCCTCCTCTACTTGCACTCTGTCTCCATCTCAAATATAAAATAAAAAACATTAAAAAATTAATAAAAAAGATGAAAATAGGTGAATTAAATCTCTGACTGCAATATCTAAAAAAAAAGATACAAAATTAACCAAAATAAATAGTATAAGAAAATAATAAAGATTAATGCAGAATTTGGCAAGGTTAATAATGAGTAAATTAAAATGCTTATTATTGAAAAAAATTCAATGAAATGCAAAACTGCTAGGTAACCTTTGCATAAAAACTTGATAAAACAAAATTAGACATAATAAAATGTGACAAGAATAAAATAACTATTAAATTAGAGAAAAAATAAAAATAAAGTATAATAGACAACTTTGCAAAAATCCATGGAAATATATTTTAAAACAGATAAAATGTAAAATTTCCTTGGGAAATAAAATTTTTAGTAAAAAAGAAAGTTTAAACAAGCATATTATCTCAGAAGACAGACAGAAAATTATTAAATGACTATACCACAAAAAAACAGAAAATCCTAATTGCCCTAATGGATAAAACATCGATTGCGTGATCTCTTGGTAAATATGGCATCATATTCATGGAGTATCTGATTTACACGATCTTTACTGTTGGAAAACATTTCAAAGAAGCAAACATTTTTTTTTAATGGCCTTTCAAATTATCTTTTCCATGAGGGGGAATGAAGAAAAGGGAAAAATTTTGAACCTTTAATAAAAATTTCCTTATAATAAGAGAATTGCAAATTTAAACTAAATTATCGTACCTTTTCTCTCCCGGTTCTTTGGCAAATGTTCAAAAGCCTGACAACATAGACTGTTGGTAAGTCTGTGTTTAAACTAACCCAACACATTGCTTGTGGGACTGCCAAATGTTACATCTATGAAAGGGAATTTGTTTATATTTAACAAAATTATATATGCATTTATGCTTAGACATATACCCTACTTTTAGGATATGTATCTGCACACATATGAAAAGATATTCATGACATTATTTATTCCGTCACTCTTTATCAAAAAGTCAAGATTTAAAGAGTGTTATGTTATAAATTTTATTTAAAAAAAGAATAAATGTATATATATTTGGGTGTGTGCATATATGTGTGATGTGTGGTGTATTTGCTTACTTAATATAGAAATATAAACTGATGCATTTGAAATGGTTTTCTATAGGTTTCTATAGGTTTCTATAGGTCTATGGGAACAATTTGGAAGGACACAGATAGAAATAAGACTTTTTCTGTGTATACATTTTTAATAAGCAGGAATTAAGGCAAAGAAAAAACATAAATGCTGAAATTTATTAAAAATTAAAACAACAAAACCTACTATTAACATTGTAACTATACATAAAAACCAATGAATTCAGAACTCTAACTGCACACTTGTCTGAGTTACATTCTGAGGACCAAAATGTTTGCATTGTACTGAAGTCAACATTTTACATGCAGTAATTCCTTTAATATTCACAACACACTAGAAAATATACACTGCTACGTGGCCATAAAAGTATTATTGTAGATAGAACAATCAAGGTGTAGGGTAGCTAATGATTTGTTGCAGGATTAAAACATGGCTCCACACCATGCACTATCTACGTCTACATTGCTCTGTGAGAATTGTAATAACCAAGTACATGTGTAGCTAAGTAGGACAAAGTGTGTTTGTTTATATAATTTCTAAATGACTTTATGGCTTTATGTCTTTTTCACTGTATGCTTTATTTTCCCTATAGTATTTCGCTATTTGAAATATTTTTCTGAATAATACCATCACTACAAACATACACCAGACATAAACGAAGAAAGAATGGTAGTACAAAAATATCAATCATAAAAGTAAATTAAAATGGCAGACACAAAGACCACTGGATTTCTATAGGGACAAATATTTGTTTCTGCATTTATTGTGTTCTATTATTCAAGAAAAGTAAGAATTCATTTGGTACCTTTTAAACCATAATCATTGTGGTAGGAAGTGGAATAACTAAGAAAATTAATTTGTATTACTATAATTTCAAGTGTGTAAAATGAAAATGCCACTTTTTTGAAAATAATGTTATTTTGACTCATTTTGATCAAGAATTCTTAGAAAACTTGTAAAAGGGGCATTTTCTCAAATTCGTATGATCTAAATATATATGACTGTTTCACAAAATTTACTAAAACTATGAAATAGAATTGTTTGTGAAAATAAAATAGATCTATAGAAAAGTCAATTAATCTTTAAAGTTAAAGACCATCTAATTGTCACCAATCACAATTTTGGGAATATAATCTAAGTTTTCATTGAATTTGCATTATATATTTTTTATATTACACATGGCATCATATTTAATGATGAGTATTATCTTCTTCCCTCTTGTATATTTAACTGAAAAACCATTTAACACTGACAGTGGTAAGCCTAACATAAAATATTTTGAGAAGAAACTATTAGGATTTTTTTCTTACTCTTTCATTTCTGAGTATGTATAAAGATATCATAGATACTTCTTTTAAGATGATTTTCAGCAATGATTATGTGAATATTTTGTAAGAGCATGCACTAATGCTTGTGATTTTCCTGATACAAAAGTTGTTAGAGCCTTAAATAAAACAACGTTTTTAATGACCTGCTGTCTATTCCCTGAGGCAATATAAAAGGATTCAAGGAACACACTGTAATGGGCCTTTTATGATTATTCTGCCCATTATACGGTGAATGCTTAAACATTTCTCCAAAGCAAATGCTTGCAGTTAGAATCCTGATGAGTTAAATATCCTTCATTACGATGAGCACTTACATATTTTCCTTTATGTACAACTTCAAGGTAACCAAATTGCTGAATTATATTTATGAGAAAAAAAGTAAAAACAAAAAATGTGAACACATTGTGTGTAAAGAAGATAAATAATAAGCTTCATACAGCTGCTATTTCACAATTTTGGAATAGTTACTTCATGCCAAGGTCACTGCATATGAAATTATTGGCATCTTTACTGAAACCCGGCACTTCTTGCACAAAAAAGCAGTAAATCCATCTACGGGAGTGATTGGGAAGCTAAAGCAGGAATACAACATCTGTCAAGTAGTTTATGCATCTGGCCTACAGAAAGGTTTCTTATTTGCAAAAAAAGGCAATTTTACCAGACTATATGTGCGAATAAAGATAGAGCCTTACAACAAATCTTTAAATAGATGGCAAAGAAATGGAAAGTAAAATTATATTTATATCTTTTTATTCCTACAACAAACTAAAATATAGTTAGATTTATCATTAATTGAACACAACTGCACCCACAAAGTGTTGATTAATGGGCCAGTGTAACCTAAGAAGTGAGTTTGTATCTTAGGCTTAACACTGCAAGTAGTTCTGACTTGTGCTCATAAAAACATCCTAAAAAGGCATGCATGTCAAATATGTACATGACACAATCCTCAAAAAAAGAAGATAGTAAGATAGAACATTAACTTTATAAAGACTGTAAAAGCAGAAAATAAAATGTTGTGGGTGAATAAGCCCATCCTTATGTAAGGAAATTGGAAGAGGATTATATGAAGTACCACATTCAGTTTAAAAATCAATCTAATCAGTACAGAATGGGGGAGGGGAACTTTTATGACAAATTATGACAAAGAAGGCTTAATTGATTACAAGATCAATATGTGACATCCATTTGATGACATTTTAGATACATCTGCCATTAAAATATATTCAATAAAAAAATGTAAAATCATTGCTCAGTGGGGATAATACATTGTATTTACTACTCACTGTACCCCTTAAGGGAAACATTGACCAACTATTGGATATCTTATAAAGGATTAAAATTTCTACAAGTATAGAATTCAGAGAACTGCTAAGGCCAATATGCCTATTAACACAGAAAAAGATAAAATAATGCTGCATTATTCCCATTGTTGTTGTTCAATATGTGACAGATTATAAACTTTGCATCCTAAGAGAAAACACAAAATCTCATCTTTTTCTGCCTTTAGAGTTAGATCTAGTCTTGGGTGATGGATGGCAATTTATATAAGCAAGGAATAGAATCATGAAAAAAAAAAAAACCTTTTGTTAGGGACAAGTGGGAAAATATTTTAAGAACAGGATTATCCAAGATGGCAACTGTTGAGAATTCTAAAAGGTTAAAATTTTCCAAAAAAGACATCACTGGTGACTTTCAAAGCAAAACAAATGCAAGGCAGACTATAAGAGTATCAGTGATGTGTACAGTTTTAAGGAAAATTGAATGAATATTGAGGCTAGCCTAATTTTTGTAGTTGAACACCAGTAGAAAGCAAGATTGTCAAATATAATTTAGAAGGATTAGCAAAAATAACTATTTTTATTCTTTAAGTTAAAATATAGCATTGTTTTTAATCCCCTCCTCCAAAATAGAGGTATCCCGCTGCAACCTCTCTCTCTTGCTGAAAACAACTAGAAAACAACTAGAAAACGCTACTACATTTACTACATTTATGAAGATATGAATTTACAGTTTAAAGTTTCAACAAAGAAAACTTTAGGCCCAGATGATTTCACTGGCAAATTACACCAAAATTTGATGAACGAATACTATTTTTATGCAAACTTCCCAGAAATAGAAGAGGAAACACTTTACAACTCATTTTTCAGACAAAGGTTCAATAATGCTAAAACGAGAAAAATGTAAGAAAACTACAAATCGACATCACTCACAAAAAATAGATGTAAAATTTATCAATAAAATCTTGATAAATGGAACACAGTAATATGTAAAATGATAGAAAAATCATGAACAAGTGGGGTTTATCATATGTGTACAAGGTTGAGTCAACATTTGAAAATCAATAAATGTAATTCCATAACAACTGATTAATAAAGAGAAACCATAGGATTATCTCAATGGATTCAGGAGAGCTATTTGCCAAAGTTCAACTTCCATTCCTGATTAAAAGAAAAAAACAAACAAAAAACCCCCAAAACCTCAGTAAATAGCAACAGAACAACTGAATGGACATCAAGAATACCCACAATCACCATTCATATATAACAATGTATTAGAGAGCTTTTGAGATGAAAGGATGCAAAAAAATGTATGTATGTATGTATGTATGTATGAATGAATGAATGAATGAATATATATTTTAAAAAATTAAAATGCCTGCATTCACATGCCATTACTATCTACAAAGAATATTCCAGATAATCTGCATAAACCCAAAAATAGTAAGTCAATTCAGCAAGGCTGCAGAATGCAAAATCAATGTACAAAAGTATTTTTGTGTGTGTACTAACAATGAACAATGTGATACCAAAATGTAAAAAAGAATATCATTTATAATAGCAACAAAAATACTTAGCTATACATCTAACAAAATGTACATAATTTTGTTTAGATATTCTTTGATATCTTTCATCAGCATTTTATAGTTTTTGGCACAGAGATCAGATACAAATACTGGGTCACAGTCACTATCCAAAATTTAATCCTGTCAATGTTCTATGTAACCGGCAACGTGGTTTCTCAGTTACTAGACCCTTCTCCTCTCCTGATATTAAACTCCACCCTACTTCCATTACTTACTTCCATGGCAGTATTCTAGGTATTTCACTACTCAGACCTGAAGGGACTGCAATATCTCAAGTTAAAATGTTCCACATTTTAATCATAGTTACCTATTTTGGCTGCTTACCACCATCAACACTCCATTTTTAGCCATCAATTAACCCTCTGGAATCTTTAATCAACTGATTCAACTAGTACTTTCTACTGCCTCCCACCCACCCCTTCCTTCGTATCATCTTACTTTCCTCCCTCTTATCCAGTTTAAATTTATCATTATACCTACTTCCAAAACTTTGCCGATCTCTTGTTTGGTCATATTAGTTGGCTTAAAATTCTTACGTTATTAAATCTAAATTCCTTCTAAAATGTGCCTTTACTCACAAAGCTAACAATGGCTAGAGAAATCCTAATATATACCTATCATATATTTTACATGAATAAAATCAGTAATTGTGGGCTTTGACAACATTATCCTTAATATCCTACCATGGACCTCTTCTTCTGTGTTCACAAGTAACATTTTGGCACCTGAGAAATCATTAAATTAAAGGATTTTTGCCTTATTGATCTCTGTTCAATATACTTTGAAAATAGCAGTTTCCATCAATACTTGCTAAATGAAGAAAATGAATACATGAATGAATGGATGATTGAATAAATATACAAATAAAGGTAAGTCAATAATTTAATACAGTCGTATGCAAACTTTAATGTACAACAGAGTCAAAGGAATGGCCTGTTAAAACAGAGAGTATGGGGCCTGTTCCAAGAATTTCCAATTCAGTAGGTCTGAGGCTGTTTCTTAAAAATTTACATTTCTAATAGTACTACAGGGATGGTGATACTAGTGGTTCATGGAGCACATTTTAGAGAATATTTGACTTAAGAGAGTTAATCTACTGGTGGGTGAAAATATCAGACTGTAATGACATTATAATAAAAATTCCAAATAAATGCCCGTGTTGAAAATTGGTTGTGAAGTTGATAATATCCTCAACCATTTAAAATATGACATGCCTTGTAAGAAATGCAGACAATCTATTCCATAAAACATTTATAGATGGGTTTTCAACCTTCTCTTTACCCATTGATGTTTTTCATTTTACTTTCAATTTTGTAATTCTAACGAAAAGTAGAGAGTGTAATACAATTAACATTATATATTCTTCACCTACATAATTTGTTAATTCTTAACATTTTACTTTTGTTCACAGTTGTTAACCCTTGCTTGCTTTTTCCTTTTTTTTTTTTTTTTTTTCCTCTCTCATACTCTCTTCCTTCACACACACACAGGCACACATGCACCACCACACAGAATACATAGCTAGCTATACATTTTATAGGTGAATAGAAAATCAGAATTCAGGCATTAAGTTTCTAAGATAATGGAGTGCGTGGGTGGCTCAGTTGGTTAAGCATCTGACTTCATCCTGGGTCATGATCTCTGGGTTCGTGAGTTAAAGCCCAGCATTGGGCTCTTTGCTGTCAGCACAGAGCCTGCTTCAGATCCTTGGTCTCCCCCTCCTCTCTCTCTGGCCCTCCTGTGTTGTCTCTCTCTGTCAAAAATCATTTTTTTTAAAGTTACTCGTCCTTGAATACATCAATGCTCTTTTCCTCAAAGAATTTTCCCCTACATAAACACAAAACTACTATGGCATCTGAAAAATCTAATATTGACACACCACTATGTAGTATGTAATACTTGCAATACATTTTCAAGTTTCCCCAAGTGTCTCACTCACTTTTTGAAAATACCAAATTAGATTTATGGAAATGTAAAATTATTGTTTCCATAGAGAGAACCACTCTAAAGGTAAAAAGACACAGAATAATTTATGAATGGAGACTTTTTTCTGAATTTGTTATAATTCAATAAATTTCAAACTATTTCATCTATATTGCCCATTTACATTTAATCTCTTAAGCTCATTAATGCTACATCTAAATAGGGAGAGACTATGTTATGAATTTTTCTTTTAATTTTTTCTTGTAATTGAAAGAAGAATGTGACAAAACATGATATTCATTAGAATAAAATGGTGAAAACAGTGGCAAGATCAAATTTCTCACAAATATATTTTTGCTTTTCATAATATTACAATAACTTTAATTAAGAGGCATTTTATTCCAAAACTCTATTATAAAAAGGTAGTTCAAAAAATTGCTAGTCTAGGTTAACATAATGATAAATAAGAAGAATTTAAATATTTCATTTGTGATCTATTCATATATTGTTTATAAGGGGACAGTGAAAAGCACTGACTTTTCTTTGGACACTTTGGACTGCTGAATTTAAATGCCAGCTAAAATCATAGACAATATTTCTTGAGTAGGTTACTCCTTTTGCAAAGCATGAGTGATTCACCAATAGTTCCAATTCATAGCTTCACACCTGTTCATATTTTATGGAGAGTTGATCAAAGATTAATCAAATTTTAACAGCTGTCATGTTATTGATGAATGGTATGGGGCAGTACAGCAATGCATACGAAGTACCAGAAGGAAATATTAGCTGTACACATTACCTGTAAAAAGTGAAAACAAACAAAAAAATTACAGAAAAACTCTTCTACTTTGAAGTCATCATTTGAGTTTGATATGTAATAAAGTCATATTCATCTAAAAGAATCCATTAGAAATTAATCTTCTTGGGGAGCCTGGGTAGATCAGTCTGTTGAGCATCTGACTTCGGCTCAGATCATGATCTCGCTATTTGAGAGTTGGAACCCCTGCGTCAGGCTCCGTGCTGACAGCTCAGAGCGTGGAGCCTGCTTCTGATTCTGTGTCTCCCTCTATGCCCCTCTCCCACTCACTTGAGTGCACACGTTCTCTCTCTCTGTCTCTCAAAAATAAATAAACATTTAAAAAATTTAAAAAAAAGAAATTAACTTTCTCTAGGAAGCCACTATATTTAGCCTTGTGATTATAAAATAATTAACTATATATGTGCATTTGAACTTTCTTCATCTTCACCAACTAATACAACAGATAACACATTAAATAAAGAGCAAATATAAGATTCCAGTTCTTATCTATGAGGTTCGACACTGGCCATACTTAGCAAAATGTATAAAATGAAAGTCTTCCCAAAAATTGTTTTTGTTTTGACATACACTGTTATTTTTCATGAAAGTATAGAATATTAACATGACCTAGATTTATATTTTCATAAATTAAAGAAATATATTAAGTTTTTAGTTTTAAGAAACAATAAATATTATTATAACCCACATAAATAAAAGGTTCAAGGGATAATCAATAATTTGAGAGAGTTTCAAGTATTTTTGAGAACAAAATGAGACTCGATCTTTTACTGATGAATTTTCTTAGTTTTGGTTACTCTAAAATTATTATTTTACTTTCCCTGTTGTTAAGATATATTTCCCACAATGATGGCATTACTCTTTTTTCTAATTAACTTGTATATATTGAAAAGTCAGGTATCATATTAACTTCTACTCATTGATGGAAATATATTTTTTTCTAAATAATATTAATCTTTTCCCTTTTGTTTCTCAGAAAATATTTAAGATTTGCCTAAGTATGGATTTATTTCTATTTATATTGATTTGGGTTTAATAGTCTTGAACATTTTTCATCTAGGACACTTTCAAATGTATTACGTGTGTGTTGGTATGTAATATTTATATATAAATGTAAATAAATTTAATATGTAGTATAGTATGTGCATTTATGTGTATATATGTATGTTATCTGCCTGTTTATTTTGAAATTTTCAATTTTTCTATATTCAATTTTTCTTGTCCGTCTTAATTTTTTACTTAAAAATCATTTCATTTATTTCCTTCTTTGTTTGCAAGTTATACATTCTCAATCTCTTTTAGCAACTAATATAAATATTACAACATACGTAGTGTATCATTAGTTTTACATCATATCGTAATATAAAATTAATTTGATGCCTTTTTCCACATCCCCAAAAATTCTTGGAATTTACAACTTCATTTGCTCCCTCCTTTTGTATGTCATCCAAAAATAATTCTTAGATCTCAGACCTCTATATAGGAACAACTTTTCTTCTTCCTGAAGCATATCCTTTAAAATTTGTTGTGAATTGGCTGATAAAGTCTTAACACGGTTTGTCTTAAAATGTCTTTATTAAATTTCATTTTGGAAAGACCTTTTATTTGTTTTAGAACTTTAGTTTGACATTTAATTTTTTTCAATGTATCGCTTTATTGTTGCTCATCTTATTCTTGTTGCTTACTTTGTTGATTCATCATGATCATTCAATCTACCTAAAATTATTTTGATGTCATTTGCCTTTTTTTCTCAAGTCGTGTTTAAGACTTTTTCTTTTCATTAATTTCTACATTTATCCTTCAGTGTATCTGAACTACATCCTATACTATATGTTTTATTATTTATTTATTTGTTTATTTATTTATTTATTTATTTATTTATTTATTTATTTATGTTGGAGTATAGTTGACGTACAATGTTATATTAGTTTGAGGTGTAGAACATAGTGATTCTACAATACTATGAATTACTCAATGCTCACCACAGTAAGTATAATCACCATCTGTCATGATACAACATTCTTACAATACTAGTGACTATATTCCCAATGGTTTACTTTTCATCTCAATAGCTTATTTATTTTATAACTGGAAGTTTGGTCTTCTTGATCTTCTTGAACTATTTTGCTTTTCCCTCCTCTTCCCCCTTTCTAGTAACCACCAGTTTGTTATCTGTATTTATGAGTCTGATTCTATTTTTGTTTGTTTTCCTAAATTTCACATATAAGTGAAATCATACGCTTTTTGCCTTTCTCTGACTTATTTCACTTAGCTGTATCTTTTTATTTATCTCACTTGACATTCCTTGGACAACTTCAATATCTGGACCGCTGATTATAATTAACTAGAAAATGTCATCAACTATTATTTCTTAAAATATACTGTAGTTTTTTACCCTTTTTTATTTTTCCTTTCATTCTGAAATTCTAGTTAGATAAATATAATATTGATACTGCTTATTTATTTTCCTTGTCCCAAGTTGTCTTTAATTTTGCCTCACTCTTCTTCTCAGGTTTTTTATAAGTTACTTACTTCTGCCAGTCTTCCAACTTCACGTTGATCTCTTTTGCCTTTTTTCTTTTCTGATAGAGAGATTGAGAGCTCAAAGGGGGAGAGGCAGAGAGAGAAGGCGAGAGAGAAAATCCCAAGCAGGCTCAGTGCTCTCAGCACAGAGCCCCATTAAGGGCTCAATCCCACAAATGCAAGACCACAACCTGAGCTGAAATCAAGAGTCAGATGTTCAACCAACTAAGACACCCAGGTGCACCTATTTTGCCTTTTCTAATGCACTTTTCTTCTTTTTTTTTAAATATGAAATTTATTGTCAAATTGGTTTCCATACAACACCCAGAGCTCATCTCAACAAGTGAACTCCTCAATGCCTATCACCCACCCCCCATCAACCCTCAGTTTATTCTCAGTTTTTAAGAGTCTCTTATGGTTTGGCTCTCTCCCTCTCCAACCTTTTTTTTTGTTTCCCCATGGTCTTCTGTTAAGTTTCTCAGGATCCACATAAGAGTGAACTTCTGTATTCATCCTCTAAGTTTTAGCAATTATTGTATTTTGCATTCAATAGGCTTTATTTGATTACTTGTTTAATGTGTTAGAATTTTATTGTTTCTTTCAGACATTTTCTGATTTGTCATTGATTTTTATAAACACAGTAGAATAAGAACATTTGTTTTATAACCAATGTGTGGTATTTATTTTTTTTTAAGTTTTATTTAAATTCCAGTTAGTGTATTGGTTTCAGTAGTAGAATTTTGTGATTCATCACTTGCATGCAACAGACTGTGATATTTCTGATCTTAGTCTTTGCTAGTCTGTTTCTGATATCCACTTTATCTGTTATTTCTTGCTCATGATACATTCTTTTGTATATATTTGATTATTTTGTTTCATTTTTAAATTGAGTTAATCACTTTATTTTGACAATTGTTTGTGGAAATAATTTATGGGTCAAAACTAAAGTGATTTCCCCAGGTTATTCTAGTATTATGTTGCTTGGCACTTTGGTATCCTACAAATCTCAGACTTCTCCAAACTATACTTATAACTTAAGATATTAACATTGTTTTAACCACAGAATTAATGTAGGATATAGAGGGAATTCTGTGTAAGTAGACATAGTTTTGTTTTCACTGTTTAGCTAACAGTTTTAGATGTTCTGAATGGAAAGTTTTATCAGAATGCTATAGCTCACCTGGCCTATATAATTTTCTATACACCCTTTTCAATCCTGGTAACTATTCATGATAAATTGAAGATTTTAACATCTGGAGGTTAAGTCATTATATTCACTCCAAGACCTGCCATCATCCTGAGAGATGGTAATTGTCATATAAATTAGCTGGTCAGCAAGCCGTCCTCTCAGGGCCATGACTTTTCCTATTTCCATCTTATTCGTCCATGACTAGATCATTGATCTTATTTTTATCTAGAATTTTTCTCTAATCTATTGCTGCATCTCCATTTACAAATACAAATATTGTTCATTTTAATTTAATTAAATAATAAAGAGCCTGTTTTTTGGCAATGCATGCTAGTTTTAAAAGTTATAGTTATATATTTTTATAGAATGAGTGTTCTCTATGACGTCTAGATTTATAGGGAATTACATATTTTTTATACGTATTTTTTGGTACAGCATACCAAAAAAGCAGGTAGATAAAACATAAGTTTGAAACATCTTATATTAACATACATTTTGATAAATAATGTTGTTTTCAGGAATGATATTTTGGTATAATGATTTGCTTCTTAAAACATGAAACAAAACTGTGATTTGAGAATAACTGCTGAATGGTACATAAAGTGAAACTATAATTACTTCCATGGTAACAGGACAATTAATTTTTGACATGATAAAAGAAGGTTATATGAAATGAGAAAAGAAAGTGAGAAAAAAATATTTGGATACCTTGAAATTAACATTATGTTTCTCTTTTAAATTATTAAAAACTCTATTAAAATTAAAAGACATGTTGAGTTTGGGGAACATTTTCATTTACTTAGATATAATTCCATAAATACATGATATATAAGCTATGTAAAGTTTTTGTGAAATTCATAAAAATTTAGTTTTATATGCAGAAACATTTAAATTTACCAAAACATTAGGACTAGATTTTCTGTATCCTAGAAATTCTAATCATCTTCACCCAAATACACGATTCTAAAAATAATAGTATAGCACATATATATGGCTTTCAGCTGCTGCTTATTTATATTCTCACCTGATAACATCCCCCCTTTTGTGCCTAGTCATAATAGCTTGTAACACAAGCCATTTCTAGTCTGAGTGAATTTGCACTGTATACTCTGATAAAAATCTCCTCTAGACTCTTCTTAAGGATTGCGTTTTTACATGTTTTAAAAATTTACTGAAATCTGACTTCCTTTGATATGGTTTCACTGTCTACCTCATCTAAATTACCTGCTGCCACTAAGTCATCATAGCATATTAACCACAATCATAAAATGTTTGTGGGTTTGTACACATATAGTAGTCCTCCCTTATCTGTGGTTTCCCTTTCTAGGGTTCCAGTGACCCACAGTTAACCATGGTGTGGAAGCAGTGATCTTCCTTCTGACACACAGGCAGAAGGTCAATAGTAACCTAATGCCATGTCACAATGCCTGTGTCATTCACTGCCTTTCACCACACGTAGGCATCTTATCATTTCACATCATTACAAGAAAAATGAGTTTAATACAATAGGATATTTTGAGAGAGACCACATTCACAAAACTTTTATTATAGTATATTGTTATAATTGTTTTATTTTACCATTAGTTACCATTGTTGATATCTTACTGTACCTAATTTATAAATTAAACTTTATCATAGGTATGTATATATAGAAAAGAAAACATGGTATATTTAGGGTTCGATATTATCTCTGGTTTCAGGCATCCACTGAGAATCTTGGAACATATCCCCTATAGATAAGAGGTGACTACTTTATATCTATGTAAGTATGATCATTTCCCTTTGTGCAATGTGTCTTTATACTGTATAAAATGCTTTCATTCTTAGAAGAAACATATACATTGTTAGGTGCATAGAAAGAATAAAAAACTATTCTCCATTCATTACATGGAACATTCTCTAGGATAGACTGTATGTTGGGTCACAAAACAAGTCTTAACAAATTTAAGATTGGAGTCATACCCAGGATCTTTTATCACGTAATGGAATTAAACTAGAAATCAATAACAAGAAGAAAACTGGAAAATTCATAAACATGTGAAAAGTATACAGTAGACTCCTGAACAACCAATGGGTCAAAGGGGAAATAAAAAAATATCTTGAAACAAACAAAAATGGGCATACATCATATTGAAATTTATTCGATGTTGAAAAAGCAGTTCTATGAGGGAAGGGTTTTTTTTTTTAATTGTATTTAATGATTATTTATTTTTGAGAGAGAGTGAAAACAGCGTGAGCAGGGGAGGGGCAGAGAGAGAGGAAGACACAGAATCTGAAGTAGGCTCCAGGCTCTGAGCTGTCAGCACAGAGTTCATGAACTCATGAACCATGGTATCATGACCTGAGCAGAAGTTGGACACTTAACCAACTGAGCCACGCAGGCGTCCCCAAGAGGGAAGTTTATAGCGATAAATACCTACATTAAGAAAAAAAAAATCTCAAATAAACAACCTCACTTTATGCCTCAAGAAACTAGAAATAGAAGAATAAACTAAGTCCAAAGTTAGCAGAAGGAAGGAATTAACAAAGATCAGAGCAGAAATAGAGGCTAAAAAGACAATAGAAAATCTCAATAAAAATAAGGGCTATTTTTTAACAAAATTGGCAAACCTTTAGCTAGACATAAAAAAATGGAAGATTCAAATAAATGAAATCATAAATGAATTGGGAAACATTACATTGGAAAACTGATACTGCAGAAATATAAAGGCATAAGGATATTATGAACAATCCTTTCTCCTAAGCCATAAGTAGTATAGTAAAAAAGTATGGTGATAGCAATATGTACTTGAATTCATTATTTTCAATGGCTTAAAAAGATTTTATGGACCTACTAATTAAAGGTAAAGTATAATTCATCAGTAAGGATCATAAATATTGCCACTTGGAATTATTTGGTGATAGTATTTTATAAATTAGAATATTTGCAGTTTCAAGAAGACTCTATTTCTATCAAGTTAGGTGTATAAACACCTTTACAGATATCTAAGTAGTTAGTAACAAGGTTAATAGAGAGACACCATCTACCAAGAGATGGCAAAGTATATGACTAATTTTCTATTGCAAAGTCAAAACTTATAGCACATTTTGTATTTCCCAAATGAGTACTCCCTTTCTTAGGTATTTAAGACTCACAGTTGATGTTTAATTAGATAAGCAAAGTTGTAATGTCCCCTCATAGCCCCATGAATCCACTAAGATCCCTAGCTTAAGAAGGGACTTCAAAGTAATCCGTTCCCCTGACTCCAGATAAAGACTATTACAATCTGATGTTATATAAAAGGAATCACTGAAGCCCTAATAGTAATTTTTTTTGTCAGGTACAAATAGGGGCAGATCCCAGAAAAAAGAGACATTAATACAGAATGAGCATAGATCATGGTGCATCAGACTTTTTCTGGGGTGGCTATCTCAGGCCTTCTTCTGTAGGGATCAACTCTGATTTCACGATTTCTGTGAGTGGTCAGGCACCTGAAGACTAAGCAGAATTATTTACAAAAGTGCCTGGATGTTGAGGGGATGGGCTACTAATCCCTGAAGTATATCTGTGATGATCAAGGCCTATGTTGGATTTAGGAGACAAATATACTAAAGAAGCTATTTTAAATATGTTTAAATATTTAAAAAAAAATTTAACATTTATTTTTGAGACATAGGGAAACAGAACACAGCAAGATGGTGCACAGAGAGAGAGAGGGAGACACAGAATCCAAAGCAGGCTGCAGTCTCTGAGCTGTCAGCACAGAGCCCAATGTGGGGCTCTAACTCATGGCCAGTGAGATCATGACCTGAGCTGAAGTCAGATATTCAACTGACTGAGTCACCCAGGCACCCCTATTTTAAATATGATTAAAGCAGAAAATATAATGTTTTTTTATTTAAAGTGGAAAACAATGAATGAAAAGAGAATCCAGAATAGAAGGTAAAAACAATGAAATATGTCAAGGTTGAACTAAAAAGTTCAATAATTTAAATGGAAAATTCCTATATGGGTTTAAGAGCAAACTGGAGATTATAGATATTGTTTTTTTTTAAGTTTATTTATTTTGAGAGACAGAGAGACAGACCATATAAACAGGAAAGGGGCAGGGAGAGGGGGTGGTGAGAATCGCAAGCAGGCTCCACACTGACAGAGCAGAGCCCAACATGGGGCTCAAACCCATGAACCGTGAGATTATGACCTGAGCCGAAGTCAAGAGTCAGAAGTTTAACTTATTGAGCCACCAGTTGCCACAAGGAGAAATTCTTAATGAATGTGAAAACTGAGTAATGGAAATTATTCTAAGCAAAGAACAGTGAAAAAACAAATAAACAAACAAACAAAACTGAAGACAAATGATCAGAGCTGCACTGACCTGTGGGACAGTACTAAACAGTATAACAACAGAACTCTCTGAAGGAAAGTAGAGGGAGGCTGAGGCAGAAAACACTTAAAGAAAATGGCAAACATTTTACAAGTTTTGTGGGAAAGAACATTACTGTACAAATTCAAGAGGCCAGCAAATATCAAGATAGATAAATATAAAAGGAAACCATGAATGGACGTTGATTTTTGTCAAGAGATTTTGCTGTGAGTAATCTGTTTTTCACAGAAATAAAAAGCAAAAATAGTATAATAGTTCTAGTAGGTGTAAAAAAATCACTGAACAGAATTCAACACTCATTTAAAGAAAAAAATAAAACACACTTACCAAATTAGAATGAGAAATATTTTACTCGATGTGATATTGGCCTTTTACCAAAAACATATGTAAATATAAGTAAACCTATTGTTATATACACATTGATTTCATATTATGATGAATGATATGAGTGAATTATTGATGTCTTTCCCCTAAGAATGGCTAGGTCTCAGGGATATACCACATGCCATAACTCCTTAGGGATCAATATCAGATCTGCATTCGGAGGCTATGGAAAGTACTATAATTTACAACGCATGTTTTACCAACAATGCCACATGCTTATTTAGCCTGGAAACTGTTTTGTCTCGCATAAAATATGAGTAATTTTGACAAATATTCTCTAGTCTAACTGATTTCTCACTGCTTACTTAGTAAGGAAATGTAGAGACTTAAATCCAAACCTAGTATATAGTCATTTTTGATCACTCTAGGTAGGTACAGTCAGTGTTAAAATTGTCAGTATAGTTTATACATCCATTTATTTTCAAAAAGTTTATCCTTTGTTATTCATAATTTTTTGAGTCAAATAAGTTCTCCAAAAAACAACACTATGTAGATGTCTACACCAGGCCACAGATGAATGATGGTAGTGCTTATTAAATAAGATATCTGACACACACACAATAAGGAAAGAAAGGTAACCAGTAGCCTTTATAGACCTATTTTTTCAACCAAGCCAAATTGTATTTAAATTTATATATTACAGTTTCCTGTCTGTTATACTCCCATTGATCTTTACAACAATACCGAGTTAAAACATGGTCATTATTATGATAAACATGGCAAGTATGTACATAGACAGTACAATATGCGTTTGGTTTATGTCCTTCAAATGCTCAAGTATAAATCCCTGAAGTGATAAAGTACAGCATAGGTTTGGTTTATGTCCTTCAAATGGTCAGGTATAAATCCCTGAAGTGATAAAGTACAAAATACTTAAGGTTATAGTGTAAGGTTAGAAGATAATTGGTATCAATCCAGAAATAACTATAGCTACTGCTCTTCTCATGATGCAACTTCTCATGACAAGTTGATTGTTTTATTTTTGAAAGCATGAAGGATCCAATCCAAAGGAATTCTCTGAAATAATAATTAACTGAAAGAGTAATTCAAGCAGGATAAATATTAAAAAGTTACTCAAGAGTTAAGTGTTTGGAAGAATGGTAGCCAGAGCTTTGCTCACTGAGAAGTTCCAAGTACAAGCAAATGTGGACTGTCCCCTGAGGAAATCTAAGAGTTCTGTAGAGAACAGCAACACATGTTTGTCAGTTTCTGGACCACATTTCAATAAACAAAATGCAACAGTTTAAATGACTGAAGAGAGGGGCGCCTGGGTGGCGCAGTCGGTTAAGCGTCCGACTTCAGCCAGGTCACGATCTCGCGGTCTGTGAGTTCGAGCCCCGCGTCAGGCTCTGGGCTAATGGCTCGGAGCCTGGAGCCTGTTTCCGATTCTGTGTCTCCCTCTCTCTCTGCCCCTCCCCTGTTCATGCTCTGTCTCTCTCTGTCCCAAAAATAAATAAAAAACGTTGAAAAAAAAAATTAAAAAAAAAAAATAAATGACTGAAGAGAAATTTGATTATATTAAGATAGGACTATTTCATTACAAAGAAAAAAATGTAGTCTCAGAAAATATCTAGAATTCTGAATAGCTCTTTACTGTTTTTGTTGGTGTTTGTTGCTGTTTGTATTTTATTTTTATCTCAAAAATCTTAGGAAATTGGAAAAAGGAAGAATTTTATTTTTTATTTTTATTTTTTAAGGATTTTATTTTTAAATAATCCCTACATCCAATGTGGGACTCAAACTCACAACCCTGACATTAAGAGTCGCACGCTTTACTGACTGCAGCCAGGTGCCCCAAAAGGAAGAATTTTAATCAAAAGATATTTTCTTCTGAATATTTTACAGAATTCAATTAAGTTCACCATCTGAATTTACTGTTGCATTTAGTGTAAAATTTTCTACATCCTTTAATTATATACATATATATATTTATAAATGGCACATACAAGTTTAATTATATATAGTATGTACATGCAAATTGAGTATGTCATAAGATCCCTGCATGCAATAAGACTCTGATCATTTCATTGTTTCATTGATTTTATTTCTACCAAACCTTAGGGGCATGTTCACGTTTAATAGCTTGTTGTACTGCAAGATGACTGAAGAGCAGCTTGCCCTTCTTGTGTAAAACGTTAGAGGCGTTTTAGAGGCTAAAATCACTTAACAGCAACTTCTAAACTTTGATTTATTCACTGCCAAAATCATTCAGTTAAGACTTCATTCATCTTGTTTGGCTAGTCCAATTTCTTTGGATAAAAATGAAAGTAGTTCTCTGAAATTTCCTTTGAAATTATAAATATGCAGCAAGGTCATTTCTCTTGGGCAGGTTTTGTTGCGAATAAAAGCTTAGCTGATGGCAGACTGTATTTCCAAGACACTTGAGTGACCAAAACCACTATCATAGTTGGCTATCACCTTAATACATTAGGGCATTCATTTAGAAGAGCAGATAAGCAGTCATAATGGCTTCACTGTATGTCTCAAAGGAAGTAGGAAAGAGGAAATAACAAATTCATTTATGGTTTAGTTGGAGTTCTAATACACAAGTTTAATTATTTGTTTTAACTTATAATATCCAAACTCAAGCTATTATGAAGTGGCCTGTTAGTTGCTTTATGACTTTGAATAAAATATTAGGTTCATAAATTTATTTTCATTTACTTATGGTCCCTATCCTGTACTTTCATAACATAAGCTAAGCCATTTATCAATTTTAAAATATTTCAGTGGGAATTTTCTTGATTGAGAATATTTGGTGACCATATTTCTTTTGTGGACCACTGTTTTCTGATGACTACTAGCATAGTGTCTGGCATATAGAAGGAACACATTATAAATTCTTCAATCGAATTAATGGCTAAAGAGTACACTCACTTTGGAAGCAAAGAAAAAGAAGAGCAAGAACAAGAAAAAGAAGACAATAAAAGAAAGGGAGGAGGAGGGAAAGGAAGACAAGGAGGGAGAAGAAAAAAGGACGAGGAGGGAAAGGAAGAGTAGGAAGAATTCCATATCACTACTAAGTAAATTTCCATTCCTTCATACTGCCTATTTTCTGATAGAAAAAAAAAGCCTATCTTTTGCCATGTGTATTTAATAAAATAAAAGATAAACTTATTTTTTTATCAGTAATTCCTCAAAAAAAAGTGCAGCAAAATGTTTTAATGTCCTTCCACTATTGCTTGTCCATTTTATTGGGGCAGACTCTCCTTAAAACGTTACTAGAAAAAATGATGCTTTCATTCCTAGCAGTTACTTTGATATTACTGGAATATTCTGACATTGAAATAGTTCTGTCAATAGGGAGATAAAAGTTCTAAGATATCAAAGTGATCTGGAATAGCCTATACCCCACTCTGTAAAATAATTGCTTTTGTGTTTTTTTTTTTTAACGTTTATTTATTTTTGAGACAGAGAGAGACAGAGCATGAATGGGGGAGGGTCAGAGAGAGAGGGAGACACAGAATCGGAAGCAGGCTCCAGGCTCTGGGCCATCATCAGCCCAGAGCCTGACGCAGGGCTCGAACCCACGGACCGTGAGATCGTGACCTGAGCCGAAGTCGGACGCTTAACCGACTGAGCCACCCAGGCGCCCCTGCTTTTGTGTTTTAAATAAAGATGATTTCATTTGTTTTCTAGGTGGGATAAAATTTAGTAAACATCATTTATGTGAAGTTATTTCCTAGAGATTATATATTCCTAGCAGTGTTTTCCTTACTTTAATTTGCCATTGGGTCTACATAGTTTAAGCATATACTCTGGTAAATCAAATGTTTGAAATACAATGAATTCCATGAAACCAGAAATAAGATTGTATATTTTTAGATTTCAATGACTAATTACCTATAGCGTTAATCTAGATGTAGGACATTAAAAGTTTCTGATGTAAGTGCTTGATAAATATATGTTGATTTTATGTAGAATGATGTACATAGCATTGAAAATCACTAGTATAAGGCACGCATATTTTTCTTGGATAGTGAAAAAAATCACCACAGACAAAAATATTAACACAAGGATAATGAGATGGTCCTATCATTACACTACTTTAATAAGTGATTGATGCAAACTATTTTGCACTTTTTCTTCCCTTGGTTTCCTATTTTCTCTCTTTTGGAACTACTGTCATTATATATAAAAAGTTTTTTTGCTTTATTTGTAGAAAACAACTAGAAACTTTATATGGCAATGTGTACTATTTCAAAGTAATTATGAGGGAAGCTCACACTAGAAAGTGTAGAGATAAACAAAATACAACCCTGATTTTGAAGAATGGAGAATCATGGAAAAATCATAGATTAAAAACAGAGAATATGAGCATGTTAATGATAATATGCTACCAACTACATCCAGCAAACAGACTACTTGCACTCCTTAGCGTGTCAGTTTTGATAAAAAGATTTTCTACAGATTCAAAGACAAACTTCATCAAGCATGAAATTTTAAAAAGAATTTTAACTCTGAAATCTTTTATCAAAGAGTGAATTGAAAGCTTAAAAAATTATGACAGTTTAATTTGTATACTAGACTATCAACTGCTTAGCATTAATTCAATGGCGTTCTTTGAACCTTCTGAATATCACATGACTATTGTTTCCAATACCAAGTGGCCACATTCTGATATGACTTGCAACGATCCTATCTATAATATACCACCCTTTTATATCACTTTTTGTCAGCTTAGTTTTCTTGCTGCCGTCGCTTTTACCTTTGTACTAGCTTCCTGCTTCTTTACCCTTATTTTAATTTTCGTTGAAATAAACAAGTAGATTTACAAATCTTACAATTTTTTTTCTGGACTAAAAGTGTGGGGTGAATTGTTCTATTGCTAAAGCTTTATTTTTTACTTGTGTGAATAGAGATGCAATAATAGAAATTGTTGTACAGGAACAACTTCAACCACAAGAGTGTTTTTAGCATTAACAGACAAGTATCTGTTCACAAAAGGGGCATTATGGGAAAAAACAAACACACAATACAAAACTCTCAAATTATAAGAAGAGCTGAAGGGACATGAAAGGGGAGGGGGATCCCAGTGATAGAGGCAAGCATACAACTAACATTTTTACAGGTGATTTTGGAAGAAGAAATCTCAGTAGAAATCTATTGATGGTGGCAACATACAAAGTGAAGTTTGGGCCAGATTACAGGTAGGGCATAAACCTAAGTGTTCTAATTGAATGTATATAATCCCAGCACAGATGGTGGGGCTGGAAAACACCACAGAACAGGCAAAAGAAGTCAACTACATTTGGACAAACCAAATGTGGAATTTTATAGTAGAATCCTGACTTGAACAAAACAGAGTCTAGTCTCAAATTCTCAACAGCTAAGAATTCTGTTTGTTTCTCAGCATGAGGTGGAAGAGGCAATTTTTAATGCGACCCTCCTTTCTATCTCTGAACCCATTTCAAGCTTGTTTAGAAAAATATGCTTACATTAGCACTCATTTTAAAGGAGCAGATTTATTCAATCTCAGCAAAAATAGTGTTTTCTTTTAATAAAGGCACTGTTAAAAACTCCTTTAGATTTTGTTATAGGAAGATAACAGGGCAGATTTTGAGAACTATGCAGCATTTAAGGTAAAGATTATGGGACCCAATAAAAATAAAACCATAAATGCATTTTCTCTATAAAATATTATTTTAATGAATGACATTTCTTCCTAAATAGCTTACATATTGCTTTTTCCCCATCTTTAAGCAATAAAAGTTACTAGGTGTCTAATTAACCAATTAATAAATATCCAATATTAACAATTAAACTAATATAACAAGTAAATTAGTATGTCCCTTTATCAGTAAGCCAAGACCCAAACAAAAGAAGTCACACAGATCCTGTGTACTTCTATAATGTAATATAAATATAGAGTCTCTCTCTATAAATGAACTATATAGACTTATATAGAACACACAGATCCTGTGTATTTCTATAATATAAACGAATGTGAGTTTTGAAAAGCTACATTTCAGATGTCCACAATGTGAGGATAGGATCAGTAGTAAACATAATTTCAACAAGGATGACTGTCAGGGAACTTAAGAGAGATGTATGGTGAGACAGCAGACAATTTCATGGAGTGAACATCTAGCTCTATTCTTTCTTATGTAATGTAGATTCTTCTTGCATTGAATATTAACATTTACATTAAAGTATTTTTTTACAGTTTCAGGATATTAAATATAATATTCAAGTGTTTAAATGGTAAGCATCTTTTTTTTCTAAAAAAGGAGAATCTTTTATATTATTTCTATGTCTGACAAAGATAAAGTTTGTTATCAGATGTATCCTCTGCATTTGTAGAGATATTAGAAAAAAAAAGTATGTAAAATGTCCTAAGGCATATTAAAAATAAAACATATTGACTCCCTTATGTGACAACAACAAAAGTCTATCATTTTTCACTTCTCTGTAGGTAGCATACCTATATATAAAGCAAGATAAGCTATGAGGTTATAATCTGCAAGCCATAAAAGTCATAAGATAATCCAATGTTATTTCTGACAGGCTAAAAGCCTCAGTCACTTATATAGTAAATATTTGTCATTGGTGATATCAAACTTAAACTTACAGCATCAGAAAATGGAGTTTAAGAATCCCTACACTGTTACTAAGGGTAAATCCAACAACTAAATTTATTCATTATATAAACTGTACAAAACATAAAGTACTAATGAAAACATTTCTACAGATTGTTTTTTTTCATAAATTGGATATGCTAATAAATAATTGTATGTTTGTTACTCCAGCTCAAAAACAGTACCTCATCTCCTTGAGGCACTGTTATATAGTAATTAAATTCTTCCAAGTACTTCCCCCAAATATACTAAAATCAACTGTTATTTATATACATGCTAATTAATCATAAATGCTAATTACACTTTTACTAAATTCACTAAATTTACTAAATTTTACCAAATAAAAGCAAGTGAATTTCATGTTCTGAAATGTTTTCCGTAATGTATTTCTTAGCTATTGAAGTATAAACCTTTGATAAGTTTTTAGAAGAGTTTTAAAATGACAGAAAAATTGAGCATAAGGTACAGAGATTTCTCATATAACCCTTGCCCCCACACATGCATTGCCTCCCCATTATATACATCCCGAATAGTATCTTTTTTGATTGATGAACCTATATTGATACATCATTATCATTCAAAGTTCATAGTTTACATTACGGTTCACTCTTAGTTTTGTACATTCTTAGACTTTGACAAATGTATAATGACATGTATCCACCATTACAGTATATGAATACTTTCACTGTTCTAAAAATCCTTTGTGCTATATCCAATTATCCCCCCCCCCCATCAAACTTGGCAATCACTGATACTTTTACTGTCTTCATAGTTTTGCCTTTTCTAGAATGTAATATAGTTGGAATCCTATAGTATGTAGCCTGTCTGATTGTCTTCGTTCACTTAAGAATATGTATTTAAGTTTCCCTCATGGCTTTTGATGGCTTTATTTATTTGGCTTTATTTACCATTTCTTTTTAGCACTAAATAATATTTAATTGGTTATATGCACCAGTTTATTTATCTATTATCGAAGGACATTTTGGCTGCTTCCAACATTGGAAGCAACATCACAGGATACAAAAATCAATGTATAGAAATCTATTGTATTTCTATAAACCAAGCAGAAAGAGAAATCAAGGAATTTATCCCCTTTACAGTTGCACCAAAACCCATAAGATACCTAGGAATTAACCTAACCAAAGAGATAAAAGATCTATACTCTGAAAACTATAGAACACCTTTGAAAGAAAATTAAAAGAGGACACCAAGAAATGCAAAAACATTCCATGCTTATAGATTGGAAGAACAAATATTGATAAAATTGTTAACTGCTGAAAGTAATCCACACACTTAATGTAATCCCTATCAAAATGCCACTAGCGTTTTTTCACATAGCTATAACAAACAATGCTAAATTTGTATGGAATCACAAAAGACCTTGAATAGCCAAAGCAATCTTGAAAAAGAAAAGCAAAGCTAGAGGCATCACAATTCCAGACTTCAAGCTATATTACAAAGCTGTGGCTATCAAAACAAGATGTTGTGAACACAAAAACAGACATATAGATCAATGGAACGGATTATAATACCCAGAAATGGACCCACAACTATATGGCCAACTAAACTTTAACAAAACAGGAAAGCATAACCAATAGAAAAAAGTCTCTTAAACAAATGGTGTTGGGAAAACTGGACAGCAACATACAGAAGAATGAAACTGGACCACTTTCTTATAGGATATACAAAAATAAATTCAAAATGGATGAAATACCTCAATGTGAGACAGAAGAGAAGATAGTAGAGAAAAACAAAATTGTAGAGAAGAACACAGTCAGCAACTGTGACTTTGGCCACAGCAACTTCTTGCCACGTCTCCGGAGGCAAAAGAAACAAAAGCAAAATGGAACTACTGGGAATTCATCAAGTTACAAAGCTTCTGCACAGTGAAGGAAACAATCAACAAACTAAAAGATATCCTTTGGAGTGGGATAAAATATTTGCAAATGACATATCCCATAAAGGGTTAGTATCCAAAATCTATAAAGAACTTATCAAACTCAACACCCAAAAAAACAAAAAATCCAGTTAAAAAATGGGCAGAAGATATGAATAGACATTTTTCCAAAGAAAACATACAGATGGCTAACAGACACATGAAAATAATGGTCAACATCACTCATCATCAGGGAAATACAAATCAAAACTACAATGAAATATCACCTCACACCAGTCAGATGACACTAAGAAATAGAAAAACATTCCATGCTACGGATTGGAAGAACTAATATTGTATTTGTGTGTGTGTGTGTGTGTGTGTGTGTGTGTGTGTGTATATGAGTATAACTCAGCCATATAAAATAATGAAATCTTGTCATTTGCAACAACTTGAATTGTGCTAGCATGTATTATGCACAGTGAAATAAGTAGTCAGAGAAAGAAAAATTCCATATGATTTCAGTCATATGTGGAAATTAAGAAACAGAACAGATGTACATAGGGGAAAGGAAAAAAGAAAAGAGGGAGGCAAATCATAAAAGAGACTTTTAACTATAGAGAACAAACTGAGGGTTGCTGGAGGAGAGATTGGTGGGGGGATCAGTTAAATGGGTGATTGGGCAACGGAGGTTACTTATTGTGATGAGCACTGGGTATTGTACATAAGTGATGAATCACTAAATTTTGCTCCTGAAACTAGTATTACACTATATGTTACCTAACCGGAATTTACATTAAAACATGAAATTAAAAAAAGAAAGTATTGTAATATAACATTAATGTATGTAATTTACTTTAATGACATTATTTAGGAGGAAGGGGATGATAATGGTTTTACTGTTGATGTTATCTTTCCCAAGAACATAGTCATGAATATGTTCATATTCATGTCTTCTCCTACATGTAAATTTCCAATTCTTTACCAAAGTCCTCATTCATTCAAATATAATATTCCAGTCTTAATCACCATCTTTTCCCCATAATTACTTCCTGCTCCAGAGAATGTTTCAGAGAGCATTCTGTGGTGGGTTCTCATAGTATGTTTATGTAGAATAGGTAATGTAACTTTGCCTCTAGGAGGAAATTTGAGCTTCCAAAGGGGTAGATAAGGAATTTGTTCAAAGTCATTATCACTGGTAGGATTCATATCAAGTTTTGTCTTAAAAAAAACACACTGATTTTCTATTATTATTATTATATGCCTGTGTTTTCTGCCTCCACATTTTTGACCTTGGAACATATTCAGTCTCCCATTCTCTCATTCTCTCTCTCCCTCTCTCTCTCTCTCTCTCTCCCCACCTCCCTCGATCCTCCCCTTCCTCCCTCTCTCTTATTTCTTCTGCCTTTCTACATCTTACCTATCTTCAACAATATAATTTATTTCTATACAAGTCTCTTTTGATTATTTTTTAGGTATAAACTCCCAATTCCTCCAGTGGTGCAAACCTTTCCTTATTTATTGGCATTAGTCATAATTTGGCATTAGCAATATGAATTTGTGCATTTATGATCATTTCCAGGTTAATGTTTCTTGAGATCACAACTGTGTTACCAAACTCTTTAAGAATGTAGAAATTCATTAAATACTAATGAAATTTATTCAATTTTGCTTTTTCTAATTAATAAACAATATGAATAATTTACTATACTAAATAAATCATTACTTTCAGTGAACATGAAATAAATGTAGTTCCCCTTATCTTTGAGTTTAGTTAAGAAATTATCAAAGTAAAAATAAATTTACAGAAAACAGATGAAAAATTTCTGCATACATATCTTACATAAATAAAAATACATGAAAAGATTTTCCCTTCACTTTACTCCTTTATATTACATCTAATAAATTATTACTCTTCCGATCCAGCATTAACTCTTCCTATTTTGACATAGACATTATTCCTAAATACTAGATCAAGGGCTCAGACATTCACCCCTTTCTCCTATACCCTTATCTTCATGCATTTTATTGAGTCCTTTCATTGAGCATATAAATATGATTGTCTACAATTTTATTTCTACTCTCACTTCACCAATAGCTTTCTTGCTACACAACTATGTTTTGTTCTTCAAAAGATGTCTTCACTGTCTTCTTATTCAAGCCTCTCATTCACATTTCAAGCCAAACAATTTGGATTTTTGACCCACCATTACATTAATAACTTCTCCACAGCAACTGATGAGTTAAGTGCCCAATACTATAAACGCGGACATCTCTGCAGTGTATAAAAGATACAGCACCCACTTTTAATGAAATTGTACTGTGTTTTTCATTTTGACACCAATTTTCTTGGTTTCCCATCACAACTACTGCTTCTATTGAATCTTGTTCACATATTGCTCTTCATTATTGTATCTTCAACGTCTCATAAGGGCCCAAATCAACGCAGTTACTGTCTATTCATTAGGCAGTAAAACGTAAGTCAATGTCATCCATGACATATCATCTTTTATATACACTAGTGAACCATTAATCTAAATTTCTTATATAAGCTCTATCTCCTTCCTGCATGTGTGTCTTAATGAATTCTACTGAAGTTTGTGTTACATAAAAAAATGAGTATTTACATGTTTAATTCAGTGATTTTTAATAAATGTATGCACCTATGTATCAATACCCGAAATAAAATATAAAATATATCCACCAAAGGAAAACATTCCCTCATACTATTTGCAGTAAAACCTTCCTCACTCCTATCCCCAGGCTATACTGATTTGATTTGTAATATCTTGTTTTGCTTGTTCTAGAACTTCAAATAAATGAAGTAATACATTTTGTATATTTTAATCCAGCATAAGATTTTTGAGTTTAAAGATTTTGTTATGTCAGTATCATTAATTTTTTTCCTGTTTTATTGCTGGTTAGTAATGGATTATATACATATGCCAAGATTTGTTTATACAAAATCTGTTGATAGACAATTGGCTTACTTCCAATGTTTTTGTGGACATATGTTTTCATTTCTCTTGGGTAAATACCTAGGAGTGTAATTTTGCTGGATCAAATGACTTCTTGTGAATTAATTGAGTATTTTTGCCTCTATTAACTTAGGTTATAACTCATCATGTTTGTTTTCTAATAGTTGTTCTAAGATGTACAACATGCTTGTGGAGAAAGTCTTTGTAGTATTTTTTTTATGTAGCCCACATATTTAATGCAGTGCTACAGAGTTGCATTTTTTCTTTTTACCAATTTCAATAATTACAAAAAGATAAAGAGAGACAAGAAAAATAGATAATATAAATATAAGAGTGTATTCTATGTACATAAATTAGTGCTTTTCACATATTAAAACATTTAACTTCAACGATATATGATAGATTCCCCTACTATCATTGCCATTAACAGAGAATTTGAGAGATTTGCTCAAGGTCTTACAGCTAGTTAGAGGTGGAAATAGCATTTGAAAGGAGGTAATCTCACTCTAAAGACCTACTTTTCACCACTTTGCATACAGCATCCCTTATATTCCACTATAGTATGTATCAATATATATTGAAAAGTAAAATGTATAAAAGGAAAGATGGTTTTTATAGGAGAATGACTAAGGGAATTATTTCTCTTTTGTCAATATTTATGTTCAAACAAACTTTTTCTCCCCAGGAATTTCAACTATTTTAAAATACACTAAAATATGTTAATTTTCTAAGTATGTTTTTAAATCAGTATTAGTGAGATCTAATTTTCATTAAAAATACACATATTTTGTCTGTAGTTTTATAGTATATATATATATATATATATATATATATATATATAGTAATTATTTATAGAGTAATATATAACTATTTAATTATATATTACCATATATGTATATGCACATATATATATATACATATAGTCACCACCACCATAGTCAATTCCATCACCCCAGAATATTCCCTTGTGCATTCTTGCAGTTAATCTTCTCAGCTCTCTCAGACAACCACCAATCTGCCACTACTATCTATCACTATTGATTAGATTTGTTTGTTCTAGAGATTCATATAAATGACATCATACAGTATGCACTATTTTTTCTATTTTCATTCTCCCTATTTAAAGTTTGGATATTAATCCATCTTAATGCAAATTGATGTGAGGCCCCCTTTATTGCTGAGAAGAATTCTCTTACATGAATATACCACAATTTGTATATTTCACATGTGGATGGCTATGAAAAATAAAGCAGTTATAGGGGCACCTGGGTGCCTCAGTTGATTGAGTGTCTGACTCGTGATTTTGGCTCGGGTCATGATTGTGGGATTGTGCCCCGCATTGAGCCTTGTATCAGGCTCCATGCCAAGCATTGAGCCTGCTTAAGATTCTCTCTCTCTCTCTCTCTCTCTCTCTCTCTCTTTCTCTCTCTCCCTCTGCCCTTCTCCCCAACTTGCTTTCTCTCTCTCTAAAAAAATAAAAATAAAGAAAACTAAAAAAAAATAAAGCAGTTATAAATATTTGTATAGAAGTATTTTTCTAGGCATATATTTTAATTATTTGTGTTAATACCTGGGTAAGTAATTGTGTGGTCATAATTACAGCCTGAAACCTATGGTCCCAGAAAACACTGATAAGTTAAGAAGTCATCCCACACTTTTGTTTTTCAAACTTTCTCCCATTATCCTTTCATGTTCCAGAGAAATGGCAATTCACGAAGGACCACTTTGTCCTTGCATATTCCAAGATAAATATTCCCTTCATTTTACCTCATGACTCCTATAAGATTCTCAGATGATTTCCTTATTTACCTGCCTCTACAAATCCCAGGCCACTTTCCTTTTCTTTGAGACACTCTTCATTAATTAATGCTGTCTCTATTGCAAATGTTTGAATAAAACCATCTTCCTAATTGTCTGCTACATTTTGTCTTTGAGAATTTGGTAGCAGAACTTAGATGGGGTGGATCTCACTTTTAGATTCTTATTTACTCCATCAAGTCAACAAAGCCTCTTGGTCTTGTGCTCCACTCCTGACTACAGGAGAACACAACGGTGAGCTCCTGACCGGGGGCCAACTGATACTTTTGAGTACTCAAAGAGAGAGAAAGGACATGGCAAGAATTTATTTTTATATCTGGTGCTAGCTTATTTTGGTTTCATAGCCCGATCGTTTTGTGATTTCTTCAAATAGATGGTTTATAAAGATCTTGTCTCTGTTGGGTGAAAGGCAACAGAGATTCTGATTTGTTTTTCTTTCTATTTGTTAATTTTGAGCTCAAATCAAATAAGAATTTGAACTTAATGGGAAGAGAGCAGTTCCTTGATATAAACTATTCAATTCTGTATTTCTGTGAGTATGTTTGACCTTTAGTGGGTATTTTAGAACTGATGCTATGACTTCTCTAGACGAATCCATGTATTTAAGTTTCTGGGAGTATGTAATATTCTCCTATGTCAAGATGGGCTGTTACCAAATTACACTACAAATATCCCTAAAACAAAACAAAACAAAACAAAACAAGAATATTCTCTTTGGTCAAAAGGTAAATTGCCATCTACATAAATTAAGTATTCCTAAAATTCTGATTTATTTATTTATTTATTTCCAAAGGGGCACTTGGCTTGCTCAATCAGTGGAGCATGTTACTCTTGAATTTGGGGTCATGAGATCAAGCCCCATTTTGGGCATAGAATCTAATTTTTTAAAAAGTAAGCAAATAAAACATTTTCCAAAGAAATCTTATGATTGAATATTATATTGATGCAAAACTAGAATTTTGTTTTCTCTGTTAAGAAAAATGCTTCTTGTATTATTACTCTTAACAAAAGGTTATAAAAGATTATACTTTACTTTCTGTCTAATCTTACTAGATAACAGGTATTGTGTCTTACCATAATAACAACCTTCCAGTGTTTATGTTGGTTGTATTATGTTCTTATTTACTTAGGAAAACAAAAGTTTCTCACTTAAGGAACAGCTAAAGTTCTATGCAGTCATGTTCTTCCTCTGTTTACTTTTAAAACATTTTTTTAAATTTTTTTAACATTTCTTCATTTTTTGAAAGACAGAGAGAGAGCACAAGCAAGGGAGGGGCAGAGAGAGGGGGAGACACAGAATCCGAAGCAGGCTCCAGGCTCTGAGCTGTCAGCACAGGGCCCGATGCGGGGCTTGAACTCATGAAAGGCGAGATCATGATCTGAGCCAAAGTCGGATGCTTAACTGACTGAGCCACTCAGGCGCCCCTAAAACATTTTATTGCTACTTTGAACAAATGGGCTGCCAAATACTGTTGTTTAATTATTTGTGATTCTATCTTAATCAAGTGTTCAAATCGCTTGACAATTTTTTTCTATTTTTTAAATTGTTTTTAATGTTTATTTATTTTTGAGAGAGACAGACAGAGGACAAATGGGGGAGGGGCAGAGAGAGAAGGAAACACAGAATCCTAAGCAGGCTCCAGACACGGAGCTGTCACCACAAGCCCGACGCAGGGCTCAAACTCATGAACTGTGAGATCATGACCTGAGCTGAAGTAGAACACTTAACCGACTGAGCCACCCAGGCACCCCTACAATTTTTTCTACTTTTATCTTCTGAAAACTTAATCCTAATTTTATGTTTTGAAGTTGTCTTTGGTATTCTCCAGAGGGCCCTGGAAAATTACAATTTGTTCCTTGTAAAAAGGGAGGTAATAAAAATAATTAGGCTTATTTGATATGGTACTATTGATGTATCACATGAGAGGAGTTCTCAAATAAGAAGAGAAATTCACCCTTCTCTGAGTTAAATTTGTATGAGAAACATTATTAGTGTAAATATTTAAGAAATTGTTTGATGTTTGGGAAGTTCCAAAAAATCAGCAATGCCCTCATTGTTTATGGTATGTTTCTATATATATGAGAGTATATATCCACTGTGACTGAAATCATACAATAATACAGTGAGATCAGGCAAGTTTAATTTACCTTTTTTAAATGTTAACTTGTCCCTACATCCCTATTTTGAATTTAATACCTTCTCAGTAAGTGGTTTTCATCTGGGGATTCATATCATTCACTTAATGGATTTTATTAATATACAGATGTTGAGTATCTACTTCAGACTCACTTAAAATCTTTAAGTAATTTTCCTTATACATTCTTGGTATCTTCTAAACATGTGTTTGGTATATTCATAATAAATTAGATCTCAGGATTATTATATATTTTGTCTGAAGATTTTTATGTGATAAATAATAATCTTTCCTTGAGATTATCTCTAATTAGTTGGGAGGGGTGGAGGATGACTATAAAGAGTAATTTTGATTTATCAGTAAAGAGCTATAACACCCCTTCTGGAACCTGAGCCTGTTCTTTGTCTTTGAACTATTTTGCAGGTCTTCATAAAGTGCAGGTAACTTATGAATGTACAAATTCTGTCTTGTCTGGTAGAGATTTAATTGACTTCCTCCTCCATTGTGGGGAAACAAACAAACAAACAAACAAAACCAACTTTTGTATCTACCTGTAAGTTCAGCTAGATCTTGTCATCTTGCAGAAGTTTTCAATCCTTACTAAATGTTTAATTCATCCAGTTTCTTTCAATATCTGTCTACAATGGTCCAAATTTTCTACAAAAGGAGAAAAGTGTTTCCAATTTTTCTCCTATTCATCTAATTCATCCTCACAGAACACTAAATCCTGACTGCCCAGATCCCTATCAGTACTCTAGGTTGCCTTGCACCTTGCCTACTTCTCTCAGGTTCTAATGAAGCCCTGCTATTCGAAAGCTGATAAGGTGATGTAAACCCCAAAAGACTCATCACCACAGCAGACCATGCACCGGCTGGATTTCTCCCTACACAAGCCACTGTCTTGTCTCTGGTAAAATGTTCAGATTATGTATCCCTTTATACCAAAAACATAGATAGCATCCCCAAGAGCATTAACATAAACTTCAATAAACTCAATGAGTAATGCTGATAACTTAATAACTTTCCTCCACTGACCTCTTGAAATCCAATAGAATGATTGCCTCAGGGTTCTACCTCTGGCCTTACTTTTATACAATCTTTTATATTAATATTTCTCTCTTTCGTTTTATCATAGTGGTGACAACAGGGAAATTTACTTGAAACTTGTGCTCCTGGAAAGCAACAATGTTTAAGAATTCCCACCTCCCTCTTATATTGAGGGGGAGGACTAACTTGAAAGACCACCTGGCACTCATACCATTTCCATCCCCCCTTGATGACTCTCCTAAGACTCAAGGATGATTCCCTTGTTTACTTGCCTCTCTAAAACCTCAGGCTCCCTTCTTTACTTTGAGACATTGTACATTAATGAACATTATCCCTATTGCAATAACCTGAGTAAAAGCATACCCTTAATTGTCCCATGCATTTTGTCTTTGACATTGATTATACCATTTTACATTACCACCAGCAATGAATAAATTGTTAGTGACAGCTTTGGAGAAGCTGAGCAGCACCTCCAGATGTCTTGTCTCTCCATCCTCCCGCATAAAAACATAGCCTCTCATATGAGTAAATGTTGAATCAACAACTAAACACTATATATTTTAAATGATATAAAAGTCATTAGCCAACCCAATTTTCCTTT
The DNA here is from genome assembly GCF_018350215.1 of Panthera leo. Taxonomy (NCBI): domain Eukaryota; kingdom Metazoa; phylum Chordata; class Mammalia; order Carnivora; family Felidae; genus Panthera; species Panthera leo. Next base: position 44,136,004 of record NC_056679.1, read on the forward strand.
CTGTTCACATGTCTCGTTTTGATGATGGTCTGAGATTGCCAAGATAATAACAAGAGCAATATTTTGCCTTATTTATTTTAATCAAACAATTACATTATTGTATTAAAGCAGAGGATACTCTCTGCTTATAACTTGGCATTGTTTTCAGTCATAAGTACAATCTCTTAAAAGATACTAAAGCAAAATAAATCCTTTACCGGGAAGAATAATGAGGATAATGAGAGGCTTTTGAAGTGTTGTGTGAGGAATTCATTTTTTTTAAAGGAATTACCCATACCCTTATGGTAAAGAGAACTTTTTACTTTTTTATTTTTTTATTTTTTTAATCTTTATTTATTTTTGAGAGAGAGAGAGAGAGTTTAAGAAGGAGAGGGACATCGAGAGAGGAAGGCACAGAATCTGAAGCAGGCTCCAGGCTCTGAGCTGTCAGCACAGAGCCCAACGCGGGGCTTGAACTCACAAGCTGTGAGATCATGACCTGAGCCGAAGTTGGATGCCCAACCAACTGAGCCACCCAGGCATCCCAGAGGAATTCTTAAAGATAGGAGGAACATTTAAATCTTACAAAGGGAAAATTTAAATCAGCTTTGAATGTTTAAATATCTATCATGATACAGAAGAATTAGCTTTATAGATATTATCTGTAATGAATGGGTCATACCAAAAATCAATTTTGAGCTTTATATCACATATACATTTCTAACTGTCTGCATTCTTCCAAAAAGAAATGACATCTTCAGGCCAATGAGTCACTTTCCTCTTCCAGATTATGAGTTACTTTCCAATGCAGATATTCAAGCAGTCTGAGTAACTATCAGTCTCAGTTTTTTATTATTTACTGCTATTATTATTAAATTTTTTTGTGAAATTTATTTATTTTTGAGAGACAGAGTGAGACAAAGTGAGAGCAGAGGAGGGGCAGAGAGAGAGGGAGACACAGAATCTGAAGCAGGCTCCAGGCTCTGAACTGTCAACACAGAGCCTGACGCGGGGCTCAAACCCATAAGCTGTGAGATCATGACCTAAGCTGAAGTCGGGTGCTTAACTGACTGAGCCACCCAGGCACCCCCATTGCTATTATTATTAAAATATAATACAGAGGTTAGACAAATAGTTCTTGAATATTCCTTAAAGTCATGAACTTGTAGTTATTTTCACAGAAGGATAAATATTATAAAGAATATATTTGTAATTAAGCACATAAACCATACTCTGTCATTTATTTTTTTTTAATTTTTTTAACATTTATTTATTTTTCAGACAGAGAGAGACAGAGCATGAACGGGGGACGGTCAGAGAGAGAGGGACACACAGAATCTGAAACAGGCTCCAGGCTCTGAGCAGTCAGCACAGAGCCCGACGCGGGGCTTGAACTCACAGACTGCGAGATCATGACCTGAGCCGAAGTCAGACGCTTAACCGACTGAGCCACCCAGGCGCCCCCATACTCTGTCATTTAAAAATAATAAAATAATATCAGGTATAATTAGAAGTTATTTATAAAGTAAGTTTTTGAAACGCAACCTCAGGCAGTACACTTTATCTGAACTGTTAAGCTAAAAACGATGCATAATTAAAATAGTCACCTTTTCTAAATATTCTTTTTTAAAGTAGTTAATTCAGTTTCTTTCACTGTTAAAAACATTCAAACTAACACTGGATTTAATAACACATCTTAATTTATCAGACAGCATTTATATTGCACATGATTTCTCAGTAATTAAAATATTTAATAAACCACATGGGAACAAATATCATTTTTACTTAGTGGTAAAGAATGAGATTTTAGTTTTCTTTATAAAAAGAACTTTTTTAAGTTTTTTTTAAGTAATCTCTACACCCCACATGGGGCTCAAACTTGACCCTAAGATCAAGGGTTGCATCATCTTCTGAATTAGCCATCCAGGTGTTCCTTAAAAATTTTTTTTAGCATTATGATGTTTGAAAGTAGAAATGTGCTTTGCTCATTTTGCAGACACATAAACACACACACACACACACACACATACACACACACTCATAAAATGAATATCACAATTTTTGTTGATTATATGTCTGCTCAGGGACTACGGATATTCATATTCATAAGCATTTTATTATTCTATTAAATATTTATTTTGACATTAACTGTTCATGTATTTACTTTTCTCTGTGTAAGTGGTATATTTAAGTAAGCATCTTAGTTCTGGTAAAAACAAAACAAAACACAGACCAAAAAGCCACAAATTCACTATACAAGACTGATTAGCAATAGTGTTCTCTCATGAACCCTGGACAGACTAACAAAATGAGTGTATAAAAAGAGTATTCAAAAAGAGTGTAACAAAAAGAGTGTACATAAAGACTATTCAAGTGTTTCAAAAAGAGAGCTGAGAGATGAAACTTCAGGATTACTTTGATTAATAAAGTGAGATGCCTCAAAGTCATGATTATAATAGTAAACCACATGGGAGGACTACCCTGTGATAAAGACTTAGTATATATAGCAAAGAACATAAACAACTGGAGAGAACTTGGAAGTGAAGAAGGATAACAGAGCAGGAGGAAGTGACATCCCTCTGCTATTTCTTTGCCTGTAGCTCAATTTAAGCCATGCATAAGTTATTTCTTATGATTACTAAATAAGACCCAACCTGGGACTCAACAACATCTGAAGTTACTTAAATTGTTGTATAAGATAATAATTCTAGCTTGTTTAACCTTGAAACCTCATTCATTATTACCATATCAACCATGGCAAAGAAATTTCTAATAATATTACAAATGATAATACAGAAAGGAGTTCACTATCTTCAACATTAATTTGACTATTTCTTGTGGAAACTGAATTAAGGTAATCTTTACACATGAGTTTCTTATAATTACCTTTTGTATTTTGACAGCTATTGCAAATTGGTTATAATATTCTCATTAAATAGAGTTACTCAAACTATTTAAAAAAACTGTTAACAATCTATTAAGTGATTTTAGTTAGAAATTATTCAATTAAAATAGATATTATTATATCTTACCTAAAATAAAGTTAATACAGGTATAAACAGTGTTTGACTTGTGATCATGCCTCTTCACTCTTGTTCAAAAGAGCTGCTTTCCTATTTTTCACTATCTTCATTCACTCACAATGTTTTTCATTATTCTTTCATTGATTGTGTAACAAATATTTTTAAAAAATACATATAAGGGGAGAGATCTGATAAATTCTTATCCACACCTTCTTAGGAAGTTAGTCCAAAGGAACCCATTAATCTAGATTACTCAACCGAACTACAGAGTGGCCCAGAAGTGAAAGAGAATGAACTTGAAAGAATGTGTGGCAAACATAAATTCCAAATAAGAGTTCAATAGACAAAGTGGAGTAAGGCGTGTTCTCTAAATTGCCAGTTTGACTTCCAAATTCTTAGAGTTTGATTTACTCTTCAGTTGGTAAAACTTAAGATCCAGCCTCCTCATTTATAAGGGTACATTTTAAGACCCCTAAAAGAGGCCTTAGAAATGTCTCACATGTTCAGATATTTTTGTCATATATAAAGTTCTAAAATAATTGTGTATTCTTAAACAAATAGGACTATAAGCTTCAGACCACATTAAAGCTAGATTTACCAGGAAGTAAATCTGCATACCCTTTTTGTTGTTTTTATCTTTGTGAACAACACTGCATTGTTCCAAACTTAGTATATATGTTGTGAAAGCAAGAACAACAGCATTGTATCAAAGGTAACAGAAAAGAGTTGTCCAACATTCATTTTGGAAATTCATTGAATTGTGGGCAAATGTTCACAGTGGGAAATAGGCAGAGATAAGAGTCTGGGGTAGGATGAACTAGCTCAGATATTCAAAATCATAGCATCCTTCTGAGAACTGTGGGCAGTGGTGGTAACAAGAGACTATAAAGATTGTGCCTTGGCAAGCCCCCATATCCCACATGAACTGAAGTCATAAGAGGTCAATAAAGCATAAGAACAATTATAAGGCATAATAGCCTGTGGTTCTGAGAAGAAAACCCAGGACTAAATTTTTCTAATTGGGAGAAAAGCTAAAGATAGGTAAGGCCCTTTGGCTTATCTGAACTTCCCAGGATAAGCATTCACTATGTAGTAACATAAAAGTGACCAAAATAGCAACCTTCATATTCCTCTCAGTTTAACTTTATTTATTTTTTGTCCTCTCAGTTTAACTTTAGACAACAAGCTTCTTCTTGATTCTGTGCTCCCGGCATTCCTTTCCTCAGAGCACTTACTTAAAACAAACAAAAAAAACCTTGTAATTACAAATTCGTTCCTCTATCCCTTGACATGTATGTAAACCCTTTAAAAATCATCTTGCCAATTTTATAATCCAGTAAAATCTTTCTCAAGCATCTGGAACCATGTCTTTGAAATGAAGTACATCAAAGAAGATAGCACCCCTATCTCCAGTCTCTGTGGAAGGGTAGGAGCCTAATATTGATAAGGCCAATTAGCAAACACAGGTGGTCTAATCATAAAAAAAAAAAAAAAAAAAAAAAAAAATTGGCTAACTCAAAAAAATAACTCAAATGTTTCAAAACATCTCATTGAGCAAATTCCCCACTAACATTCTTATATAGTTTCTACTAACTCACTCCAGCACTTAACTCTCCACCCTTTGTTTCAAAATAATTGAGTTCTGACTGAGCTCTGGTCTCTGTGTCCTATGCAATAGACTTGAATAGTTTTTCTTGCCTTTTTAAGATTGTCCAGTGCAGTTTTTGCTTTGACAAAAGAAAGTTGGGAAAAGATTCCTACTCTTTTATGAAAAATGGTCATGTGGCTAGTGTAGGGAAATGTCCATTTTACAGGCTAAATATAAATGCCCAGAACACAGCTAGAAAAAGCCTCTAACAATGGTGCTAGAGAAGGCCTCTAACAATGGTGTTTCCAGGAACAGGATTTGAATGAAAATACAGGGAGCACTGGAGAGCAGGAGAATTTTCTGTCACATGGGCCAAGAAATGGCAGTTCTTTCAACACCTCAGGAATCACACTGTCCTCTTATTCTTGGGCAAAAAAGTAATTTGGATCAAAACTACATTTTTAGCATAGTAGTCCCTGGAGCTGAGCTATAAAGAAACAGACATAATTATCTTGTGTCCTGACTTCCCCTCGAGGCCGGTATGGCCTAAAGAATTATCTTTAACATGACAGAGAATGATAACATACTAATTGGTGCCTATAAACAGTAAGATATTAATACTATTTGTACATTAAAGAAAATAATTTACTTCCAGAGCAAATCTTTGTGCCGTTTTCAGGTTTAAAAAATGCATGGCTTTGAATTAATGACTAAGTTCCAAATATTTTCAATATGCGATCTGGTGCTTTAATTTCAAAATGGATATAGAATCAATATATGCTTATCCATATGGATTTGTTATTTTGTAAGGATTAAATTCATTATGGCAGTACTTTCAATTCAATAATTGGCAAAATTTTAATACGCATTTAGAGAAAAGTGCCGAATTACAGGCAATTTACAGTTATAGCCCTAACAATTGAGCTAGTCCAGGAAACTATTGATTAGTTTTTCTTAATTTGCAGGATAACTTCTTGATCAATTCTCAATTAAACCAAATGTTTTCCATTTTCAAAAAAAAAATAAAAAACAACCCTTAAATGCACACACACACACACACACACACACACACTTTACAAGGAAGATTTAAGTTACTGCATTGAGGAATATCTAAAAGCCTACTCTCTACTCAGAACACCTGAGAAATTGTACAATTGACATAGTTATAAATCCTTGTTTACCTAGGATGACTCCAGTTTATGCCAGCTGCTCAACATAATTATTAACAGTGTCAAATTTGTTTTCCAAAGTATTCTAATTTTGACAACAAATTATATGGTCACCTCAAACATAGCAAGCAGTCTGTGTTCCATATGTGCATGCACTCTCAATATGAAAGTAGAAGTAAAGTGTCATTAACACAAACTGATAACAGCAAACATTAAATGTTGCAGAGGAAGTTGACCTTTCATAAAACCGTACTTATATAATCATCTAAATTATCATAAGGCACAGCAAGCCTTCTTTTGTTATTTTAACCTAAGATTTTGACAGAAGTCTGCTTTTGAGCAGCTTATCCAATTTTCAAAACACTGTGGCTAATCTTCATTTGAAGGGTCTGCTTTCATTCCTCTCAAGATTCATGTTAATCTCTTCTATACACAGATGTCCTTCATTCCCCTCCAAATCAGCCTCCAAAATGGAAAGAAACAGTTTGAAAAACTCTTCCATAGAAATTATCATAGTTGCTTTTTCTTGTGTATTGTATTCCTAAAAGCTTCCAATGACATGCCTAGTGAGCTGTCCGCAACTATAGTGGGCCACAGAGAGAGCCAGCATGTGCGTCTGCACATATTGTCAATTTCTTCATCAGTGTTAGCACACTTAACCCTCCCTACATTATAGACGACGCAGAATATAGATATCAGTGTTCCAGGGTTTTAAAAAGTTTAGAAAAATTTTTAAAAATTATTAAAGCAAATAAAGGGTCTATTATTTTAAAAAGAATTTTACTTTAATACTAAAAGAGATAGAAGAAAGTAATGCTACCATTTATGAAGTTTTATCCATGTTTTAAAAGACAGCATTTCTTAATACAGGAGAAAGTATTTAAGATTAGGAATCTCTGGATATATTGACAATTAGACAATTTACAGATTTCACAAACATGTTTTTATATCTTTCCTAAACAAGTCTTGGGAGCTCTACCTAGTGTTAAAGAAATGGTGACAATACATGAGCCATAAATATGCACTTGGGCTTAAGTAATCAGAAGTATTTTAAATAATCCCTTATTTCTGCGAAACTCTTGAAAAATATACCAAAATATAGGTAATGAAAAAGATGAGAAAAATCATATAAAATCACAGAAGTGAGAATAAATATATCAATTGTTATGAGTTAATTTCTTAAACCTCCCTATACAGTTATTTCAAATATTTTCAAAACCAAAAATTATATTTAGAAAAAAATTTTCTTTTAATTGTGGTTTATTGTACAGTTTTGTTCCCTTGTTTCTTTTCTTTTCAACATTACAACTAGGAGACTGGTTATTATCCACATTGTTTTCTAGGAATCACCCTTCAATGATACATGGAATTTCCTCCTGTTATTGAATTTACCACTTTTCTGTCAAAGGTCCCCAGGTGAGGTCTCAATTCCACTCTTATTTGAACACTGTACTTATACTGAAATTCACACATTTATACCTCCAGGTCACATCTTTCCTCTGACTTTATGTGTATATAGATATAATCTTTCCACCTAATACCTGCATTTGGATATCACACAGATATTTCAAACTTGATATAATTAAAATGAGACTTTTTATCTTTCTCACAAAATTTTCCCCTTTCCAAACTCTAGGCTTCCTCATCGCTCTAAGGAGGATTAGCATCCAATCTCCAGGTCAAACGCTAAATTTAGAAGAGCTATGATCTCCCCTCTCACTCATTTACTAGCCTCCAATCCATTACCACATCCTATCAATTCTTCCAAGTAAATCAGGTCTGTTTCCACTTTAGTCCTAGCCATAGTCAACTGGAGCCTGACTTTGTGAGCCTACTAAATATTCTCCTCACAACCCTTTACTGGTGTTGTTTCACACTTTACCACATCCTTGAATACATTGCATTTCCTCTCTCCTACTTTTCTTACCCTCCTTCTTACTTGTTAACTATGCTCAGCAGCACTGACATTTAGATTTACTTTCTCAAATATGCCAGAATCTTTCATATAACAGGACATTTGCAACCTGTAATGTTCTTCTTCTCTTCCTTCTGTTTGTTTGGCAATCTCTCTTCATCATGTGTTTATGAGCTTGAACATCACCTTTATAGAAAAGTCTTCTTTGATTATTCTATTAAAATCCAGGTCCTTTTCTCCATTCTAACTTAGCATTCAATTTATTTTCTGCTTGGATTTTTCTCCAAAAACACCCAAATCATTTTGTCTTTTTAAACATCTATCTCCTCCACAATTGTAAGTTCCATGAAGTCAGAAAATGTGTATATATGATTCTTTTAAAAACCATGCTATGCACCAAAACAAAACAAAACAAAAAAAACAATCACTGTGGAAAGATTATAAATTATTTTCATTTTTTTGTTGTTGGTCTATAGTATTCTAAATTTTCTACACAAAATATACAATATGTTGAAAGATAATAATGGCACCTGTTTAAAGAAAGCTAGAAAACATGATGACTATAAATGCTATTACTATTAAATTAATCATTCATATTACAATGAGTTGGTGATATTCTAACCATAAGAGTTTTCAGTGGGTATATTAAAATTATGCAGCTATAATAGTCTCCTCGGGGCACTTTGCTGGCCATTACACTCTTTTGCACTAAAGAAAAAACAATACAGCACTGAAAAAAAAATAGATGCTTTGAATGGACTAGGCACATGTATCATTGCATATGTGATTTCATACTTTACTTAAAATTTAAACTAAACCAACTCTTCCTTTAAGGTGATGATTTGAATTGCAATGCACAATCATAAGTTTCAGCAGAAATCAATTTGAGCATTTTTACAAATATAAGTATACTATTTTAAACACTGGCATTTAATTTTATCTTTAATCTTATAAAGATTTGATTTTCTGAGCATTTAATCTATAAATAACCATAACTGATATTCTTACTCCTAACCACAGGAGCCACCTGTCTATGTACACGGATATTCAGCCACACAACCAGTTTCACATTATAGTCTGAAAGAGCATACACCATTATAATCATCTGACTATACACACTGAAAGGAATATAAAATTCAATAGCATAAATGAACAAGAAGAAAAAATCACATCTGTGAAATTAAAGATTGTCATTTTTGGGAAAAACACAAAAGAGAACATTCTTACTATATCAAACTGTTGTTACCAATTTTATCTGCAAATCATTCCTGAAAATGTTACATATGTTCTGCTATTATGCAACACAATACATTTAGATTGGATATTCACTATCAAGGAGATTTATTATATCTTTCCTGAATTTACTGAAATGAATAATTAAACAAAAAGTGTCTTCATTCTGTTCTCAGAATGTAAATTGGCGACTGCAGCAAATATGTAATATCAAAATACATATAAAACAAAGTAACAATTATTTAATATGTTTTGGCCATGGTGTTATAACAGTATTTAATGCCCTTAATTATTCTAAATATTTTCTTTTTATAATTTTTTCAATAAAATTAGTGAAATATCAATATGAATTTTTTAAGTTTATTTATTTATTTTGAGAGAGAAAAATAAAAGGAGAGAGAGTGAGAACACGATGGGGGCGGGGCACAGAAAGAATCCCAAGCAGGCTCCTCACTGTCAGTGCAGAGCACGATTCAGGATTCCATCCCAGAACTGCGAGATTATGGCCTGAGCTGACACTTAATTGACTGAGCCACCCAGGGGACCCAAGATGACTTCAAATGTTTTCTTGCAATACCTTATGAAGTTGTTAGAGTTTCTTAATTATCGTTGTTTTAAACACTAGGGGATTATATGTTATTCTGCCTCAGATTCCCTATTTGAAAGCTATACTGGCAAGTTCAAATAGCCTGAGTGGCAAACAGGGATACTGGTTAATATGTGCTTGTCTAACATAATAAACATATTGTGAAAAATAAACAGAAGAAAAAAAAACACGATTAAGCAGTTATTCAAATACTATCTACAACCTTTCTTTAACTCTACGTCTTAATAATTTTAATTATGCATTTAATTATGTATTCAAAATCATTTTTTTCACCATCTTTCCAGACATCTGGATTTTTAGTTTTGGCTGTGACTATTTCATTGATGCCAAAAGGGCTTTTTCAAAATTCATAATTAATTTAACATTTATTCAAATGGCTACTAATTACAATATACTCTGTGGATTTCCTGAAATAAAGACGCCTGTGACATGGTCACTTTCACCAGGAGCACACAAATGGGTTTTGAACCTTGATGGCATCTGATTCCCATAAATAAACATAGCCAAGTGGATACACGGACTCCTCTACATATCATCTATCATTTTGGTTCCACACCATGCAGAAATTGATGGATTTGATAATATTATGACAGATTTTAGGGAACTAAAAGGCCATCTTTATTCCAAATACAAAGCCATCAACAATATTCATGTTCAAGTCAATACTCGTAAAGCATGTAAAATAAATATATGCACATCTAAGGGAATGGCTGAATGACTTTGGATAGAGAGTGAGAATAATAAGCTACTAGAATCTAGGTCTTTGGCTTTAGAACATTCTTTCATTTTTTAAGCCTGCTGATTTTCAGAAACACATGTCATATTACTCTGTTTTTCTTTTTTTAATTGAATAAATTCCTAGGAAGAAAAAATTAAGGATATGTATTTAATAAATAATGTAAGATCTGAAAAGTGAACATACTTTTATTTTAGTGTTAAAATAGTGTTTAAAATAGTGTTTAATCCATTGGAGTTTCTTTTTTAAATTTTAGTGTTTTAAGTTAATTTCTTTATATCATATTTGTTTAGCCATTTAAGTCATTTCTTCATTTTATTTTGCTTCTATTTTAACTGTTTGTCTTTATTTGCACTTTACTCTTTAACCTTGATTTAGTAACAAAATAAAATTTAAGTATTTTAACATTTTATTTAAAGTGTTTTAACTATGTATTTATCCAATGCTTCCATTTTACTTTTCTAATGAAACATATTCCAAATGTGTTTTAGAGAAAAATGTGTGTTTGAGAAAAGGGTGTTTTAGTGATCAAATCATTTCTCCAAAACAGGGTTTTCTTAGAGCTTTGCATAAATATATTGTCAATTTCAAAGGGATGGATGTAGAATATAGTATTGCTGATATTTATTTGACCATCATATTCATCTTCACTAGAATATCTTAAAGGATTGTAATACATTCTGGGAAATAAATATATGTGATAAGGTCTGAAACATCATGAAGAAAGATTCCACTGAGCCAATAGATAGCAGTGATTCCATTAGTGAATGCGAAAGTGATCTTATATAATAATCCTCCTCTCTTTTGTCTCCCTCGCACCAGCCACAAAGGTAAGTGCAAGCTAATTTGTTCATTCCTCTTTATATGTTGTATTTTATTTATTTTGTACTATACTACAGTATTATAATCATTTTTATATGAATATTTTTGGGTTGTGGAAAGGATCATCTGAGTTTCCATTATTCCTTATGGGGAAATTTGCTTTGATATACAAGTGCTTTGGATTACAAGCATGATTCTGGAAGAATTATACTTGCAAACCAAGGTTTTACTGTATTTTAAATACTATTGTAAATAAGATTGTTTTCTTTTATACATTTTTAAATGTTTTTTTAATTTATTTTTGAAAGAGAGAGAGAGAGGGAGAGAAAGAGAGAGACAGAGAGACCTAGCAGGGGAGGTGCAGAGAGCGAATCCCAAGCAGGCCCTGTACAGTCAGCACAGAGCCCGATGCTCAAGTGACTGAGCCACCCAGGCGTCCCTAAATAAGACTGCTTTCTTAATTTCCCTTTTGGATTATTCATTGCTAATGTGTATAAAACAACAGATATTTGTGTTGATTTTGTATCCTGCAATATTGCTGAATTTATTTGTTCTAATAATTTTTGGTGGAATTGGTAAAGTTTTATACATACATCATGCCATCTATAAAGAGATAATTCTACTTTTTCATTTCCTATATGGATGCTATTTATTTCTCTTTCTTGCCTGAATGATCTAAGACTTCCATCACTGTGCTGAATGGAAGTAAAAGAGAAAGCATCCTTGCTTTACTGTTGATCACAGAGGAAAAGCTTTTAATTTTTCACCATTGAAAATGATGTGGGCTGTGGCCTTTTCATATATGGCCTTTATTATGTTTAGGTAATTTTCTCTATTACTAGTGTGTTCAGTGTTTTGTTATTTTTTTTCTTCATGAAAAAGTCAAATCCTTTTGTGAATCAAATGAAATGATCATGTGGTCTCTGTCCTTCATTCTGTTAATGTAGCCTAGTGTGGTTAATGTGACATTTGCTAATGACATTGTTGCTCCTTTCAGAGAACCAACTATTAGTTCCATTGATTTTTTTGGTTTCTCTATTTCACTTTTTTTTTCCTGCTGTAGTCTTTATTACTTCCTTCCTTAGCTAAGTTTGATTTTAGTTTGTTTCTCTTTTTCTGAGTCCTTAAGGTGTAAAGCTAAGGTGTTGATTTGGGATTTTTCTTCTTTCTTTAATGTAGAAATTTCCATTATAAATTTGAGTGTTAACACTACTTTTGCTGCATCCCATAAGTTTTGATATTTTGTGTTCCATTTTTATCTGCCTCAGTGGGAGTGGAAGTCAGACATCAGCTATGAGTATTCTTTCAATTATTTTAGCAATTATTGGTCAATAGACATTTACCATGTCTTGGGTTCCAACACTGCATATCATTTTTCTACAAATTAACCCATTTCATTCAGGTTTTCAGATGCATTAATATACTCACATTATATTTTACATAATTATCTTGTTATATTTTAACCATGTTATATGTTGTGGTTTCAAAAGTGTCCAAAGATTCTTTGGCCCCCATTCCTTTAATGTATGTTAGACTTACTGACTCACTTCAAACAAACAATACAATGGAACTGAGAGCATGTGAATTTGGAGACTAGGTCATGAAAGGCACTGTAAATTCCTCCTTACTTGGGAGTATTAACTGCTATCTTATGAGGATTCAAGCCACCTATGGAAAACCACATATGGTGAAGAATCGATGCCTTCTGTAGAAAACCCTGTGAGTAAGCCATCCTGGAAGTGAACATCCTAACCTCTGTACAAGCCTCAGACAAATTTAGCCTGTAACAACTTAACTATAATCACTGATTAGACCCTGATCCACAATCACCTGGCTAAGCCATGCCCATACTCCTGATCCACAGAAACTGTGACATCATCAGATCATTGTTTAAAGCCACTAAAATTGGAGTAATTTACTCTGCAGGAATAGATAACTAATATTAACACACATATATATAGTCACTTCTCTATTGTTTCGAATTTGTTTCTGTCTCCCGCTCTCTCATTTTAGGAAATTCAGCTCTATTATAACTTCAAATTTTTGTGATATTGTGACACTTTTTGTCCAGATATTGGCACTTACAGTTCCATTATCTATATCACTTACTTTCCCTCAGTACTTTAAAGTGATGTGCCATTGCTTTCTGGCTCAATTGTTTTTTTCATGAAAAAGTGGCTGACAAACTCATTATACTTTTTAATATTTAAAAAAATATTCTAATTCTGAATGCTTTGAATATGTCTTCCTTCTTTGTCTTTAGTTATTGTATTCTAATAGTCTAGATGTTTTATATTTATGTTCATTTTACTTGAATCCAGAATACTATTTTTTTGGGGGCACCTAGGTGGTTCAGTAGGTTAAATATCTGACTTTGTCTCAGGTCATAATCTCACAGTTCATGGGTTCAAGCCCCATATCAGGCTCTGTGCTGAGAGCTCAGAGCCTGGAGCCTACTTCGGATTCTGTGTCTCCTCTCTCTATGCCCCTTCCCTGCTCACGCTCTGTCTCTCTCTGTCTCAAAATAAATAAATATTAAAAAAGTAATAAAAAATTTAAAAAGTCTGTAACTTCTTCCTACCTCCTTGATTTCTTCAAGTATACCTTAATTGATTCCTTTAAATATACTCTAATATATTTTGTGTAGCTTTTTTAGTTATTTCCAGTCGAAATTTGAGGATAAAACATACTGACTGCCATTGCTGGAAGTGATAGTTGACACAACCACTTTCCCTCCTTCTTTCATGGGCAGCTAGTTTGTGAGGCCAAATTCTATTTCTCCATTTTCATTTTTGACAAGTATGAAGCAATATACATAAAAGACCATTTCTACATCTGTTTTTTTGTTTTATTTTATTTTATTCTATTTTACTTTATTTTTTGAGAAAGAGAGAGAGAGAGAGAGAGAGAGAGAGAGAGAGAGAGGAGACAGGGTATGAACAGAGGAAGGGCAGAGAGAGGGAGACACAGAATATGAAGCAGACTCCAGGGTCTGAACCGTCAGCACAGAGCCTGACACAGGGCTTGAACTCGCAAACCGTGATATCATGACCTGAGCCGAAGCGGGGCACTTAACCTACTGAGCTACCCAGGCGCCCCTATACATCTGTTATTTTAAAGTGAGGTTAACATGTATGTCCAGCTCATATAATAAGTACTATTTGCACATTATCCTTCAGAATAAAATTAAAATAAACCTTGATTTTACTTAAGTAGACTATTTAAGTATAGTACTTATCCCATAATCAATTATTAATCCCACAATCAAGTTAACTATTTATATAGGTAGTCAAACATTAGTTAAAAATTGGAACATCTTATATAAATTTATCTTCAATAATATTAAGTTCTCAGAACAAGTACTTTCTTTTTCTATAACAATATATAGACTTCTACACAGATTCTACATATATGTACATATTGGTGTGTGTTTTACATGTGTTAAGTAAACTATTTTTTAATCTTTGAGTTCTTACATGATGGTTTTATGAAGTGAAAAATCTATTAATCTAAGCAATTCAATATCCATGCATATTCTAATTCAACTGCTTAAAATTATAATACACTTCTGCAGAGTATGTAACATTTCCATATGGTAACAAAGTGCATCTGTTTAGGATCTGAATATAGAGTGACAACAAATATCATAACTTAATCTTGGTAAGAAAGTAAAGAATGTTCCAGACTTTACTGTCTTTAAAATGAATCCCTTTACTACAAAAACAAAAATCAGGGGCTCCTGGATGGCTCAGTCGGTTGGACATCAGACTTCAGCTCAGGTCAGTTCATGGTCTCATTGTGAATGGGTTTGGATTCTACAGTGACAGCTCAGAGCGTGGAGCCTACTTTGGATTCTATGTCTCCCTCCCCTACTGGAGCGCTCTCTCTCTCTCTCTCTCTCTCTAAAATAAATAAACATTAAAGAGAGAAAGGAAAAAAATCAAAGGGGGAAAAGAACTTAATCAATGTCTATTGGTAATTGTGATCTGCAATAAAAGCTATAGAATGTACTGTATGTATCATGTCCATTCCAACTGCCAAATGAGAGGCAGCTAGTGTGATAATTTTAGTAGCAAAATTCCTTAGAGCCCTGACATAAACAGGAAAACAAGCAAACAAAAATAAATTTTCCTGTTGGTTGCAATATTTTCAAATTACTCAGCTTTTAACAAAGGGACAGAGTGGTTATTTTCAGAAAATGGCTTTTTTCTCTTTACTTGCAGATAAATTGCATGAAATATTAATTCCAAGAGAAGTTTATGATAACCATGTAGAATTTGTGTGGGAATGAGCAAAATTTTTAAGTAGCCCATTAATTTCTTTTTTAATACAAAATAGCTAGATGGTTCACTGAGGTTTTAATTATAATTGCAAAGGATTATACACTGAAAAAAGTAAAATTTAAATATAATCTCAATGATAGAGATACTATTCACTTGATACATATACTGTAACATCACTTTTTGTGCCCTATGCCTGCAATAAGTGAAAAAAATAAAAAGCTGAGCTAAGCTAAGGTAATATTTTGCATTTTCTAGAATCCCAAACAAAATCAGAACAATAAAGTTGATTGAAGACTAAAGTTTGAATACACAAACTGCTGAATTTACAATCATCAAATATTTCACATTTTTTAATGATTTACAGCTGTGTTTAAATAAATCTATCTAATTATACTGAAGTCTGCCATGTAATCATAGACTAATCCCATTTGCATGCTTAGAAAATGATAACAATGAGCTCCACTGGGCAATAAAGATTTAGATAAACAAATTGAGAAGTTTCTACACTAATCCTAGGTATTTTTTTTCTGATTTTTATTTGGCTCCCTGCTTCCAACAGATCATGTTTTTGACCTTAAACCAAAAGTAAGAAAGACAGATAAGTCAATGCTTGACACTTCCCCACAAAGACTGGACCATCTGGACGCTTTATATTTGTAACAGGTGCTTCTGGGATTTAGAGCCTAATTCTGGCCCAGATTCTGTTCTGTATGGGTGACTCTGTTGCTATGTGCAATTGTGCATTGCATTAATTGAAGAGAATAGAAAAGGCCAAGTACAGCAATTAGTCAGTTGGTCATGCAGAAAAGAGTCTAGTGGCTTCGAGCCATGAAATGTTGGATGCACAGATGCACAGTACCATCAGTTTTGCTCTCTGTGGTATGTTCCTAGTCTGTGACAGGTAAAATGCCTTTGTGACATGATCCCAGTTTTCTGTCCCCTTCAAAAACAAACTACATTTTGTAACCACAGGAGAGCGAATATGCTATATTGACACAATATGTCTTGAATATCTAATAGAATACCATACAATAGGCAGAAAACTAAAATATATATATATATTTTATATATATATATTTATATATATATATAAATTTATATATTTTTAATATATTATATATATTTATATATATTTAATATATGCTTTAGCCATGAACTATTTAGATGTGTTATTTATTGTATGAAAGAACTATTTTTAAAAGCGCTTTTCAAAATTAAAGAAATTTTCAAACTCATAACATGGGTACAAATTTAATTTTGATTAAATTGTTTTAAAGTACACAATATAGTTACTGAAAACACCGATTTTCTCATTTATAAATTAGTATAGCCAATAATCAAATGATAAAATGAGTGACAAGAATTATAATCCAAATTATTTTACTTGGGATCCAATAAATAAACAATAAACAACTCAAAACTCTAAAGGGTTGAGGCTATTTTAACATCTACAATTTCTTTACTTGTTTACAAGTTGAATTATGGTATTTTCACACTTTATGGCATTATCGTTGTGATAGTTAATTTTATGTGTCAACTTGCCTGAGTTTAAGAGATGCCAGATAGCTGGTAAAATATTATTTCTGGGTGTGGCTGTGAAGATGTTTCCAGAAGAGATTAGCATTTAAGTCAGTAGACTGAGTAAAGACCACCCTCACCAATACAGGTAGGCATCATCCAATCTGTTTACTGAGGGCCTGAATAGAACAAAAAGGCAAGGAAGGGGAATTTTCTCTCTCTGTTAAAGTTGGGATATGCATCATTTCCTGCCCTCAGATATCAGTTCTCTGTTCTGGGGCCTTTGGACTCAGACTGAATTACACCACCAGCTTTCCTGGTTTTTGAGATTATAGACAGTAAGTAGATCGTGAAAATTCTTGGCTTCCATAATCATATGAGTGAATTCCTACAACTAATATATCCTATTGGTTCTGTTCTCTGAAGAACTTTGACTAATACAACCATTGTATTCTATAGTATTTCCATTATTTTATTCTGTACTAAAGTATTTCCACTATTCATTCTTACATATCACTTGTTAATTCAACTTATAATAACTTAAATAACAAAAGTAGTGTTCATACAAAATGGAGCCTGGGCTTAAGAATTCTCTGAGCAGAAAATCCATTTAAGCCATATAATCAAGACCAAATCTAGCTGATTTCATGAACATAAGACTTAATTTAGGTTATTTCTTGTAAGTGGCTCTGATAATCAAAAACAAACAAGAAACCTTAAGTCATCTTCCTAAAAATGGTGTAAGATAATCACTTTTAGCCAATCTCCTGCCATCTGGAAACCACCACTATAATGACCAAACACTGGAAAGGTTAAACAATTTCCTCATTTTTCACTTCTTAAGCTATTCTGAAATGCCATACCCCTGAGCTACGTATAAATTTTGAATGTGAAATCTCCCAGTTTATGAACTGTTCTTATATGCACAATAAATTCTTAATAAATAAATACTATTTTACTGACTCCATGGTTTTTTGTTTGCTTTTTGAGGGGTTTTGTTGTTGTTATTTCTGGATTTTTTGACAGTAGTAACTATTAATTTAATAAAATAAGCAAATACTTTGAATATGTTCTATAAATTAAAATTGTACTAGGTAGGGGGCATTTAACATTTAAAAAATGTCTCTACTATATAGAGCTAACAGTGTGTGAGGGAAGCACATTACACATTGATTGTTTATTTGTATGTTTTCATATGATAATAAAATTAAGCAATGGTTGGTATAATAAGCAAATAAATCAGGGTAAAAAGGTGGAAATACCAGTGATGCTATTTTGGTTGCTGAAATCAGAAATGAAATCTTTGAGGAGGTGATATTTGTGTAGAAACTTAAAATGAGAAAACAAATCTTGAAGATCAATGGATAAAGAGCATTACAGGCAAAGATGAACAGAGGAAACAATCAGGAGCTAGGTATCTAAGGTGAAACAGGCTTGTTGTGGATATAGAGCACCTTTTGTGAGCTAGGCAATTCACTAGATGCTTTTTAAAAAAATTTTTTTTCAATGTTTATTTATTGTTGAGAGACAGAGAGAGACAGGGTGTGAGCGGGGGATGGGCAGAGAGAGGGAGACAGAATCTGAAGCAGGCTCCAGGCGCTGAGCTGTCAGCACAGAGCTCAATGTGGGGCTTGAACTCAGGAGCCATGAGATCATGACCTGAGCCGAATTCTGACGCTTAACCAACTGAGCCACGCGGGCGCCCCAATTCACTAGATGCTTGACCTGTTTTATTTTGACATGCAGATAGGTAACTTGGCAAACTGATTAAACACTAAATCCATAGAGCCAGATGAAATTATATTTAAATCCAGGTTTTGGTACTTCTTCATTGTTTTCCCATTTGTAAAATACAGATTATAATAACAGGTGGTAACATAACGTGTTGGACAAAATAAATCAATATACTTCTTCCAATATCTGACATATAGTACGTAGTGCATAAATACCAGCAATCATCAGCATCATTATAATCACCTTCTATAAAGTATAAACTACTAGTCCTATTCTCTAAATGGGGAAGTTAAAACTAAGATTTATTTAACCCTGGTTTTGTGTTTGTTCTATGACAGCTTCCCAATAGCTTTTTTTTTTCTTTTTAATAATTTTATCCAACATCTACAGTTGTTCTTATGAGAGGATTAGTATATTATAACTTATTCTTCATAAACAGAAGAGATCTCAATGCTTAAAAAACATATTTTCATATAATTTTTAAAGCACATTTGAATTAAAATAATATTTGTACTCTTACTGCATATGAAACATAAAAACACGAAATTGTTACTATCTCTCAGCATATCACAGTTCATAAAATATTTTCTTGGACAATGTGGTCTATCAAGAACTCAGTCCTCAAAGTGTATCATTTTTCTTTTCTGTCTCATTTGTTTTAACACTCTGAGTATGTATTTAAGACTCCAAAATATCAGGTTTCTAAGGAAAAAGAGTTGTTTTTTTTTATTTTTTCTCCAAATTGTTTTTATTTATTATCTGTGAAAGGAATAAATCAAATAATAATAAAATAGTAACAATGAAAATAATACAAATAAATAATTGTCACAGGAGTTAAAAGAAAAAAAAATGTAGGACATCTATTTCAGGAGATGTTCCTTCCTTATTGCCAGCAGTGCAGAGACTTCTGAGCAATATCTCCTTATTCAAACCATTAAGTTTCTGATCCTAGAGAGAACCCTCATGGGCAGCACTTTTCCCCACTGTGGCTGTTAGTAATGGCTCCTGATAAAGGCTGCATGCAGAATCACTAAGCTTTCATTCCCATCACATTAGCAACTCCTGGTACTCTGCTTATAGTGGCTGCTTCATATAGTTCTCAGATATTCTTGGTAGAAGCATATACCAAAAGCTATTCTTATTTGCTGGATCAGTTTCAAAGGGTAATGATTTTTGGTGGCCATATTTCCTTGTGTCCTGGTCCTTGCTTAGTCTTCTGTTGGACCTACTGTGTCCTAAGAAATTTATAAGATCATGTTGAAAGACATCTGGGGGTTGCAGAGAAATTTTAAAAAATGGTTTTACATTCCTATGTAAACTTTGTTTTGCATTCACATGATGGAGGAAACAGGTAATTTGATTTCTCTGCATCAAAGCAGGGCACTTATTTATTTACTTACTTATTTTTCATTTTTTAATTTACTTTTTAATTTTTTTCTTTTATTTTTTTACCTGAGTATAGTTGACACACAATGCTACATTAGTTTCAGGTGTACAACTTAGTAATTTGATAAGTTTGTATACCATGTTATGTTCACAATTATAGCTATTCTCTATCCCATTACATTGCTATTACAGTATCACTGACTGTATTCCTCATGCTTTGCCTTTTATTCCCATAACTTACTTTTTCCATAACTGGAGGCCTGCAACTCCCTCTGCCCTCCACCCATTTGCCCAAACCTCCCCTCTGGCAACCATCAGCTGTTCTCCATGTTTATACTTCTGATTCTGCTTTTTGTTTATTCATTTTTTTAGAGTCTATTTATAAGTGAAATTATATGGTTATTTTTCTTTCTCAGTTTGACTTATTTCACTTGGCATAATACCCTTTAGGTTCATCCATGTTGTTGCAAATGACAAGATTGCATTATTTTTTATGGCTATGTAATATTCCGTTGTATGTATATATACCTTATCCATTTGCCTATTGATGGACACTCAGGTTGCTTCCATGTTGTGGCTATCGTAAATAATGCTGCAATAAACATAGGAGTTCATATATTTTTTGAGTTAGTGTTTTCATTTTTACTGGGTAAATACCCAATAATGGAATTATTGGATGGTATGGTAGTGCAAAACCTTGGATTCCAAGTAACTCATTCTGTGAATGTTCCGTAAGACAAGTAAATATTTCTAATATAGTTTAAATTGATGAGCGATGCCTTGCAATGTGAGTAGTACGTCACACCAAATGTCACATGATCACAACTGAGGCTTTTCTCTCTCCCTCTCTCTCTCTCTTCTCTCTCTTCTCATACTGTGGGATTGTGGGTGATCATTTCCCATGCTCAGCTGCTCAGTCTCAGGCCACAGTGTTTGGCAGAAATCAGTGATTTTTCAGAAAGTTGGAAGGTGCTTATAACTGGCACTGGTGTGTTTTTTGTCATTTCAAAGCACCTATGTACAGTCCTTTGTGTTTTCATACAAGAGTAACCTTAGGAATGCTTTGCTTCATTCTAGGTCAGGCTGCCTGCAAATATAGACCCTTTCCTCTGCACCTTTATTGCCAGTTACATTCAATAATGTATATAACAAAAGTTTATTAATACTGTACTGTACTCAACATCCACGCTAGTATATATGATGGCCCCCAGGCAGAAAAAGATTCTATTGAGCCAACAGATAGCAGTGATTCCATGAGTGATAGTGAAAGTCATCCTATACAATAACCCTCCTCTCCTTTCTCCCTCATACCAGCCACGAAGGTTTTCAAAGGTAAGTGCAGGTTAATTTTATTTTTCTTTACATTTTGTATTTTATTATTTTGTACTATATTAAAGTATTGTAATCATTATTATATGAATATTTTTGGATTTTGGAATTAATCATCCATGTTTCTGTTATTTTGTATGGGGAAACTTGCTTTGATATGTAAGTACTTTAGATTACAAGCATATTTCCGGAACAAATTGTGCTCTCATAACAAAGTTTTATGTATTTTTATTTTTAACTTTTTGAGGAACATCTGAATTATTTTCCACAGTGGTTACACCAATTTACATTCCCACTAACAGTGCAAAAGGATTTTTTTTCTCCACATCCTTGCCAACACTTGCTATTGGTCTTCTTGATTTTAGCCATTCTAACAGGCATGAGGTGATAACTCATTGGGGTTTTGATTTACATGAGTGATGATGAGTGATGTTGAGTATCTTTTCATGTATATGATAGCCATCTCTATGTCTCCTTTGCCATTTTTTTATACAGATTATTTTTTTGGTGTTGAGTTGTATGAATTCTTTATATATTTTGAATATTAACCACCTATTGAATATAACATTTGAAAATATCTTCCCCCACTCAGTAGGCTGTCTTTTTGTTTTGTTGATTGTTTCCTTCACTGTGCAGAAGCGTTTGATTTTTAGATAGTCCCAACAGTTAATTTTTGCTTTTGTTTCTTTTGCCTTAGGAGACTTATCTAGAAAAATGTTGCTATGGCCTATGTCAAAGAAATTATACTGCCTGTGCTCTCTTCTAGGGTCTTTATGGTTTCAGGTCTCACATTTAAGTCTTTAATCCATTTTGAGTTTATTTTTATGTATGGTTTTAGAAAGTAGTTCACTTTTGTTCTTTTGCATGTAGCTGTCCTTTTTTTCCAGCACCATTTATTGAAAAGACTGCCTTTTTCCATTGTATATTCTTGCCTCCTCTATCATAGAGTAATTGACCATATAAATGTGGGTTTATTTCTGAGGTCTCTATCCTGTTCCATTGATCTATGTGTGTATTTTTGTGCCAGTACCATACTATTTGATTACGATAACTTTGCAGTCTATCTGAAATCTAGAACTGATACCTCCAGCTTTGTTCTTCTTTCTCAGTATTGTTTTGGATATTCAGGGTCTTCTGCAGTTCCATACAAATTTTAGTAATTATTTGTTCTGGTTTTGTGAAAATGTTGTTGGTATTTTGTTAGAGATCGCACTGAAACTGTAGATTGTTTTGGGTAGTATAGACATTTTGACATATTAATTCTTCTACTCCATGATCATGGAATATTTTTTATTTGTTTGTATCATCTTCAATTTCTTTCATCCATGTTATAGTTTTCAGAGTACAGGTCTTGTGCCTCTTTGGTTAAGTTTATTCCTAGGTATTTTCCTATTTTTGGTGCAATTGTAAATGGTGTCTTTTATTAATTTCTTTTTGCAACTTTGTTGTTAGTGTATAGAAACACTACCAATTTCTGGGCATTAAGTTTTGTATCCTGCCATTTCACTGAATTTGTTCATTATTTCTAGTAGTCTTATGGTGGAATCCTTAGGGTTTTCTATGTATACTATCATGTCGTCTGCAAATAGTGACAGTTTAATTTTTTCTTTACCAATATGGATGCCTCTTATTCCTTCTTGTCTGATTGTTGTGACTGGACTTTTGGTACTATGTTAAATAAAAGAGATCGGAGCAAGGCACCTATTCTTAACCACTCTCCCTCACTGAGGTTGCAGCTTGCCTTGTTCTATCCTTGCAATGGCCAAATTCAAGGATGGAGAAAACTCCTAGAAGTCATAAATACATTTTTAGTCCAGCTCGTAGGAGTCAAGGGCACTTAGGAAAATCAGGCTCCAGAACAGTGATAGACATGTCATAATTGGTCAAGATAGATATTCAAATAATGAAAATGAGTTCCATAGAATCTTTCCTAAATATTTCTATATAATCACACACACACACACACACACACACACACACACACACACACACTATAGTTTCTCCCTCTCCCTCCCCAACAGGATTATTACACACACATGGTAAAGCATTTTAAAGTTTATTTTGTTTATTTTGAGAGAGAGAGAGAGAGAGAGAGAGAATGAATTCAAGCAGGGAGAGGCAGAGAGAGGGAGAGAGAGAATCCCAAGCAGGTTCCATGTTCTCAGCACAGAGCCCAAAGCAGGGCTCAATCCCACAAACCATGAGATCATGACCTGAGCTTAAATCAAGAGTCAGATGCTAAACTGAGCCACCCAGGTGTCCCCAAGCATTTTTAATTTAAAACAAAAAATTCCTTCACTCAGTATCACTCTCCATTAACTTTTTCTTCCAATGCTAAGCTTGTCAAAATAATTCTGTACACTTCTTGCTTCAATTTCTTAAACTCATTCACTTTTCAACCAAGTACAATAATTTATACTATTTCATTGAAAGTATACTAACAAAAGCATTGAAAAAAATAAAGTTTCCAAATTCTCACTTATTTGACCATAATGTTCTTCTTGAACCTCTATCTTTATTCTGTAGATAATCTCCTGCTTCTCTGGCCTTGCTTTTCAGTCTTGCTCTGGAAAATGACCTTTCTGCACTTATCCTTGCTACATTTCTTTGCACCTAACTGTTCTCCTGGACCTTGGTCTGAACTTGCCCAAACTATCTCATTTACTCCAGTTCACCCATATTACATTTTAATAGCGACATCTTTATCTCCAGAGCCCACTTTTTTATTCAGTTGCAGCCTCACAGAGCAAAAAAGTAAAACACATGAGTTTCTAGATGGCCCATAAGCACCTCAAACTCAACATTTAGAACTGAATTCATGGGCTTTATTTTTCATTGAAATCTGTGGTTTTCCAAGAATTACTCTGATGAAGATTTATTTTGAGTGGTTGTTTAATATCTGTATTCTCTATTAGACCTTAAGCTCCATATGTATTCTTTATTTATGGATTCATTTCCCACTATATCTCCAATTACAGGGATATAGTAAGTCTTCAAAAACACTGGCTACTGGAATGTTACCTAAGTTAAAAACCTGGTTTTGTCATGCTCCCTGTTAAAATGTTTATTATTTTGCATTTAAAAGAAAAATCAATATATTCCAATAAAGCATGATTTGATCCCTTTCCCTTCCCAGTTTCATTCCCCCCCCTTTATTTCAAACCTTTCCTTTATACTTGAGCCATATACTCCAGTTCTTTAAACATAGGAGGTTACTTATGCTAACTCTCAATATGAACTTACTTAAAACTCCTTTTACCTTCCTAGTATCCAGTTCCTTATTTTTCTGGACTCATTTAAAAATGACCTTTTCCAAAAATCCTAACAGACCCACACCAAGTAAAACTACTGAGTCCCACTCAAGTTGTGACCCTACTGTCCTTTGAAGAGCACCAACCTTCTTCAATATGCACATACATATATATATATATATATATATATATATATATATATATATAAATACACCAAATAGACCTAAATATACATGTATGTATAGGAACATTTTCATATATATATATGTGTATATATATATATATATACATATATATATATATATGTGTATATATATATATGTATATATATATATATACACATATATATATATATATATATATATGGTTTCAATCTATATCTATACCTATGCCTATACCATACATATATCTATGCAGAGTACATAACATGTACAAGTTTTTAAGGGAAAAGTAGGGTCTGTGACTTTTTTTCATGAAAGAGACACTTCAATGTCAAAAAACTCACTTGAATGTACTCAAAAAAACACAAAATATATATTTAAAAATTAATAATTTTTATTTAATGAAAGTAAAATAAAATTTAATAATTTAATTAAAGAGTGAAAAATACGCTTTTTTGTCAATGACTGGATTTAAAAATAACAAGGTCATATATAACTTTTGAATCAAGGCATTGTTAAACTATATTAATAATTAGATGTTTCCAAGAATTTAAATTACATCGAGTGGGATTACCAATACAAATTCTGTAAATAAAATTATATTCTGTTGATTAACTTACGCACTTTTTTAGAAATGGGGGTTAGAGACAGAAAAAGCAGTATCTGCTATTAGGTTGCAGCTTTTTTCTTTTTTTTTCAATTTTTCATAACTGATGTTCTACTTAAGGCAATCTGTCTTTTGGTAAGAAGGAGCTGATTTTCTTTGCTTAAATTAGTCTACTATCTGGGGTGCCTGGGTGGCTCAGTCGGTTAAGCCTCTAACTTCAGCTCAGGTCATAATCTTGCGGTTTTGTGAGTTTGAGCCCCACGTCGGGCTCTGTGCTGACAGCTCAGAGCCTGGAGCCTGCTTCGGATTCTGTGTCTTCCTCTCTCTCTTTCCCCCCGCTTGTGCTCTCTCTCTTTCTCTCAAAAATGAATACATGTAAAAAAAAAAAAAAGGAAAAAATAATTAGTCTACTACCATTCAGCAGGATGTCACAAAGCAAACATGGAAATTTACAGGTTATGCTTCGTCTCTAAAAATATAAACAATGAAAATGTTGGTAACATAAAAAGAATAAGAAACATGAGATGGAAAAGTAATGACGATGTATGTATAAAGCACCATTATTAAATAGTTAGGTCTACATTATCAAAAGAGCACAATTCTAAAGTGAATGAAATTTTACAGAGGAAATGAAAACAAATGAACTAAGGAATTTAGGCCAATTTATTGTTCATTTCAGATAAAAAATGACATACCTACATTCTTTACATCAATGTTTAGGACCAATGTAAAGGAGAGATATTACACAATTATATTGAATCTTCATTACTTTGGTGCCTATTATTTTTTTTGCCTCCTTAATATTTCTAACACTGCTTCATGTGTTCATTCTGTCAAATTATATTAGTTAAAATCCTATCTATTTATCCAAGCCCTACCTCAAATGCCTCTTTCCTTGTATTAGCCTATAAGCATTATTGCAGTGTTAATTTCATTCAGATTTAGTATCTAGAATATCTGCTCAGCACTAATTATGTGCCATATACTCTCTCAGTGTTTTTTCAGTGCTCTCAGTTAACATTCTGCTTCATGTTTTTCCCAATATCCTCAATTAATTGTTCATAACTTAAAGATAGGATCACATCTGATTCACTTAAGAATATTCTACATGGTGTATTATGCTAAGCGAAGTAAGTCAGAGAAAGACAAATATCATATAATTTCACTCATATGTGTAATTTAAGAAACAAATAGATGAACATATGGGAAGGGGGAACAAATTAAAAAAAGAGCTAGGGAAACAAACCTTAAGAGAATTATAATGATAGAGAACAAACTGAGTGTTGATGGAGGGAGGTGGGTGGGGGATGGGCTAGATGGGTGATGGTTACTAAGGAGGGCACTTGTGATGAGCACTGGGTGTTACCTGTAAGGGATGATCACTGAATTCTACACCTGAAACCAATATTGCACTGTAAGTTAAGTAACTAGAATTTAAATAAAAATTAGAAACATAATAAACAAATAAACAAATAAACAAATAAAAGAATATGTACTTTCTTCAATGTTTTTTGTTTTTGAGAGAGAAAGAGGAGAGACGGAGCGTGAAGGGGGGGTGGGAGGGGTTCAAAGAGGAGGCGCAGTTGGGGCGCCTGGGTGGCGCAGTCGGTTAAGCGTCCGACTTCAGCCAGGTCACGATCTCGCGGTCTGTGAGTTCGAGCCCCGCGTCAGGCTCTGAGCTGATGGCTCGGAGCCTGGAGCCTGTTTCCAATTCTGTGTCTCCATCTCTCTCTGCCCCTCCCCCGTTCATGCTCTGTCTCTCTCTGTCCCAAAAAAAATAAAAATAAAAAATGTTGAAAAAAAAAAAATTTTAAAAAAAAAAGAGGAGGCGCAGAGAGAAAGGGAGACACAGAATCTGAAGCAGACTCGAGGCTCTGAGCTGTCAGCACAGAGCCTGACGTGGGGCTCAAACTCAGGAACTCATGAGATCGTGACCTGAGCCAAAGTCGGAAACTTAACCGACTGAGCCACCCAGGCGCCCTTCTATATACTTTAGATCTAAGTTCAATACATATATATATTTCTCATGTAAATTTGAGTTCCTGACAAAAGTAGGTTTTCTCACATCATAAAGGAAAAACAAAATGCCTCCATTCTCCTTTTCCCTCATCTCCTGTAACTGTCATTCTTAAGTGTAGGTCTGCTCAAAATTACTACTTCTGTTTCGTCTCTACCTCCCTCAGAGAAATACAAGAATGTGTAAATCATGGCTAAGGATTTTTACAGGAGTCTTACAAACATAAGCAAGTACTTTGTAACCCTACATCACATAGGGAAATAGAGTCATGGACTGCTTAAACAAATCGTAGAAGGATTTTCTTTTTTAAGCTCACTTAAAATTAGGAATCAGAAAAAAAACATGTCCTTAAATCATAAAAGCTCTTAGCAGAATTCACTAGGAAGAAATAAACAATTTGATCACATAAATTGAAGTTAGTTATAATATACTAAAAGCTAATCTGTTCTCCATGTCAAATACCTTGAATCTGTTGAAGAGTCTGTTGCTAACCACTTATATGGCCTTAGACAAAACCTTAGTCTTTTTTCCACATCAGCATATTTTTTTTTAATTTTTTTTTTAACATTTATTTATTTTTGAGACAGAGACAGACAGAGCGTGAGCATGGGATGGGCAGAGAGAGAGGGAGACACAGAATCTGAAGCAGGCTCCAGGCTCTGAGCTGTCAGCACAGAGCCCGACACGGAGCTCGAACTCACGGACCACGAGATCATGACCTGAGCCGAAGTCGGACGCTTAACCGACCAAGCCACCCAAGCGCCCCCCACATCAGCATCTTTATCTGAAGTAAAGATGGCAGATTCAATGATCTCTAAATTCTCTTAAAGCTATGGTAGATGCTATAAAAGGTCACTTTCTTATTACTACTGAGTTATAAACCATTCCTCTATTGTTAAAATTATATCTCTATGCTTTCAACCTTTCATGTCTATGTTGTTTTATAAATAGGTTAGATTCATATAATCTTTTCTATTCCACATATGTTACAGCATATTTATTTTAAAGAAATGCATCAGTTTCATCGAGCTAGTGAATATTATTCTCATGGGGTATGAAGGAAAGAAAAAGATGCACAACTTTTCCTAATCTCTGCTGAAGCTCATCAAGGCTGAATGGAGAGAATAGCTGGACATTTACATAATTAATTTCCTTTATTATTTAAATTGTTCTTATCAATTACTTTAGAATAACAGTGCTTTTGTGCATCTCACTTTGGGCTACAGATTCATTAACATTAAATACGAAAAATTGTTTATTTTTTTTACTTTTTTTAAATTTATTTTTGAGACAGAGAGAGACAGAGCATGAACGGGGGAGGGGCAGAGAGACAGGGAGACACAGAATCCGAAGCAGGCTCCAGGCTCTGAGCCATCAGCCCAGAGCCCGACGCGGGGCTCAAACTCACGGAACACGAGATCGTGACCTGAGTTGAAGTCGGACACTTAACTGACTGAGCCACCCAGGCACCCGAAAACTTGTTTTTTTTTTTCAATATACGAAATTTATTGTCAAATTGGTTTCCATACAACACCCAGCACTCATCCCAAAAGGTGCCCTCCTCAATACCCATCACCCACCCTCCCCTCCCTCCCACCCCCCATCAACCCTCAGTTTGTTCTCAGTTTTTAAGAGTCTCTTAAGCTTTGGCTCTCTCCCACTCTAACCTCTTTTTTTTTTCCCTTCCCCTCCCCCATGGGTTTCTGTTAAGTTTCTCAGGATCCACATAAGAGTGAGAACATATGGTATCTGTCTTTCTCTGTATGGCTTATTTCACTTAGCATCACACTCTCCAGTTCCATCCACGTTGCTACAAAGGGCCATATTTCATTCTTTCTCATTGCCATGTAGTACTCCATTGTGTATATGAACCACAATTTCTTTATCCATTCATCAGTTGATGGACATTTAGGCTCTTTCCATAATTTGGCTATTGTTGAGAGTGCTGCTATAAACATTGGGGTACAAGTGCCTCTATGCATCAGTACTCCTGTATCCCTTGGGTAAATTCCTAGCAGTGCTATTGCTGGGTCATACGGTAGGTCTATTTTTAATATTCTGAGGAACCTCCACACTGTTTTCCAACGTGGCACCACCAGTTTGCATTCCCACCAACAGTGCAAGAGGGTTCCCGTTTCTCCACATCCTGTCCAGCATCTATAGTCTCCTGATTTGTTCATTTTGGCCACTCTGACTGGCGTGAGGTGATATCTGAGTGTGGTTTTGATTTGTATTTCCCTGATAAGGAGCGACGTTGAGCATCTTTTCATGTGTCTGTTGGCCATCCAGATGTCTTCTTTAGAGAAGTGTCTATTCATGTTTTCTGCCCATTTCTTCACTGGGTTATTTGTTTTTCGGGTGTGGAGTTTGGTGAGCTCTTTATAGATTTTGGATACTAGCCCTTTGACCGATATGTCATTTGCAAATATCTTTTCCCATTCCGTTGGTTGCCTTTTAGTTTTGTTGGTTGTTTCCTTTGCTGTGCAGAAGCTTTTTATCTTCATAAGGTCCCAGTAATTCATTTTTGTTTTTAATTTCCTTGCCTTTGGGGATGTGTCGAGTAAGAGATTGCTATGGCTGAGGTCAGAGAGGTCTTTTCCTGTTTTCTCCTCTAGGGTTTTGATGGTTTCCTGTCTCACATTCAGGTCCTTTAACCATTTTGAGTTTATTTTTGTGAATGGTGTGAGAAAGTGGTCTAGTTTCAACCTTCTGCATGTTGCTGTCCAGTTCTCCCAGCACCATTTGTTAAAGAGACTGTCTTTTTTCCATTGGATGTTCTTTCCTGCTTTGTCAAAGATGAGTTGGCCATACGTTTGTGGGTCTAGTTCTGGGGTTTCTATTCTATTCCATTGGTCTATGTGTCTGTTTTTATGCCAATACCATGCTGACTTGATGATGACAGCTTTGTAGTAGAGGCTAAAGTCTGGGATTGTGATGCCTCCTGCTTTGGTCTTCTTCAAAATTACTTTGGCTATTCGGGGCCTTTTGTGGTTCCATATGAATTTTAGGATTGCTTGTTCTAGTTTTGAGAAGAATGCTGGTGCAATTTTGATTGGGATTGCATTGAATGTGTAGATAGCTTTGGGTAGTATTGACATTTTGACAATATTTATTCTTCCAATCCATGAGCAGGGAATGTCTTTCCATTTCTTTATATCTTCTTCAATTTCCTTCATAAGCTTTCTATAGTTTTCAGCATACAGATCTTTTACATCTTTGGTTAGATTTATTCCTAGGTATTTTATGCTTCTTGGTGCAATTGTGAATGGGATCAGTTTCTTTATTTGTCTTTCTGTTGCTTCATTGTTAGTGTATAAAAATGCAACTGATTTCTGCACACTGATTTTGTATCCTGCAACTTTGCTGAATTCATGTATCAGTTCTAGCAGACTTTTGGTGGAGTCTATTGGGTTTTCCATGTATAATATCATGTCATCTGCAAAAAGCGAAAGCTTGACTTCATCTTTGCCAATTTGGATGCATTTGATTTCCTTTTGTTGTCTGATTGCTGATGCTAGAACTTCCAACACTATGTTAAACAACAGCAGTGAGAGTGGGCATCCCTGTCGTGTTCCTGATCTCAGGGAAAAAGCTCTCAGTTTTTCCCCATTGAGGATGATGTTAGCTGTGGGCTTTTCATAAATGGCTTTTATGATCTTTAAGTATGTTCCTTCATCCCGACTTTCTCAAGGGTTTTTATTAAGAAAGGGTGCTGGATTTTGTCAAAGGCCTTTCTGCATTGATTGACAGGATCATATGGTTCTTCTCTTTTCTTTTATTAATGTGATGTATCACGTTGATCGATTTGCGAATGTTGAACCAGCCCTGCATCCCAGGAATGAATCCCACTTGATCATGGTGAATAATTCTTTTTATAGGCTGTTGAATTCTATTTGCTAATATCTTATTGAGAATTTTTGCATCCATATTCATCAGGGATATTGGGCTGTAGTTCTCTTTTTTTACTGGGTCTCTGTCTGGTTTAGGAATCAAAGTAATACTGGCTTCATAGAATGAGTCTGGAAGTTTTCCTTCCCTTTCTATTTCTTGGAATAGCTTGAGAAGGATAGGTATTATCTCTGCTTTAAACGTCTGGTAGAACTCCCCTGGGAAGCCATCTGGTCCTGGACTCTTATTTCTTGGGAGATTTTTGATAACCGATTCAATTTCTTCGCTGGTGATGGGTCTGTTCAAGCTTTCTATTTCCTCCTGATTGAGTTTTGGAAGAGTGTGGGTGTTTAGGAATTTGTCCATTTCTTCCAGGTTGTCCAATTTGTTGGCATATAATTTTTCATAGTATTCCCTGATAATTGTTTGTATCTCTGAGGGATTGGTTGTAATAGTTCAATTTTCATTCATGATTTTATCTCCCTTCTTTTTGAGAAGCCTGGCTAGAGGTTTGTCAATTTTGTTTATTTTTTCATAAAACCAACTCTTGGTTTCGTTGATCTGCTCTACAGTTTTTTTAGATTCTATATTGTTTATTTCTCCTCTGATCTTTATTATTTCTCTTCTTCTGCTGGGTTTAGGCTGCCTTTGCTGTTCTGCTTCTATTTCCTTGAGGTGTGCTGTTAGGTTTTGTATTTGGGATTTTTCTTGTTTCTTGAGATAGGCCTGGATTGCAATGTATTTTCTTCTCAGGACTGCCTTTGCTATGTCCCAAAGCGTTTGGATTGTTGTATTTTCATTTTCATTTGTTTCCATATATTTTTTAATTTCTTCTCGAATTGTCTGGTTGACCCACTCATTCTTTAGTAGGGTGTTCTTTAACCCCCATGCTTTTGGAGGTTTTCCAGACTTTTTCCTGTGGTTGATTTCAAGCTTCATAGCATTGTGGTCTGAAAGTATGCATGGTATAATTTCAATTCTTGTAAACTTATGAAGGGCTGTTTTGTGACTCAGTATATGATCTATCTTGGAGAATGTTCCATGTGCACTCGAGAAGAAAGTATATTCTGTTGCTTTGGGATGCAGAGTTCTAAATATATCTGTCAAGTCCATCTGATCCAATGTGTCATTCAGGGCCCTTGTTTCTTTATTGACCGTGTGTCTAGATGATCTATCCATTTCTGTAAGTGGGGTGTTAAAGTCCCCTGCAATGACCACATTCTTATCAATAAGGTTGCTTATGTTGGTGAGTAATTGTTTTATATATTTGGGGGCTCCAGTATTCGGCGCATAGACATTTATAATTGTTAGCTCTTCCTGATGGATAGACCCTGTAATTATTATATAATGCCCTTCTTCATCTCTTGTTACAGCTTTTAATTTAAAGTCTAGTTTGTCTGATATAAGTATGGCTACTCCAGCTTTCTTTTGGCTTCCAGTAGCATGATAAATAGTTCTCCATTCCCTCACTCTCAATCTAAAGGTGTCCTCAGATCTAAAATGAGTCTCTTGTAGACAGCAAATAGATGGGTCTTGTTTTTTTATCCATTCTTATACCCTATGTCTTTTGGTTGGCACATTTAATCCATTTACATTCAGTGTTATTATAGAAAGATACGGGTTTAGAGTCATTGTGATGTCTGTATGTTTTATGCTTGTAGCGATGTCTCTGGTACTTTGTCTCACAGGATCCCCCTTAGGATCTCTTGTAGGGCTGGTTTAGTGGTGACAGATTCCTTCAGTTTTTGTTTGTTTGGGAAGACCTTTATCTCTCCTTCTATTCTAAATGACAGACTTGCTTTATAAAGGATTCTCGGCTGCATATTTTTTCTGTTCAATACATTGAAGATCTCGTGCCAAATCTTCCTGGCCTGCCAAGTTTCAAAAGAGAGATCAGTCACGAGCCTTATAGGTCTCCCTTTATAAGATAGGGCACGTTTATCCCTTGCTGCTTTGAGAATTTTCTCTTTATCCTTGTATTTTGCCATTTTGACTATGATATGTCGTGCAGAAGATCAATTCAAGTTACATCTGAAGGGGGTTCTCTGTGCCTCTTGGATTTCAATGCCTTTTTCCTTCCCCAGTTCAGGGAAGTTCTCAGCTATTATTTCTTCAAGTACACCTTCAGCACCTTTCCCTCTCTCTTCCTCCTCTGGGATATCAATTATGCGTATATTATTTCTTTTTAGTGTATCACTTAGTTCTCTAATTTTCCCCTCATACTCCTGGATTTTTTTATCTCTCTTTTTCTCAGCTTCCTCTTTTTCCATAACTTTATCTTCTAGTTCACCTGTTCTCTCCTCTGCCTCTTCAATCCGAGCCATCGTCATTTCCATTTTATTTTGCATTTTGTTTAAAGCGTTTTTCAGCTCCTCCTGACTGTTCCTTAGTCCCTTGATCTCTGTAGCAAGAGATTCTCTGCTGTCCTCTATACTATTTTCAAGCCCAGCGATTAATTTTATGACTATTATTCTAAATTCACTTTCTGTTATATTATTTAAATCCTTTTGATCAGTTCATTGGCTGTTGTTATTTCCTGGAGATTCTTCTGAGGGGAATTCTTCCGTTTGGTCATTTTGGATAGTCCCTGGAGCGGTGGGGACCTGCAGGGCACTTCCCCTGTGCTGTGGTGTATAACTGGAGTTGGTGGGCGGGGCTGCAGTCCGACCTGATGTCTGCCCCCAGCCCACCTCTGGGGCCACAGTCAGACTGGTGTGTGCCTTCTCTTCCCCTCTCCTAGGGGCAGGATTCACTGTGGGGTGGCATGGCCCGTCTGGGCTACTTGCACACTGCCAGGCTTGTGGTGCTGGGGATCTGGCGTATTAGCTGGGGTGGGTAGGCAAGGTGCACGGGGGCAGGAGGGGCAGGCTTAGCTCGCTTCTCCTTAGGTGATCCACTTCAGGAGGAGACCTGTGGCAGCGGGAGGGAGTCAGACCCGCTGCCAGAGGGGTGGCTCCGCAGAAGCACAGCGTTGGGTGTTTACTGGGAGCAAGCAAGTTCCCTGGCAGGAACTGGTTCCCTTTGGGATTTTGGCTGGGGGATGGGCGAGGGAGATGGCGTTGGTGAGCGCCTTTGTTCCCCACCAAACTGAGCTCTGTCGTCAGGGGGCTCAGCAACTCTCCCTCCCTTTGTCCTCCAGCCTTCCCGCTTTGCTTTCCGAGCAGAGCTGTTAACTTATGACCTCCCAGATGCTAAGTCCCGCTTGCTGTCGGAACACACTCTGTCCGGCCCCTCCGCTTTTGCAAGACAGACTCGGGGGCTCTGCTTGGCCGGCAGGCCGCCCCTCCACCCCGGCTCCCTCCCGCCAGTCCGTGGAGCGCACCGCCTCGCCCTTCCTACCCTCTTCCGTGGGCCTCTTGTCTACGCTTGGCTCCGGAGACTTCGTTCTGCTAGTCTTCTGGTGGTTTTCTGGGTTAGTTAGGCAGGTGTAGATGGAATCTAAGTCAAACTTGTTTTTTTAAAAACAAAGTGCAGAATCAATTGGTGCAGTTGCCCCTTATGGAATATTAGTGGACCTAAACAAGGTAGCAAAATGAACCTGTCTTTCTGCCTTTTGCATCATTAGAATTCGTGGGATGGAAACGATTTAGAAACTATATGGAGAAATGTTTGCAATAGTTTATCTTAAACTCTTTTTTTATTTTTTTATTTTTTTTGAGAGACAGAGGGAGAGAGAAAGAGAGAGACACAGAATGCAAAGCAGGTTCCAGGTTCTGAGCTGTGAGCACAGAGACCTACGCAGGGCTCCAACTCACAGACTGTAAGATCATGACCTGAGCTGAAGTCAGACATTTAACCCACAAGCCACCCAGGCACCCCTTTCTCAAAAGCTTCATGTCTCTTCTCTCTTTTGATTGAGACTTTGAAACACCTATTCTATAAGATCGGATCTATGGCTTATAAAATGAGGATATATACTAATATTGATAATTTGACTTGCTAGAAATAGTTTAAAGAGCTCTTAACTCATATTTTTAGAGAAAGCTGAATAGATGATGAAAGTCTCCTATAGCAAAGCTCTCCACCAAAATTTAGAAAAAAAAAACTTCTTTAGAAAGTAAATAAGATATGAAAACTGTTCTTCAGTGTATGTTAAGAAAAGAAAAATACACACACATTCACACACATAAGCACAGTTAAGGACCCACAGGAGATCCAGAATGATAAAGTTACCAATCAGCTCCCTTATTGCCTATGATATTAATGTATTGCTTACACTAATGAATAAAATAAAGCCTTTTTTCTTCTTCTTTGATTCAGCAACTGAGCCACTTGGTTTATAGCATGTCTGTACATCCGGTCCTCTAGTTTTATTGCATCTTAAACTGTACCAGTCCTCTTTTCTGAGACATCTAAAAATCATGTGTGTACTCAAATATACAATGATGAAGTATTTTGGGAGATATTAGCTAATTATATCTAGTAGTCAATCAGAAAAAAAAATCCCACTCCACCCAGTGTAGTCTGAAAAAGTTCCCCTAAGATTTCTGAGAGTCTGAAATCCATTTGATCAGTGAAATTCATAGCACAGAACTGTCACAGATGTGTACCCAAAATCCTGGAGCTCTGCCTTTTCATAATAACCAAGTGACTTTGAGAAAGTAATAGATATGTTTTGTTTTTAGATTTTATAGGTAGATAGACATTCAAATTTAGAATATTCATCTTATTATTATCTTCATAATAAGCATTTAAAATATTTCTGCTGTTGTTACTAACAGTATTTTGTTTTCATTTAGAATTCAAAATACGCATTGATATAATAATTGCAACTAATTTCATTCATCACCAACCATATATTATTAAATTTTTACATATATCAATTTGTTTAAAACTCAGAGTAAACCTGAGGATATGCTATTATTATTACCATTTACTGATGAGCAAAATTAATATTAAAATATTAATCAAATGTTCTATTCAATATTTGGCCCTAGAGGTTTCTTACTGCTTTCATTCTCAAATTTTAAATTTTGTTACCATAAATCAGTCCAAAATCATTTATTGGGAAGAAAATAACCAGAGTAAAAATGCATGCATATCAGCACTTTTGCTGCCCAAAGAATGAATTATTAAAGATGTGCAGAGAACCACAAAACCCTTTAAAAATCTAATATGTGAAGTTATTCACATTCTACTTTCTATGTTATAGTGTGACAACTGCAGAAAAACAGTGAAAAAAATTCACTAACATGATAATCAGACACAGTAAGAATAGCAGTTGAAAAGGTTAGGTCACCATAAAATGTCCAAATCACATCATAACCTCACATTTTCACTTCCAAATTATCTTTTCCCAGCAGGGTAGAAATAAGAGATTCAAACTGCATAACCTTTCATCCAACATTATTGCTGTGCTAGAGAGAAGGCTTAAGTAACTTAATTTTTCTCACAAAACCTGATGTTGATATTTGGCAGCTTCTAATCTGGCTGGGTGCCCTGACATGAATTGCAGATTCTCTGTGCTCCTTTTGAGAAGAGTTTGAGGAGGATAAAAGCAGATGCAGATAAACGCAGATGGAGCCCAGAAGCCAAATAGCATGAGTCTCCTCATGTAGGAGTAGATTTGGCAGCCTCACACTGTTTTAAGGAGGAAAGGTAATTTTCTATAAAGTAATTAGTCGCTTAACTCAAACAAACCATTGTGGTGATTGTATTTTGTTTTCGTAACTTCAGGAAAAGTACTTTGGATGCAAGTTAAAATTAAACAGTTGTTTTTGGTTGTTACTGGCTTTGATTATCATTTTTTTTAAGGCAATAATGAAATTGTAGGGTTGAAAGTGATATTTAAATTGGAACATATCCTAACTGATCTCCACAATCAAAGTCAATATTGACCTTTACAAACAGATACAACAAAATGAAAGACTGCCATTGCCTGGTGCGGCAATTTTAAGTCTTACTTCCAAGTTTCTTGATTTTCTCATTATTACTCTAAACTTCTTAGGGTTGCACTATTTCTCTTTAATCTTCTATTACAGAGCTGGAGGCTCTCATACCTGTTCCTTCATGCCCTTCCATCAAGTTTTCCACAATGGTGGTTCTCTATTTTCTTGTTACTTCTTGGGGATATGAAGGGGCATTTTCTTTTCATTTCCATTGGAAGGTTCTCAATTAGTATACTTTCTGACCCCGCAATACCACTGTACTCATTCTGCCTTGGTTAGAGGGGTGATTAACTCAACTTTGTATAACTTTTCTTATGCACAGTAAATACCTACTATTAATTGATCCTAAAAAGTTTATGCTTTACAAGGTCCTATCAGTCCCTGGCATATTTGCAGTTTTGAGCAGTTAATTTCAGAGACCTTAAACTTTGATATACTCTTTAGACAGCCTAAAACATAAAACAAAAAGAAATTTAAGAAAGTGATTAAGGCTACCCATGTGTACAGGATATATGACATTAGGCCTTGGATTTTAGTTCGTAGACAAGATATTTTAAACCTGGAAGAGACTTATGTTTATCCAGGTGATATTTTTACAGTTGAGCTTATTTATTTATTTATTTATTCATTCATTCATTCATTCATTCATTCATATTTCTGAGGCCTGTGCAAGATGTTCAAGCCAGGTCTCTGGTGACTACAGGCACTTGAGCAAAGATATCACCTTAAGAAAAAATGTCTAGACTTCAGAATAAGTGCTGGACATCTACAGGCTTGGCAAAGTTGCTTGGACCTCAGAGAAAGCTTACAAGGGACCACTTTGGGCGCTGTGGTATTCTGCAAGACAGACCTCACAGGGCTTAACAGCTAGCAGAACCCCATGATTGAGGTCTGATAAGTAAAGAGTGGTTGTTGGGGTTTAGCAAGAAAAAGGCATGGAGACTTTGTGGCTACCCTCTGCAAAGGCCAGATTGCTTGTGATCCTGCAAGCAAACAACCATACCTGTAGTTCGTTCAGGTGGCTTCAGCATGCATGCTTTCATCACTTACTTCACAAGTTCACCATTTCCTAAATAGGTATAGATGAAGCAAGAGAATCTTACATCTGTAAAGATCTTTTAAAATCTGATTTACAGAATATTTGCTACTTTTATATCACATGCCCTCTAAATTTTACGTGTATTTCACAGCACTAGCAAAGTTCTGGCTTTAAAATATAAATGCAAAGCCTGTATGGGTAGGGCTAGATTAGCAGCCCCAAATTTTTTCTTATAGCCCCAGTGAAGAAAAATATCATGAACGAGGCCTACCCTGAGTCTCCTAGCCAGTGCAAGGAACCACAACAACTCTAGTTGGTTCTAAATTGGTTAACTTCACATAAGAAAGAAACCTCCTGAGGAGGCAAATTTCTTAAGTGTAAACAGTTCCATAAGGGCAACAGAAGAAGGTATCCAGAAGAAGAGTTTTCCAGAAGAAACAGCCATTGTGATGCATGACTGAAAACACCCACTTACAAGGCAGTGTAAATACTGGGTTCCTAGCTAGAGACCAAATGAATATAGAACTGGGTGTCAGAAACCAAAGACTCAAAGGGGTAATAGAACTTAGACGATTGTGCAAAATGGTAATGTAGGAAGACCAACACCAGTCAGTTGATGGTTGATATCTTCCAATTTTTTTTTTTTCAAAACTTAAGAAGAAAAGGACACTTCTATTAGTCTGCTAGGGATGCCATCACCAAGTACCACTGACTGGGCAGCTTCTCAGAGTCTTGGAGGCTACAAGTCTGAAATTAAGGTGTCAGGGTTTATTTCTTCTGAGGCTTGGAGAAGGTAGTCTTTCCTCTTTGTCTGCAGATGGTCTTCCTTCTGTGCTGTCTTATATCCAAATTTCCTTTTATTATAAGGACACAGTCACACTGGATTAGGACCCACACAATGACCTCATTTTAACTTAATTACCTCTTTACAGGCTTATCTCCAAATATATTCACATTCTGAAA
Organism: Panthera leo; assembly: GCF_018350215.1. NCBI lineage: Eukaryota > Metazoa > Chordata > Mammalia > Carnivora > Felidae > Panthera > Panthera leo. Next base: position 44,175,140 of record NC_056679.1, read on the forward strand.
GACTGATGGTTAGGACTTCAACATAGGAATTTGGAGGGGACACAATTCAGACCTAACAAAGCTAACTGGGAATGGTTCCTCAAAACTCCAATGATGCCATGCTTATCATACTTCATTCCTGCTTGTCCATTGTTTTACTTGTGCCAGTTTCCCAATCTTGGGAGCTCAAATCACTTGTGGAACACAGAATTTAAGATTGCAGAACAATTTAAAATTTTAGGACTTCACCCTTATCTTGTCAAGTGTTTCTGGGCTTGTGTTCCTGAACATTCTTAAGGCTGTCATCTTCAGAAGGCCTGTGTTTACTTTAGATAAGAGTAATTTAGGCTGATTTTTAGAGTGGAGACAACTCACTGTCAAGAGATGATTTACAAAGCCATAGAACTGGAAAGTGACAGAGCCAGGGCCAGACTGCACTAGTGTAAATATTCTTATGCAATCAACATGTGCTAAGTCTTCAACTGAAAAAGCAAAGAAAATAAGTCATATTAATTATAAAATTATGCTGGATGATTCCTCAGCAGCTGTGGGAAGTTTCCTGAGGACACGATTTTTAATCTTTACTATATCCTGTTTTACCCATTAGTCTGCAATTATATGGCCATTGTTACACTACTATTTAAAACATGACACTAATCAACAGGTTAAAATTAATAAAAAGTCTGAAACCAGATAATTCATCTAAAAATTAATAAACAGATGTTTATAAAAAGTTTGAAAGCTTGGAAATGTTCTAAAATGTTATTAAATGTGATATTTGTTTTCCATTAATTGAGTCTATATCTTCTTTTATTAGCTAAGGTGTCATTTTCTTTGCCACTCTTTCTCCTATTTGTTTAAATCATACCAAAGCAAGACAACCTTGAAATCTGATTTATGCGAAGATATATCCATTCATCTATGAATGTGACTCTTGGCCTGTTTCTACAGTTTGGCTATTGTAAATAATATTGCAATAAACATAGGGGTACATGTATCCCTTTGAATTAGTGTTTTTGTACTTTGGAGGTAAATACTGAGTGGTGCAGTATCTGGACCATAGCGTAGTTCTATTTTTTATTTTTTTTTGAGGAGGCTTCATACTGTTTTCTACAATGGCTACACCAGCTTGCATTCCTACCAACAGTGCGTATGGGTTCCCTTTTCTCCATATCCTCACCAACACTGATTGTTTCTTGTGTTTTTTATTTTAGCCATTCTGACAGGTGTGAGGTGATATCTCATTGTGTTTTGATTTGCACTTGTCTGATTATGAGTGCTGCTGAGTATCTTTTCATGTGTCCGCTGTCCACCTGTGTGCCTTCTTTGGAGAAATGTCTGTTCATGACTTCTGCTCATTTTTTACTTATGTATGCATATGAGAGAGAGACAGCACAAGTGGGGGAGAGGCAGAGAGAGGGAGAGACAGAGAATACCAAGCAAGCTCTGCACTTTTAGGGCAGAGCCCAACACACGGCTCAAACTCACGAAACCATGAGATCATGACCTGAGCCAAAACCAAGAGTCAAGAGTCGGACGCTTAGCTGACTGAGCCACCCAGGCGCTCCTGCCCATTTTTTAATTGGATTATTTGTTTTGGGGGTATTGAGTTATATAAGTTCTTGATATATTTTGGATATTAACCCTTTATCAGGGGTCATTTGTAAATATCTTCTGCCATTCAACAGGTTGCCCTTTAGTTTAATTTTCAATTTATATACACACCTATACAAACTCCTGAGATTATTTTCCTAGGGAATCCATTGAACATATAAATCAATTTGAGAAAACTTAACATCTTTCCAATATTGAATCTTCCAATCATAAACGTGGTTTATTCTTCCTTTTATTTATATCTCTATAATTTCTCTCAATAATTTTTATACTTTTCTATTTAGAGGTCTTGCATAGATTTATTTCTAGGATTTTTATTTTTCTTGCCAATGTAAATGATATATAATTACAAAATTCATTTTCCAAATTGTTTCTTGGCTAAATATATGTAAATAACACAAATTTTTAGATTGACCTTATATCCAGTTGGTTTGCTAAGTCATATTTAATTTTAATAGTTTAGCTATTTTATTATAAATGTTTGCAATATTATTTGCAAAGAGTGAGAGCCTTTTTTTTTTTCTCCAGTCCTACATACTTTATTTCTTATCTTGCAGCAATAAGGAACTCTAGAACAATGAAAAACCCAAGCGGTGACAATGGGCATCCTTATATATTTGTGATCTATTAGTATTTCATCATCAGGTATGCCTCTGCAGGTTTTTGTGTGTTTGTCTTGTTTTGTTTTGTTTTAGATTCATAACTGAATTAAGTAAGGTTTTTTATACTCCTGCTACATTAAGTTGATAGTGATAATTGTTGGCTTGGTTTTGGTTTTTAATCATGAAACTGTATTGGTTTTTGCTTTATCAAATGCTTTTTTTCTGAATCTCCTGACATTACTTTCCTCATCTTGGTACAAGCTGAAAGTTTTTTTCCCTTGTTCTGTTAATGTAGTGAATTACATTAATTGACTCCCAGTATTAACTCAATCTCACCTTCATGAATTAAACCCATTTTGGTGATAACATATACTTTATCTTATGTATCATTGCACTTAGTGTGCTTATCTTTTGTTTAGGATTTTTCAACTGTGTTCATGAGATACTTTAGGTCATAGTTTTTCTTTCTTGTAATACTCTTGTGAGATTTTTACGTAAGGTAATGTGGTCTCAAAACAAAAAGTTGTGCATTTTTTCCTGTCATTTGAAAATTCATGGATATATTAACAGTATTTCTTTCTTAAACATTTGGAAGAATTCACTAATGAAACCATCTGGGTCTGTAGTTAATTTGAAAAAAGTTTTAAATTATGAATTCAATTTATTCAATAGATAAGGGCTGCAGAGATTTTTTTTCTTCCTTCCTAGTTTGCCCTTAAACTTCAAAACTTATTCATTCCAATATAGAATGTCCAGAGTTCTTTGTCTTTGGAACTCTTTCTGAATCTTTAGCTACCATGGTAGCAAAAGCAAAAGAGCAGAAACACTAATATAAAAAAGAAGCTGGTGCATAATCACATAAACTACTTTCACAATTCAATTATAGGTAGAGATGATCAAATGGATATTTCATTCTCATCAAGTTAAAAACAAAGAAACTGAAAACTTTCACATGGATTTTCTTAATTTTATATTACATTCCATAACATTATGTTTTACTATTTTTGTTAAATACAGAGTTATGAATGTGTTAGAAAAAATGCCTTTTTTTCAAACTTGTTAAACAAATAAAAGGTAAGAAGCTACTTAGGTAGCTTAGGTAAGAAATCTGGTACAGTTAATAAATTGACAGATCTTAATCAGATGTGAGTGGTTTAGGTTTACACGTTTGTATTCAATTTTCAAGTTTATACCTTAAACCAAGTATCATTTATATGTATAAATAGTTAAAATATGACATGTACATAAATACACATATTTTAATATCTCATTAAAAGTTTACATTTAAAGAAATATACTCTTTTGCTTTATATTCTAGCAGCGAACATATTTTGGGTCACATAAAACTTATCTTAGATAAGATTACTAGAATTTAAATGTTGCTAGTGCTATTTCTTTGGTATGACATACAAATTTATTTAATACTAAGTATTCAGCAGTGATCTTAAAATCATTTAAAATACTTTCACCTTTGGGGCGCCCGGGTGGCTCAGTCGGTTGAGCATCTGACTTCAGCTCAGGTCATGATCTCACCGTTCCTGGGTTTGAGCCCCGCATCGGGCTCTGTGCTGACAGCTCAGAGCCCGGAGCCTGTTTCAGATTCTGTGTCTCCCTCTCTCTCTGCCCCTCCCCCACTCACGCTCTGCCTCTCTCTGTCTCAAAAATAAATAATAAACATTTAAAAATAAATAAATAAATAAAATACTTTCACCTTTGATTGTATAGTGTTTCCTAACATTTGTCAATTCTAGGATAAAAACAGTTACCTTCTTAATAACAAAACTCGGTGTTTGAAACTAATTCTAATACTTTACATCAAAGCAAGGACTAAATACATGTTCAATTATTAATACAGAAAAACATTAAATAAAACCTTACATTTTTAATTTACATTTTTCCTAAAATGCCTATAAAAAAACCAAAAAACAAAAAACAGCCAAACACTAAATACAGCACCCATTATATTATTAATGTCAACACTATATGACATCACTATGGATGACATAAAATGTTGCCTAGTTGCTTTCTAGTACTAAAACAAATCAGGCTTGCTGGAAATTCAGAGACCACAGAAATGTAAGTGTGAATGTCTGTTTAAATATTTGATAACACTACTAAATATCTAAGTAAATATGATAAAATTATAGTGTATTTGATTTACACTATATATTTACATAGATTACAAATATATTTCAAATTATATTTGAAAATGTTTTCTAGTTCTTACAAAGCCAAAAATGTTTTTATAAACACATGGTATTTTTCTACAATATCAATAATGAATAGATTAGAGGAAGATTAATAGTTTAGTAGAAGCAGTTTAACTCAGAGCTTAATTTAACACAAAACAATTCAATGATTTAACCTTGATCAATATTCAATATGTAACCTAGAATTATTAATTGGTAATTTAAATGTGTTGAGATTTAAACTTTGTTACATCAACCAAATAGTTAAGTTACTGAATTGTCTTCATATTTGCCTGTTCTTCTCCTGCAGTCGGCCTAACTGAGCCTTGTTTAGATCCCTGCTATATTACTTGTATAAGTCAACACAACAGCCAATTCCATATGAACAAATTCTCAACAAATTTAGAACAGCTTTTGTTGTAAATATCACTAGTCCACCTTTGGCTGAACCCAGAACACTTGGAGTGTATATATTTTTGCTCAGATAAAACACTAAGAAACAATGGTTGTCTCTCAATCAAAGTGGATAAATAGAGGTAAGATATTGCGATTGTTTTCCTCTTTTTTCTCTTGCACTCAAGATCAAAATAAACTCAAACATGAGCCTCATGAGGTGGAAAAAAATCTTCAGAGAGACAATAAGGCATCCAGGGATGAGAACAAGGCTCTTAGAAAAGAAAATAAGTCCCTTTGGAGAGAAAATAAAGCTCTTCATCAAGAAAACAAAGCCTTCCGAATGGACAACCATTTGATCTGGGAGGTGAATCAATCCCTGAGAGAGCAAAACCAGGTCCTATGGAAGTTTAAAAATGTGATTTTGGAGAGCCAAAGACCACTAGAGGAAAAAATCAATGCTTTGAGCACAGAAAGAAAGTCTCATTGGCAACAGAATCGAGCCCTGGAGGCTCAGATCAAGGCTCTCAGAGAACAGGAGAAAGCCTTCCAGAATGAGGCGAAAGCTCTTCAGGAAGAAATACAGTCTCTCCATGAGGAGATCAAGGCCCTGAAACACCAGGAGAGAGCACTCAAGATGGAGGAACAAGACTTGATGAAAGAAGGAATAGCACTAGAGATGGAAGAACGGGCTCTGTGGAAGGAGGAGCAGGCCCTTCGTGAGGAGAACAAGGCTCTTAGAGAAGAAAACAGTGCACTTCAAGAGGAGGAAAAAGCCCTTCGGGAAGAGGCAAAGGTCCTTGAGGAGTGGCATAAGATTCTTCTGGGAGAAGATAAGAAACACACTTACGGGGAAAATGCACAATAAAACAAAGCAGGAGAATTGTGACTCGAAGGTGTAACCAACAAACCATGAAGACCATTGACATTCCAGTAAAAATAAAACTTTTGAAGGTGAAATACTATTGTTAGGATTGAAGTCAAATCTGGAAATTTACAGTACTTGGTATCTGGTCCTGGAAACTAAATAAAGTTCTGAGAATTTAAAAAAATAAAGGAAATGATTCTTTTAGGTTTACTTAAATTTTACATTACTATTAGAGGTATATATTTTTCTACAGTGCAAAGATGTATTGTTCAAAACGTGACACTGAATGGGCAAAGGGTTTTCCCTTTAAGTTCAAAAACATTGGATGAGTATTATAAGAAATTAACAGAATGGGAAATATTTGTCTCAACACTCATTCTTAGAATTATGAATATATGAAATATAAAGTTTTGCATACTTCATTCATTTGTATTGTAGAAGAATATCCTGCCTCTTTATGCTTATTTCAGTAATCTAGTTGGGGAGCTAATCAAATAACAAGAATTTTAAAAATAGGTGATAGTACAAGAATTGAGTGTTCACTGCCCTCTCCACTTTCTCTTTATTTCTCCTTTCGGCTATTGTCTTTCTCCTTTTGCTTTCGGGGAGGGAGGCTGTTCTCCATCTAATCAATGTATTAAAGAAAGAAAAGAAGGAGAGAATAGAGTCCAAACTTACAACAAGCGTTTTGGAATTTGGAATGTAAACGTGTAGAGTTCATAATACAAGTTGGGGGAGAAAGAAATGGAGTTTTCAGAAGTGTTAATGTTGATAATTGATCTAACTGAATGCTCTTCAAACAAATAAACAACTGAGTCACATGAACTCATGGATTAAAGTTACATATGTAATGGCAGAACATTAGATTACAAACCATGTAAAGGGTTGGTGCCATACCTTGCTTTTCATCATTGCAAATTTTGAGCACTTAATAATCAGGGTAAATGTTTAATGGGTTTTATTGAATATAGCTGAGGTTATATCTCATTCTGATTCTTTTCTGGTATTGGGGAATGGAAGAGTAAGAAAACTATAGGAAAATAATACTTTATTTGCTGCCACATCTGCAAAAGCCCAACATACATTTGTTGAATATCTATAATTAGCACTCCATTAAGCAATACACTTACATTTAAGTATAAAAAGTGAAAAAAAGACATGTCTCCTGACTTTAACAATTCCACTGAGTATAAAAGAAGAAAAACATTATTACTTTATTCCTTAAGAAAGTCTATCTGGCCTCGGGCTCTGTGCTGACAGCACAGAGACTGGGATTCTTTCTCCTCTCTCTGCCCCTCCCCTGCTCGCACTTACTCACTCTCTGTCTCTCAAAATAATAAACATTTTTTTTTAAAGTCTATCTGCCTGGAAACAGTTTTCAGACCACTGTTTCTAGGAACTTATAGCCACTATTTAAATAAAATAATCAGCCTTGGAGAAGATTAAAAAGCAAAGAATGTAGATGTATGCTTGACTGATCTGCAGTCCAATCGGGACAGGGAAGAAACACAAATTCATCATTGTTTCTACCTCAAAAGATGTGGAAGAAGCCTGCAGGCAGGAGAATGGCCAAATTAATGTTCTATGAATATGTGACTCTAATGCCTACACATTAATTTTGATATTTTTTTGTTCAGAAAAGAGTCCTTGCTCTGCAAATTCCCTGCTGTAGAATTTAGGACAAATAAACTATTTTATACTTTGGTGATGAGGTCGGGAGAGCAGTGTCTATGGAGTGGGTGTAGTTATCAATGACTTCTCTTAGTGAGAACGTTGCCATTATTATATCATATTTAAATTAGTAGCAACTCAGGTTAAACTGTAAGGCTTAGTACATTTGGATCAGAATTTCAATCTCTCCTCTTAAATTTAAATGCTAACCTGAAAACTGGCACTATTACAAAGAAATCTTGGTTAATGTTTGTAGCCCACTCTGTAAGACAAAAATTACGTAGAGAATGGATTAAAACAATTTATATTGACAAATTAACATTAAAACATTGCAGACAAATCAAAAGTTTCTACTAAAATGTCCAGTTACCATACTTATGAAATACTATATTGAAAAATGTATTTTCCCATATAAGTGGGATACATTTATATGTACATTAAAAAGTTTTCATATTTATTGTTATATATAAATTTCATGGAAATTGTGTGTTGAAAGGAGAAAATATTTGTGGATGAAAAATGGGGGCATTTGATGCTCACAATGCAGGAACTTTAGTGTATATGAACTGTTTCTTTGTTGTTCATTTCTAGAATTTTCCTCATAGTTTCCAAAAAGTATGGTCACCTGAATATCTAATGTTCCCAATGGGATTGTCCCTCCTCCAGATCAGCAGTCATTAACTGCAGGACAGAACAGTGGCATTGATGCTCCAAATATCTTCTTAGAGATGATGGATTCCTTAGCTTTCCCACGGCACCTTCAGTCTAAACCCATATATACTAATCTCCATGTATTTAAGGCCACAAGTTCCAGGCTCTGAGGTACATCCATCTTCACTTTGATTTATAATTCATGATGCCCTATATGACCTGCAATATATCCCAATTCAACATTATTCCTCTCCTTCCTAAACATTTTAACAAATATCTCATATCTTGCCCTTTTTCTGAACGTTCCTTTGGTCCTCTTAACCTAGACAGACTTCAGTGTTACTGTTCTCTTAGTATGCCTTGAAGGTGAAGGCGTTTAGGCACTGGCAAAGATGGAACTAGTGTAGGCTTCCTCATTTCCCCATTTGTAAAAATTTTATCCTGTTTCCTCCTACAAAAGACTATGTTTCAGTGAAGCACATATGAGATACCACTTCGATCTTATGTGATATTTCATATTCAGACTTCCTGTTTGCTCATTCAGACATTAAAACCTTTAGAATCTGGCTCACAATATTTCTCTTCACCCCTCCTGCTTTTACCTCTTCTGTATGACTTCAAACTGCACACAGAGGATCAGTCCAGAAATGTTCTACTCAGCATCTTGGATCTTGTTTCCAAAAACCATTGCCTCCATATCACCTCAGTCTCCATCCCCAATGTTATATCTCAACACCTTTATGATTAGCAAGTACCCTGACTCTGACCTAATTCTCTGCCTAGTGTAGAGTAATAATTGCCTGTAGGAAATACTAATCTCCAGTTCACTGTAATTCCTATCCCTAGTTCACATAAATAATTTTATCAGTCCCTGGAGGTCTTTTCATTGGCAGAAGATCTACAAGAATAAACCAAATCTTCCAGGCCAATAGCACAGTGCCTGCTTGGGATTCTCTCTCTCTCTCTCTCTCTCTCTCTCTCTCTCTCTCTCTTCTCTCTCTCTCTCTCTCTCTCTCTCTCTCTCTCTTTGCCCTTCCCCTCCCCTCTCTCTCTATTTCTCTCTCAAAATAAATAAATAAAAATTAAAAATTTTTAATGAAAAAAGAATAAGCAAAAGCTATTGCTATATTATTTGAAAACAGTGACACAAGATATTCAGACTGAGGGGTACTGAAATGTGCTCACAGAGACTCTCCATATTGGCTCAAAGAGAGGACTGTACACATCTTTTCCAACTCGGCATTCATGATGTTACATTGGTATCTTCAACTCTGCATCCTCCAAATCAATGCTTTATTTTTTATTCATTTATTTTTTGGGAGGGTGGTAAAGCTAGTAAAACATTTACCAACCCAAAGTCAAAGTACTTGAAAACTGATTAAAGAAAACAATGAAATCTATGTATTTTATCATCCTTGAATTTGTGTATTTTAAATAGAGGGGTGCTTGGATGGCTCAGTTGGTGGAGTGACTGACTCTTGATTTCAGCTCAGGTCATGATGTCACAGGTCATTGGTGAACCCTGCATTGTTCTCTGTGCTAAGAGAGCAGAGCCTGCTTGGGACTCTCTCTCTCTCTCTGTCTCTCTCTCTCTCTCTCTGTCTCTCTCTCTCTCTCTCTTTGCCCTTCCCCTGCTCACTCTCCCTGTCTCTCTCTCAAAATAAATAAGCTTTAAGAATAAATTAATAAATAAAGAATACTGTCCACTTAATTTCAGATACTGGTAGCATCAGTTATTTATGCTGATGACATTAATGATCTATAATTTGCTGACCATGATTCATATTGTAAACAGGAAAAATAAATGGATAATTGAAACAATGAAGCAAATAGTTTTCCTCTAAAACACCATTATCATTATTTTATTTTTATCAATGCATATATTTTAATATTTACATAACCACTTAAGAATCATGTACTAATAGGGGCTCCTGGGTGGCTGGGTCGGTTAAGCGTCTGACTTCACCTCAGGTCATGATCTCACTGTTCGTGGTGGTTCAAGCCCCACATCGGGATCTATGCTGACAGCTCAGAGTCTGGAGCGTGCTTTGGATTCTGTGTTTCCCTCTCTCTCTGCCCCTCCGCTGCTCATGCTCTCTCTTTCTAAAAAATAAATAAACATAAAAAAAAATTTAAAGAATCATGTACTAACATTTTACTGTTCTTAAAAATATAATTAGTAGATAATTTTATAATGGGAATAAAGAACATAAAGTAACTGGAAAGCTGCACAGATCTGAGAAGGAATTGAGAATAGATCACTAGCTATGTTATGTTCAGGGTACTATACCTTATGTTCAGGGACTGTAATAGACCAGACTGCAATTCCCAGAAAATGGCTCCCTACGGGTCTCCATAGGAATCATTGTGTAGTTTAAGGATGCTAGGAAAATATTAGAGCTATCTGCAATTACAGATTTTGCATTGAAGGGGTTGTGATAGATTCACAGTGAAAAGTGAAAAAGACCGACAATTAGATCAACAAAGGAGAACATATTTATGGCTATTTATTTTACTAAATAAAAACAAAATAAAACAATCATGATTCACATATTTTTGATATTCATATTATTTCTGAAAACATTAAAAATATAAGTTTACTCAACAATATTAAAGTATAATATTTGATATTATCCAAGATTTTGCTCCAACCTTTATTTTAAATTCTAAAGACCCTGGATCTATCTTTGAGGCAGTAAAATTACATGTTTTATATATGTATTTTATACCTCCTAAAAATAAATAGCTAGCAACATTCAGTTTATAGAAACTATCACTATTACCACTGCACAGTGGCAAATCTTAATATCTTTGATAAAAATTATTAACACCTTTCTGATTTAAGCTCATTAGAATGTAAAATTAGAGGTAAAATTTCACTACAACACATAATGCCTTAACAAATGAGACCAAAATGACCTGTAAAAATCTTTTCTATAAATACTAGGGATTCAATTTCCCAAGTGTGATAGTTTGCAAAAACAGTTTTATTATGTCATCACTCCTTATGTTCACACTCCAATTGTTTTCCCACATTGAATCTAAGCTAAACCACCTGATTTGCTTTGGTCAAGGGGATGTAACCAAATGACACAAATGGAACCTCAAAAAAAACACTTGGCTATTTCTACTTATATGCTACTATCTCTACCATTGCCCTCAGAGCATTCCTGGGCTAGTTTGCTCTAAGGTAGGAGACTTATTGATTTGATTCATTTTCTACCAGTCATCCCAATGGAAGCCAACAATCATCTGAGCAAAGGCATATGCATGAGCTCAGTATAAAACAGAAGAACCCAGAAGAGCCAAGTGTAAATCACCAACCCACACTCCAAATAAATGCTTGTTATTTTTAGAAACTGATATTGAGCTTTTTATAAAATTAAATCAATAAAGACAATAAGGATTTGATATATTGAAATTTTTGTCTTCCTTCTCATTATTTTATGATATTTGTTTGAAAATTCTAGTATTTAAAAAAAGTAAGGCATTTTCAGTTAAACAATGACATTTTATGTATTGCTGTATACATTTATAATAATAAATTTGCTTAAACACTCATTGCTTTAAATACATTTAATCAGATCATTAGGAAAGTAGCATGGTTAACTGAAAACTGCAGTGATAATATTGTTTAAAATACTAATAAACCCTTCAATTTATATGAAATAATTAATCATAACTACTAGTAAATGATAAAATTTCAGAGTGTTGTATATTAATTTAAACTGAAAACAAGATGACATGTATCACTAATGAGTTACATATGACAAGAAAAGTGCAAGCACTTTAAATTATAGTGAAGTAAAGAGAGGTACATCTAAATCATATTTCTAATCTGTATTCAATCTATGGAAAATCCATACACATATAATCTGTGAGAGTATCTTCATACTCAGCAGAAATCATATGATAGAATGAAGGGGCCAGGGTAATTGGAGAAAACTGGGTTATTCTAGCCCAGCTTCATTTATTTTTCTGGTAGAGATAGCCAATTATTAGTAAATCAGAGATAATCCATCTTCTTGGATGGCTTCATGACCAGCCACTTTCTGTTACAACAGCACCGAGTCATGTGTCCCACAGTTCCTGAACCAATCTTAAAGTAGTCAGTACAGCACTAGGTAAACTTTGGAATTAAGTTAAACCCCACAGATGTCAGATATTAGAACCAACAACATTCACTGTGTTTCCAAGTTCCCTTTATTGATGACCTGTCTGAAAATTTGGTTTTCCAGAGACAAACTTCCATATAGCTTCCTCTATAGTGCAGAAAGTGAGTCTAAAATCTGATGCAGGTATATAGGAATTTAGTTAGTGATAAGTGTTATTTAATGCATTGAATAAAAGATGAATTAGCCACTTGATGATTTTCAAAATAGACTACTGTCTGATAAAGCGAAGTTAGGTACATCCTTCACTTCTCACCATCACTACCATCAAAACACAACGTATTTTTGTATGGGTATGTGAAATATCTATACATTGATATCTGTACCCACATACAGTCGTTTGCTAGGGCTGCCATAATGAGGTAGCACAGATTGTAGTGCTGGAGGCTACAAGTCTAAAATCAAAATGTGGGCAGGATTGAAGTCTGAAGGCTCTACTTGGCTTCTAGATGGTCATCTTCTGTGTCTACACATGGTCTTCCTTCTGTGCCTGTGTTCTAATGGCTTCTTCTTATATGGACATCAAACATATTGGATTAGGACCTGCCCATGTGACTTCATTTTATCTTAATTACCTCATTCAAGTCCCTATCTCCAAATGTAGTCACATTCTAAAGTACTAGGGGTTAGGAACTTAACATATAAATTTTAGAAGAATATACTTCAGCCCATAACACCATACATAAAATATAGATATACTTCAAGATATATCATATCATAACAAATAAAACATATCATCATAAAAAAGAGACAATCTAGAATCTATACAAAAAAGATTTATGTATTTGTTAAAATAAAAAACAAAATTCTCCATGTCAAAATTTACTATTAGCAAAATGGATGAACAAAGATTCAGAAAAACAGTTGCAGTATACATCTCATATTATTTATTTCTTAAAAAAAGCTCTAAATAGTAATATGAAAAAGACAAAGATCTTTGGAGGAGGAATACAGTCTGGATGGAATGAAGAAGGAAAACAAAAGGAAATCAACAGATTTCTATTCCTGACAAACTATGCCTTTCTGAGCTTGGTATATATACCCCTTGGATATTGTATCTAATCTTACCAGTGTCTCTAAGTTAAGATAAGCTTTTCTGGTCAAAACAGATTTTCTCAACCATCACATTCCATTCTGTAGAGAAAGTTGAGATGCTGACTTCCCTTTTCTAGCTGTTTTTGATGGCTTAAACCTCTCATGCGTCTCTCTTGACATATCAAGATGGGTAACAGCACTATCAGAGGAGAAAAGTCCAGGTTGGCAGGGGATTGGTTGCTCTAGCTCAATTCTGGGAAATAGAAACTCACTCACAGCCTGTTGCCATTATTTCTTGCTGTCTCAGATGACTGTAGTAGTAGTGTGGGTGGTCTGTATGAATATATCAAGGAGAGAGCAAAGTGGGGATTCAAGTTCCCTACATACTCAGAATATCTGTAAAACATCCCCAGCATACAGTAGTACTTTGAAGAATGTTTCTGAATAAGCTTTGACCTGTAATGCTTTTTAACTATCCAGAGGATTTAAACTGCAATCTTGTTGAGGCATACTCTTAAATATATGCCAAAGCCATATGGTTGAATTATGGAAGTGAATTACTCTGCTGATGAGTGAGTCTTACAGATCCTTTACAATCACATCTCTACATCCCTTTTTTCTTCCTGATAAATGAGTTATTTTTAATTCTCATAAAACCCTCTGAGCTGGGAAGATATTATATTCTAGTTTTGGAATATGTAAAAATCTCAGGCTATCCCTTGACATGAATAAGAACTGAGTTGCCATTCTGCAACATGGGATTATGCCCCTATCAGGATGTTTTCCAAATTGTTTCATGCCCTACCTATAGTGACAGATCATGTTAATCCAAGGACTGTTGATAAGCCTTTTATGGCTTAACTTTAGAGAATTTTTCATCCTACCCAGGATGAGTGAATTTACATATTAGCACTCAAAAAACCATCCCTAAAGTTTTGGTTTGTTGAAATTTCATGATAATGGGGACATTTTTTAAAAATTTGTCATGAATTGTAGACCATTTTCTTCATAAAGATTCATGTTTTAGGGGTGACTGGGTGGCTCAGTTGTTTCAGTGTCCGACTTTGGCTCAGGTCATGATTTTGTGGTTCATGAGTTTGAGCCCCACTTCAGGCTCTGTCCTGACAGCTCAGAGCCTGGCGCCTGCTTTGGATTCTGTGTCTCCCTCTCTCTCTCTGCCCCTCCCCCACTCATGCGGTCTCTCTCTCTCTCAACAATAAAGACTCATGTTTAATAAACATTAAAGACTCATGTTTTAGTCTTTGTCACAATATTATTAATTAATATGATCCTTCTGTACACAGTATAAATACCACAACATAACACACATTAAAGCTTTACAAAGACAGGACACATATTGTTTTCCATTATATGATAAATGACACATTTCTTTCCCAGTAACAGAAGGATAAATTTGAAAGAATTAAATAAATTTTGTTAAAGCATATTTAGATATTGAAGAAATGAATGAGTACATTTTTGAATGTCATTGCAGGGTTACAGCAGAGATACTCAAAGTAGAAGTCTATTGATAGAATTCCAGTAAGCACGGTTTAATTCCAAATCAGTCACAGTTCTGACTCGGAGAGAAAAATCTTTTTTTTTTTTTTTCAATCTACTTTGTGCACGTTGTTAGTGAACATATTAGTTAATGACCTGAAGGCAAATCCCTGACAATGTGATTTTGTGCTAATTGTGTGGAAAAATATTTCTAGCTTTTAAAAATGCTACATTCTGAGATGCTATAGGGAATTCATCTTCCTTATTTGAGCTATTCTATTCAACCTTCCTCAAGGGCACTGAATCATATTGAATGAGTCATCCAGTATTCACATCATATCTAAAATCAAGGAAAACTCTCAAGAGGCAATATTAGGGATTAAACACTCTCATTCTGTTTACATTCAGTTGGTATTAAAAAAATAGTTAAAAAATCAATTGTATTAAGACTATAGATATTTTAATATCTCATCTTCAAAGTGCCTTATATTAAAATGTCAAAACTTTAGATATATTATAAAAATATTTTTATCTTTACATTTGAAAAAGCTCCTTATTTAAATTTGTTTTCTTTAAAACATTTTTTTCTTGATTGTTAATCAAATTAACATATATTAGACTCTTATTAAAATAAGTATGTTTCATGAGCATGCTTATTAGAGGAAGGCCAGTGCTTTAACAGACTTAGGTTGAAAACTATTAAGTTGAGGTATGTTAAAGGATAAGGCTGTAAAATACATGTAAATTTTAAGTTGTTGCCAGAACATTTCTTATTGATTTTAATATGATTATAAAAGCTTATTTAAAAATACTGAATCTTTGATTTATAGCACATAATAGACTTGAGGATATTTTATATTAAATGTGTGCAATATTTTGTTTTCAATTAACTAAATATAAATATGAATGCTCTAAACACAGAAAAAGTTGAAGTTTATAAGTTAAAATTTCTTGAATTGTCACTGTTCTTATTTTAATTGTATTTTTCACATAACGTGAATTCCCATCATCTACTCCCTGCCAGGCACATCCATGGCACCTTCTCTAATGTATTTAACGCACACATCTAAATTATGCTAATTGGGTCTTTTAAAATGTCTTTTAAAGATTATATAGATTTGTTTTGAAATCTGTGTTTTCATTCTTGGAAACAGTATTGTCCTATAAACTATATTATATTCTTTTTCCATTCATCATTAGTTTTTTGGGATACATCAAGCTCTTATACAATAAAATAGAATTCATTCTATTCAATATATTCATTTATCATATCACCAAATAGATAGATCTCACAATATAAATCCACCTCTCCAGTAATGGACTTGTAATCTGCCTATATCTCTATGCTACCCAAAACTACGACATTGTGATGACTATCTTTATTAATCTACAAGTCCCTGTAGACTTGTCAGAAAGATTTTGGGGAATATTTACTCTGCTGTGATAGTAATTGCTAGATGTGGGGTATTTGCAAATATGTTTTTACCAGATGTTACTAAATATCTCCAGAATGCCTTGAACAAGTTTATATTCCCATCAGCAATGCTTAAAGTTTCCAATTTCCCCACATTCTTACATTTCAGTGTAGTGCCT
Source organism: Panthera leo (assembly GCF_018350215.1). NCBI lineage: Eukaryota > Metazoa > Chordata > Mammalia > Carnivora > Felidae > Panthera > Panthera leo. The sequence goes on from NC_056679.1 coordinate 44,191,407, forward strand.
TTACATGTTTTGCCAATCTGCTCCTTGCAAGAGGGTATGCAATTTTTGTTTTAATCTGTATTTCCACATTTACTGGTTAAGCTGACTGTGAATATATCAGCTATGTGGGTATTTCCTCAAAGGAAATGTAACAAACCTATAAAGAACACAAATCTTGGACCAAGACAGCTTGAGGGCAAATCATGCCTCCATCACTTACATGGACAAATATAAACTTGGATATATATTATTTACCTTTCTATGCCTCAGTTTATTCATCTCATATCCTCATATGGTAATGAGGATAACCACAACTCTGTGAATGTTAAATAAATTAATATATATATAATGCTTAGCACAGGGTCTAGTACACAATAATTGCTATACATTAACTATTATTTTTTATTCATGTCTTCAGCACATTTTTGCAAATATTTCCTTTGGTGTTGAGCTAAATTATTTCCTTCATAATATAGACATTAATCATTTGCGTGCATTTCACATTGCATATATCATCTCCAGTCTGTTATACAGCAGTTAACTTTGCCTATAATGAAGCTATTTAATTAAAGATCTTTCACTTTTACTTAACCAAAGTAAAAATTATTTGCACATTGTTTATAATATAAGGGTTTGTTTAAAAATAATCTTCCTAACCCTCTGGTCACAAAAATACTCTATTTTTTATGTCATTAACTTTAATTTTACTTTTAACATTTGGGCATTTGATCCATGTAAAGCTATTTTTTAATCCAACTCTGTAATCCAACTTTTAAAGTCCATATACTGAATCAAATTTCCATATACCATCGACTAAAAAAATGAGGATTTTCTCATAGTTGAACATACTACCTACCTTTTATTAAATATGAAGCAATCACATGTTCATGGATTTGTTTCTAGGCTTTCTCTGGTCTATTTGTCAGTTCTTAATCAAAAACTACATTTTTTTACTGTCAAATCTTTGTTGGGTGTCTTAATGTCTAACAGTGATATATATGATATATATATGTATATATATATCATATATATTATATATATAAATATATATTAAACTTTTCCTTTTAGAATTATAATGGATATCCTTACATTTATCTTGAGATATAAATTATATAATAGGCTTAATTTCTCAAAAGTTTCTCTTAGAAATCTGTTGGGATTTCATTGCATGTATAGATAAATTTAAGTGGAATTGACACATCTAAAACTAAGTTTGCCCATCCATGAACATGTTTTGCCTTTTATTGAGGTTCTCTTTATAAGATTTTTCTATAACACAAAGGATCGAATTCTCAAATCTGACTCGCTATAATTATAGTTTTTCTTATACAAATTATAGATTTTTTACCAGTAATTTAAAGGGTCCAGGAAATCAGAAAGCACAGATAAAACATGGCTATGTCTGAGAATTCTTCAGCTCCCTGGGTCCTTTCTTAATATACCAGAATGCACCATATTTTAGAATTCACATGTGAGATTTCAAATGATTAAAACAGAACATAACTTGCAAAAAGTGAGATAAATCAATTGTGAAATATCTTCCTCGTATATTCCCATAAAATATATTCCTCATATATTCCAGGGTGTGAAGTTCCATAATTCATAATTCTGGCTTTATTTACAGTAAACATACTGCAAGACAAGATACATCCTGCTGAAATATCATACAGTTTAGGACTCTCCATTATCTTTCCACTAATTGCTTCTAATTGCAATCTTTCCCTATTGCTCCTTCTTACTTAATAAGTTCTTTATATTTTGAGCAAAAAGTTGTTATGCATTCTTGTTAGAGTAATTCTTAGGCAATATTTTTGTATTTGGCAGCTTACCTGAACTTTTGTAGTAATTCTAATTGTTGTATACTGCTTCTGTATCAATTATCATACTATGTCTACATGAAGGCAATTTTGTCTCCTCTTCCAATTTTTTAGATCTCTAATTTTGTTTTTAATCAAATGTCACTGGCCAGGACTTCCAGTAAAATAGGAACAGTACTGTTAACAGAGATTCTTTTTTTTATCCATGTCATTAATGAGAAAGCATCTAAAATTTATCTATTAAATATGATGTTAGATTTTGTAAATATCACTTATTAAACTATAAGAAAGTTACTTTCTAGTCCTAGTTTCTTGAGTTTTGAAAATAACAAAGTGTTCAATACTTTATTGGGCCAAGTAGACTGTTTAAGAAAGAAAAAAGAGAAGACACAAGTTACTAATACCAGCAGTGAAAGATAGGACATCACTACAGATTCCATGAACATTGAAAAAAAAAAAGATTATTATAAACACCTCCATGCCCACAAATCTGATAATCTAGATGAATTGGACCTATTCTTTTAAATATATAATCTAGAAGACTCATACAAGGAGAAATAGAAAATTTGACTAGACCTATATCTAATAAAGAAATTGAATCAATAATTAACAACCTTTCAAAAAAGAAAGCACATGGCCTAGATGGTTCACTAGAAAATTCGACTAAACAAGAATGAAATTATACCAGTTCTCCACAATCTTTTTCAGATATAAAGAGCAGAGGGAATACTTCCTAAATAATTCTGTGGGCCCGCATTACCCTAATACCAAACCCAGGCAAAAATATTACAAGAAAAAAAAATGTAGACCAATATCTCTTACAAACATAGATGTAAAACCCTTCAACAAAATATTCGCAAATTCAATACAACAATTTATGAAGAGTATTATACAACATGACCAATTCAACTTTTGAAGTTGAACCAAATTGAAGACCAATTCAACTTTCAAAATAATATAATCCATCAGATGTATAGGCTAAAGAAGAAGAATCACTTTATCATATCAATAGATGTAAAAAAGCATTTACAAAATCCAACACCCATTCATGATAAAATCTGAGCAAACTAGGAATAGAAGAGGATGTCTTTAACATGATAAAGACTACCCATAAAAGCCTACAGCTAACATTATACTTAATAGTAAGAAACTGGAAGCTGTCTTGGGAAGATCAGGAAAAAGGCAAGGATGTCCCCTTTCACTACTCATTTTCAACATTGTACTGTAACTACTAGCTAATTATATAAGAAATGGAAGTGTAAGGTATACAGATTGGGAAGGATGTAATTAAATTTTGTTCCCAGATAACATTATTGTCCAGGTAAAAATTCCAAAAGAATTGACAAAAAACCTCTAGGAACTATTAAGCTATTGTACTTAAGGTTGTGAGATACAAGGTTTATATTAAAAAAATCAATTGATTTTCTATATATCAGTAATAAGCAGGCACATGATTTTTAGAGCAGTGAAACTTTTCTGTAAGATACGATAATGGTGGATACTGTCATTATACATTTGTTAAAACCTATAGAATGTACACCAATTATGGAATCCAAATGTAAACTATGTGCTTTGGGTGATTATGATGTATCAATAAAGGTTCATTAATTATATTTATTTTTTTAACATTTATTCATTTTTGAGAGACACAGAGAGACAGAGCATGAGTTGGGGAGGGGCAGAGAGAGAGAGGGAGACACAGAATCCGAAGAAGGCATGGGGCTCGAACCCAGGAAGCACAAGATCGGAACCTGAGCCGAAGTCTGATGCTCAACCAACTGGGCCACCCAGGAGCCCGGAAGGTTCATTAACTATAAAAAATGTTACCACTCTGGTGGGGAGTGTTGATAATGGAGAGGATCATTCATATGCAGGGGCAGGAGATATTTGGGAAATCTCTACCTTCTACTCAACTTTTGCTATGAACCTAAAACTGCTCTAAAAGATAAAGTTTGTTTTTATTTTATTTTTTTCTATATTTAATAAAAACTAATAAATTGTTAAAATTTATAGAAAAATTTATATTGAAGGTAGTATTAACTTATTCATTATGATTCATTGCATACCAACCTCCAGATAAAGGTTTTATTTTGCCCTCCTGAAAGAATCAAGGAAAACAACTACAATCCACTGCTTAAAATAATAAATTTTGTTAACCATAGGCTTTGACTCTCCCTGCCCATTCATGCATTGTAAAAGCCTTATAACTTAAGCACTGAAGTTTTTCTCCTGGAACATGATATCCAGCCCTCTTGTTTTCTACTGCAGAATGGACAAAGAGGAACCATACAACGGCAACTACTATGGCTTTCATAAGTTTTTAGTAGCTTATGAAATGAAATATAAAGTAATACAATTATTAAACGATGACCAAACAGGTCCAGTTTGTGTGCTATTTGACCATTTACTCTCATTTGTGTAATATAGTTAATAAATGTTTGATAATAAAACAATTTTGCATTTTGGGCATAAGCGTCACTTGACCATAGCTAGTTTTAATTTCCCATCAGATTAAGGGACATGTTGCATTTACATATTTTGCATCTTTGTCAATATATGAAATTAGCTTATAACTATCTTTCCTTGGTTTGCCTTTACCTTATTTTACTAAAATATACTATAATGTTTTCTTTTCCCACAATTTTGAAAATTTCTATAAAATAGTAATTATCCGATGCATAGTAGAACTCCCATATAAAAGCCCATAGAATTGAATTATGGGGGTTGATTTTCTCTAACATTTCATTTATGTAAACAGGTATCCTTCCTTTCAAGTTTTCTATTACTTCAACTGCCAATTTTAGTATTTTACAATTGAAGAAATGTGTCTACATTAACTTTGTTTCCAAACTTATAGACATAGATCAAATAATATTACTGAACAGTTCTTTTAAAAACCTCTGTAGCTATTAGTATCATGACACACCTGAATTCCACTTAACTATCACCTGTCTTTACCTTTGAAAAAGAAAACTTTCTGAAGGATCCCAGAAAAGTGCCATATGATTGAGAATGAAGACATAAAAATCACTTAATTTCCATGAATAATAAAAGTAAAAAAAAAAAAAAAGTGAATTTTCCAATCTAGGGAACACACAGTAGTAAATGTTTTGAAGAATAAAGATAATTTTAGACACAACTGAGTGAAACTATTACACCAAAAACAATGTGAAATTTTGTTGAAGGAGCATCACTGAAAACTGGCCGTCAAATTTGGAAGCACAGAAGCAACTGGTAAATTTATACATTTATTAAAATAATAGCAACTATACTTTAAAAATAAGCAAAGGATATAATTTTGACACTCAGAATAGGCAGAAGTAGTGGTCTTATTTGTTTATAGTAGGTATAATAGCAGGACGGGTCACTATACAATTTTGCAGCACTTCTAATGTAAGGGACATTAGAATGTCAGGATTAGAGGAAAGGGAGGTGGACTTATTGAAAACATTTTGTTCCATGAGCTGTTACGTAGTGATTTTTACATAAAGATTCCTTGTGTAAACTCAGTAAATACTTTCCATAAATCTCAAAACAACTAGTTTTCATGTTTGATATGAATTACCAGGCTGTATGTGATTGTGGGGAAATATGTATTTGTAATCTTTGGAAGTATATCATATGAATGCATTTTATGTATAAATAACTAGAAAATTAGAATATATACTTCAATAAAAACATCTGGTATGTTACACGGAAAAAAGTCTAAAGTTCCAGTATATGCAAAGATAGAGAGTATAATTTGGGGATATGCTATATCTAAAGGACTAACATAAAGATAACAGCTGACGGCAAAAGAAGGTGAAACAAGTGGCAACATGCATATTGACAAGAAATGTAGAAATTTATGACAAATGAAAGGAGATAGAAAAAGGGAATTGTGGAGATAAAAGTTATCATTATCAAATACCACACAGTCCCATTAAAATATATATATATTCTCGGGGAACCTGGGTGGCTCAGTCGGTTGAGCATCCAACTTCGGCTTAGGTCATGATCTCACATCCCGTGAGTTCGAGCCCCGTGTCAGGCTCTGTGCTAACAGCTCAGAGCCTGGAGCCTGCTTCAGATTCTGTGCCTCCCTCCTCTCTCTCTGCCCCAACCCACTCGCATTCTGTGTCTGCCTCTCTCAAAAATAAACAAACATTAAAAAAAATTATATTCAATGACCTTCCCTAGAAAAAAGTAGTTGGGCCTGAAATCTATACTCTTGATTTCCATGTTACAATGTTTTAATTCTAGACCTCTATTAGGAGAGACTTTTCAGGGCTACTTCACAGATCAGTTGTATTATAGAGGTTGTGTGTGCCATTAACACTCTTGGATAGAAAATGGTAGAGAAAAAGAAAGCAGTCTCTAGGGAAGAAAAGCAGACAGTGGGATAGATAAAAATAGGCTACCAGAAGGCCAATCTTACTCTCTTATCTGGTATCATTGCCAAACTCACTTATCTTCTGTTTCCTTGAGTTTCAGCTGCCTGAGGCTTGAAAGTCACTTATCTGAGGCACCATAGCCCCCAATCTAGACAGAAAAAAAAAAAAAACAAAAAAAAACAAAAAACTGGAATCCTACTCTCCCTGGAAGCTGTTTGCCCTCAAAGTGTCATATGCAAAGTCACTTGTCATTGCTGCCAAATCACTCTTGTGCACAATGCTACAACTCAAGAAAAATAAGTATTCATTTCTACCCTTTGGCATGTTTTTGGAATTTGTACTCACCCTGTTAATTTAAAGTTTGTGAACCACCTTAAAATCCTTGAACTTGACACACACATTGTAAAAATAGAAACTACATAATATAACAAGGAGATTGTTAAGGAATACCTTAGGTAACTGGCATTCTCTGGAGGATACCTATCAATGACAAAGTTGACCCAGAGAATACATAGGGGTCATGCTGAAGACCTCCAACAAATTAATCTGTGTTCTTAATTCAAACACATATAGTTCTTTACAAAAAGAGATCTTTAAAGTTTAGTAGCAAATATTAATTTTTGAGTTGTGCTGCTGTTTTGAATTTTTCCTGCTTCTCTATGTAGAGGTTGTTTACCATAATTCCCCAAATTACATTATTTAGTTTAGGTAGATTTTATTTTAATTATTGATACAATATTTATTTACTTATCAAGTAATTAGAGAGATTAAAATGTAATGACAACTATAATATTTTAATTTTTACTTAAAAATCAAGGAGGGTCTGGCACCTGGGTGGCTCAGTCAGTTAACCATCCGACTTCGGCTCAGGTCATGATCTTGCAGTTTGTGAGTTTGAGCCCTGGGTTGGGCTCTGTTCTGACAGCTCAGAGCCTGGAGCCTGCTTCAGATTCTGTGTGTGTGTGTGTGCGTGTGTGTGTGTGTGTGTGTGTCTCCGCCCCTCCCCTGATCACACTCTGTCTCGCTCTCAAAAATAAATAAACATTAAAAATTTAAGAAAAAAACAAGGAGGGTTACATGAAGGGTATATAACCACATAAAGGTATTTTTATGATGTTTCTTTATAGAGAAGGATATAGTGTTAGCCTATATCAAGATGTGGTGTATGATGTGTAAGTCTATCAACAGAATATTTCAATTCTAATTTTCATATATTAAAAACTGGTAATTATTTATTTAGACATTTCAATTTTATATCGGGTCATTAGCAGCTATTAGTAAATAAAAATGATGAAATGCTCAAAAGATTTCAATTTGATTTATAACATAGTGTTGCCTTTACAATTCAGTTCTAAATTAAAGTACTTCTAATATAAAATTATTAAAACATTTAAAACAAAGTGGTGCATTAATAGAAAATTGCAATATATTATGAGTAATCGACATCGATAACAGATTATATCATTTAAAACTTCGCACCTTAGGGGATTTGAAATTAGGAAGAACGTACTAATTAACACTGCATATAGTTGCCATCATTATATATGAATCAGTCTTTTATTCTATCTTAATGACTGATTCCCTTACTAGCTGTATTTTTACTCCAAAGAAAGATACCATGTAAGTGTTGAATCACTAAATTGTACACCTGAGATGAACATTACATGTACGTTAACGAACTGGAATGAAAATTAAAACTTAAGAAAAAGAAAGGTAGAAAACTAATATAATGATTTCTCTTAAAAACACAAACCAGCAATCAACCATAATATTCCCGTAGGTACTCTGGTTTTAGATCATGTTCTCCTACATTGGTATAACATAGTTAAAATGATTACCATTCCCTAACCTGTGATTTTCATGTTGCTGGAGGGAGACAAACATCACTAGGAAAGGTAGGACACTATTCTGCATGGAGGAGATGACCATCATCTTCCTCTTCCTTATTTGTGTACTCGTTCTCAGTCCTCAGAAAATGAGGAGGCATGGTGGCACACCCAAAATCCATGTATCTTTATATGCTGATCATTCAATGGTACAGCTGAGGACTATGCCACCAATATTCACAATAACTTAGTGTTTTTGTTCTATATCACTGCAGAAAGCTCTCTTTCTAAAAGAAGGGAAAGAACACAACGGAACATTTCTAAGTTGCAGAAATGAAGATATATACAAACATATTGATCTTTCCCTCTTTGTTACCCTTCTATTTTCTCCTCCTCCTTTCGGTTTATTCTCCATCATCCTTTTTATCTTTCTGCTCTTTAACTGAAACTTCTTATTATTTCCCTATTTTTCACATGTCCCTTCATTGGCTATTCAGCTTTGTTAGTACAGTGCTTCTGGAGTGGTTGGATAAAGAAATTTTATTTGCAATCTCCCCACCAAGAACGGACAATTTTTTTCTCTACCTACTATACATAACACTATTATACTACCTATTATAGTATATCTAGTACTTTCAAAATAATGTAAAATACATAATATATATGTATATGTATATATAGATATATATATATATAGATATATATATATATATCTATATATACTAACATCTCATAAGGCATTGATCTTAGGCAAATAATTAAATTATTTTAATTTTAATAATTAAAATCAGCATTTAGGAATGAACTGGGTTCATTGATTGTGTCTTCACCTTCAGATATCTATATATTTACCTGTCTTTACCTTCAAATATGTACATAACAATTAAAGTTAGGAGCATAAAATCAGCATTCACTACTTTATTTAAATATATTTAAAGTAATATAGAATTCCATATCCCAATGCTTAAAATAGAGTGTGATAATTTACAATGCCATCCTAGTTCTTAGAGTGTTAGAACCACCTTAAATATATTTGTTAGTGCATAAAGAAATTGCAATCATACCACTTCCCTGTGTCTATTTGAAACAATGCACAAACCATCCCACTTCCCTTTGCTCATTCCTGAAACACGACATAAATATACATACATACACCCACTCCTAACAAAGCAGCCAAATGAACCAGGCAACAGATGGGAAACTGAGAGTCCATGTGTTCACATTCCTACTATGCCAATAACTTGCTGGGTGATCTCAGGCAAGCCACATATCTTCAGCTAATTGCCTTCTCTATAAAAGAACAGAGCCATAGGGCCTGAATATTAGCTCTCAGAAGCCAGTAATGAATTTGTCCCATCATCCTTCTTAATGCGGAAAACATATTCAAATAATAAAGAGCTAGAATTGATCTTATTATTATTGCATAATCTCACCAGGTCTTCCCTGCTGTTCTGAAGGCTATAACCAAATGCTTTGCAAAACCCACTTAAATAAAAAAGAAATTTCTTCACCACTACTACTGTAAAAATAATTTTTTTACTAACACAAGCAACAAAAGAAAAATAGGTATACATACATCTAATTTGTTCAAAGAAGATATACAAATAAGCAATACAAGCATGAAATAAACCTCAACCATTAGGGAAACGGAAATCAAAATCACAATGAGATTTCATTTCACAGCCACTAGGATAACTATTTAAAACAAAACAAAACAAATATATATTATTAAGTATATATAGATATATATAGATACACACACACACACGTATAAAATAACAATAATTGGTAAGGATGTTGAAAAGCTAGAATGTTCATACACTGATATTATGATTGTAAATGTTACAGCCACTTTAAAAAACCTTGAATGTTCTTCAAAATGCTAAATGTAGAGTTAGCAGAAATTTCACTATTAGTATATATCTAGGAGCACTGAAAATACTTGTCCACATAAAAACATATAAACAAATGCACACAGCAACAATATTAATAATCACAAAATTTAAAAATCCAAATGTCTATCAACTGATAAATGGATAAATGAAATGTAGTATATTCATATAATGGAATATTATTCAGCCATAAAGAGCAATGACATACTGAAACATGCTACAGCATAGATGATCCTTGAAAGCATGCTAAATGAAAGAAGCCAGCCATAAAATGCCACATATTATATAATATCACTTATATACATGTTCAGAATAGGCATATCAACAGAGAAAGAAATTAGATTAGCAGTTGCCAGAGACTGGCTGGCTCAACATTGCTCAACATCACCTCAATTTACCCCCATAGACTTTAATAACTGACTTTCAGGAAGATATTGGGATGTCCCAGGCTGCTTTCTTTATTTTTTTTTTTTTCAACGTTTTTTATTTATTTTTGGGACAGAGAGAGACAGAGCATGAACGGGGGAGGGGCAGAGAGAGAGGGAGATACAGAATCGGAAACAGGCTCCAGGCTCCGAGCCATCAGCCCAGAGCCCGACGCGGGGCTCGAACTCACGGACCGCGAGATCGTGACCTGGCTGAAGTCGGACGCTTAACCGACTGCGCCACCCAGGCGCCCCAGGCTGCTTTCTTTAGATAGCAGAGCCTAAGAAAACATTTTTGTGCAGGTTGCATTTGGGCAACACGCTGGGCAACTACCGCCCAATCCTGGGCGGGAGGGAGCACATGCAACCCTCCACAGTCCCTGTAATGATCTATGTAAAATGCAACTCAAGGTATCTGTTGAAGGGATAAAAGAACATAATTGACCTGCAAATAACCATTGACCATTGGTCAACTGAGGCTTTAAAGAAGCACCTACTCAGAAGCAAGTCATATAGGCTATAGCTGAGATTAGGCACTGTCAAGTTACACATGTTTGAAACATTATGCAGCATTGGCTAAAGAAAAAATAAATTGAAAGGCTATATATCATGCCAAGCACAAGGAACTTGTAATACCGAGTTTCCACCTACAGAGTTCTTTCTTAATTTAACCCAAATATGTGTAGTGGTGTATTAGAGCTGTGTGTACCAACTCGTGAGAGTTCACTGTGTACATCACTTGCTAACTCTGCATTCAGCAGCATCCTTTTGGTAGCTTGATATTGACCATGATGGGAGTATTTGCACAATAGAAATGGGCAAACACTAAAATTCAGCTTTTAGAGGGACATTAACCATTTACCAGCGTATCTCCTATCCATTATTCTTCAAAGTTTCTTCTAACTAGACACTATGTTAGGGAAATCATATATTTATCTATCTGAGAGATAAGAAACTACCACTGGCCTCCTTCTTTGTTCTTATTGAGACAAAAGGTAAGGAATATGAGGGGAGGAAGACAATGGCAGTATATATTAACAGCAACAAAGATGTTGACAAATCTGACGTATGCATTTATATATCATGGATATTTAAGACATGTATGTCACTATTTAAAAGTAAATAATATCTATAGAACACTTAATATATACAAAGCACTGTACTAGATTTTTTTTGTTTTACTTAAGCTATTTTTTGTTGTCCTCATGATGACCCTATGCGATAGGTAGTTTTATTATCCCCATTTTGCCAACAAAGAAACTACGAATAAGAGAGACAGAACAATTTACACAAGGTGACAGAGTTAGAAGTTATTTCACAACAATTTCAGATTCCGAATGTCAGCAATTTTCCTACTATACCTCAGACTTCACTTTTATAACATATGATTATCAAGAATTAAGGTAGTGTTTTATTAAAGGAATTATTCTTGTATCTTTTGCTAAACAATCATAAAGATATTTGCCTATTTTTTTCCTTGTATGTGATGAACTCCATGGATAAGTTTAATTATCAATTTCACTGATACGTATGAATTATTTTTGGGTCTGCAAGAATAAATTTTTAGGAGAGCAAGGTGGTTACTTTCTGTTCCCTTTCCTCATGAGGAAGAACAAACATTGTTATCCATACTCTGTGCTGCTCTTACTGCCTTATCTACATTTTATTTATTTATTTATTTTAAGCTACTGTCAAGTTCGGAACTAAGTATACCAGGATCAGAGGTCAGACAACTTACACCCAAAGTGGGGGAAAATATGGTTTTCTTGCTATATATTTGTAACTGGGGCTGCACATAAGGCTGGCCTTCTCATTCATTGCAGTGGTATAAATTTACCTTCAGTTTGGGGAGTTAAAAATGCAGGGATTCATGGCACCTGGGTGGCTCAGTCGGTTAAGCATCTGATTCTAGATTTCATCTCAGGTCATGACCTCATGGCTCATGGGTTCGAGCCCTCAAGTCAGGCTCAGTGCTGACAGTGTAGAACCTGTCTGAGATATTCTCTCTCTCTCTCTCTCTCTCTCTCTCCCTCTCTCTCTTTCTCTGGACCTCCTGGTCTAAATTAATTAATTAATTAATTAATTAAAAAAACAAACTTTTTTTTAAAATGCAGGGATTCAATGAGTGAAAATAAGTCTTCCTACAGGCCAATGGGCAACTCAATCCACAGAATCCTGAAACTAGGGGATTGGGGCAGGGAGGGGAATACAGAGGGAAAAAAGATCAAAGGTTTGCCAAGCCATTTAAAAAATCAGCCTTTGTTCTCCTCTTGACAAGGAAGAAAGAAAATAATGAAGAATATATTCCATCTGAACCATTTATATATCACAGGTTGATTTGAAACCATATGAGTGCATTTAAAAAGAAACTTTGAAGCAAAAGTTTGTGAGAAGAGCCTGAAGATCTTCAAGTGGCAGAGGTGATACCATAAACATGTCTGTTGCTGCATTATTGATGAAAATATTTCCATGCCAGTAAGGTTCATCTCAGAAAAGGCAAATATAGGCAGATTCTGTGACAGTCATAAGTAGAAAAATTTGTTTTTTGTCTTGTTTTGTTTTTCTTGCTAACTCTGTTTTAATTTTTCTCATTCAGGTATGCAAAATGAGACTTTAAAAAAATAAAAAATTTTAAAAAAGCAATGAGTACTCATACATGACTTTAGGGATATGTAAAGATTAAGACATTGATCTATAGCAGCATGGGGTGAGGCCTGCTACACAGTTTTCCTCTATATTTTGAACAACATTCAAGGCCCAGGAAAGCATTGTCTTAAATTAAATCTCTGTGGCACTCCTAGAAGTTCTTGTAGTTACCTCCCTCCTGGTTTTCAAACCAGCTCTGACATCCACCCAGATTACAATTGTAGATTTCAGGAAACCACAGTCTGTGGATAAATCAACATCACAGTGGGATGGATTTGTTCAGTGAACAGAAAATGCACATGAAGATTTGATACCATGAGATATCATACTACTAAGATGAGATCGAGAAAAAAAATCATTGTAATTATTATAAACTTATGGGTTAAGTGATAATTTAAAACTGTTCTCATAACACTTTGTCAGTTGGATTTAAGAGTGTACAGAGACATAGTGAAGAATGAAATGAGTTTAAAAACCAATTTGTTTGTTTTTAGTCAGAATTGGAACTGTGTTGAAAATGAAAAAGAAAAGCAAAGGAAAGCATGTTGATTTAGCAAAAGAAGAGATTTGCTTAGAAAAATGTGAAGGTCTTAAACAAATCTATAAATTAGGGAAAAATAAAGATAATATGCCATACTTAACTACTTTTGAAATTAAAACTAGGAAAGTTGAAGCTACACTTGCTTTCTGGATGAGGATTCAAAGAGATATCATATATAATAAAGAGTCAAGATGTTAGAAACAATAAGAAAAAAGGTGAAGACTTCCATAAGAAGGTTGGGAGGCATAAAAGTATAGAGTTGTATCCTCTAACTGTTCATTACTAATTGGAACAATTGCACTAGTTTATTAGGTAAGATGTGGACACATTTCAGAAAGAGACCATCGGGGCACCTGGGTGGCTTAGTCAGTTAAGTGTCCAACTCTTGATTTTGGCTCAGGTCATGATCTCACAATTTACTGAGTTTGAGCCCCACGTCAGGCTTTGCGCTGACAGCGTGAAGCCTAGTTGAGATTCTCCCTCTCTCTCTGCCCCTCCCCTACTTGCACTCTCTCTCAAAAACATAAATAAATAATACATTTAAACTTTTTAAAAAGATAAAAAAAAATTTGAGAATATCAGCATGAAATTCAAGCATTTGTTGAGTTTCTTGATTAAAATAACAGAATCCTAAGTGAAGTAAAATAAAAATAGAATACTAAGTAGGAAAGCAGGTAATTCTTATACTGTAAGAGACTCTAAATGGGACTTGATGGATGATGAGATGCTAAAGTTAAGCAAAATATAAAAATAAATTAAATCCAGCTTTTTGGAATTCTGAACAAGTAGTTGGTAATCTTTTCAGTGGAATTACCCTATTTGGGGAAGCAAGAAATTTTTTGAAATAAGTGGATGCTTTTGTAGTCAAAATACATATAATAAAGAATCATGAAATATATTAGCAAAACAAATATCTGGATTCAAAGCGAATTGAAAAAGAAGGAAAAGATAATCCTTCAATAGCAAATAGTGTTTTTCCTTCATCAGGTAGAGAAGGATGAAACTAAGGTTGAAAGCAAGTTAATTATTAAACATTTTGCCAGGTCTTGCTTGAAAGGTATAGGAAACTAACAGAAAGTAAATAAAACACACAGAGCATTCACTTGTAGGTGTAAATGTGTCCTGCAGCTACTATAACAAAGCACTACAAACTCAGTGGCTTACACAACACAATTGTGTGTGTGTGTGTGTGTGTGTGTGTGTGTGTATTACAGTTTTGGTGACAATTAAAAGTCTGAAATGAAGGTGTCAGTAGGATTGGTTTCTCCTAGGGCTGTGATGGAGAATCTGCTCCATGACTCTCCTATCTTCTAGTAGCCACAAGCATCCTTATGAATGGCATTCTCCCTCTGTCTGCATATAGTCTTCCCTCCACTCATGTCCATCTCTGTGTCCAAATTTCCCCTTGGTATAAGGACATCAGTCACACTGTATTAGAATCCAACCTAATGATCTCATCTTAACTTGATCATTTGCAAAGAACCTATTTCCAAATAAACTTGCATTCATAGGTACTGGATGTTAGGGTGGGCAATTTTTGAGAAAACACAAATCAATCTGTAATGCCAGGAAAGGATGTAATAGACGGGAATGTTTCTGATGTCTTTGAAACAGCTCAAATTACTCAAGTCTTGTCAACTTATTTATTTTTATTTTTTTACGTGTATTTATTTTTGAGAGACAGACAGAGACAGAGTGCAAATGGGGGAAAGGCAGAGAGAGAAGGAGACACAGAATCCGAAGCAGACTCCAGGCTCTGAGCAAGCTGTCAGCACAGAGCCCGATGCAAGGCTCAAACCCGCGAACCATGAGATCATGACCTGAGCCGAAGTAGGACATTCAACCAACTGAGCCACACAGGTGCCCCATTATGTCTTGTCAATTTAAAAAGAAAATACTGAGGAAAAGAAAGATTTTGCTGTACATATTACAGTACAGCCTATAGAGGTTCTCATTAGAACTTTGCTTCTTCAAGCTTCTGAAGCCAAGCAGTTTTAATTAAGAACAGTGTTGAGGGCGATTCTGAAATACAGAAACGAAACGATTAGGAAGAAAATATCTTAGGAAGCAGAATTATGGACTGAGAATTATCTTTTTGGAATCTGCAGCAGACTTGTTAACACTGAGACAAAACAAGAGTGCTATGGAATGCTTCCAGAGAAGGAAATACAGAAAACCCTAGATATGAGAGGTCATTGGGACTTAAAGGAGTACTACAGTTTTATGTTTCATAGTGGGGCATCTTGGTAGTAGAATTAAATACAGTCTGTTTCCCTATAAAATCCTCACACATATTTCAACTGTGCAGTGCCTTAAATTCACGGACTATTTCAAAGTACAGGTTTGTAAATACATGAGGTGAGAACCAAGAGAATGCAGGAGCCTCAGGGGAGCACAGGAGACAAGCATAGTGTCCCTTTATAAGTTCACATTTGGGCAAAAACAATCACTTCAAATGCTAAGAGAGAATCGAGTTATGGATGGATGCACAACTTTTTAAACAAGATGTCATAATTGACATTTTGATGGGTGATTTTCCCAAGTATAGTATAAATTCTAAACAGTGGGCTGGCATCTTGTAAAAGCTGAAGCCTAAATAATTGTTTTCTTCTTTCTTATGCTTTTTGTCTATACCCACTTTTGAATAACACTGTGTCATCGCTTTTTCTTTGAAATATATTATAGTGGTTGCACTGAGGTTAACTTTGGAAGAATGGTGTTGTCGTCTTAGAATTTTTGGAGTGTGAGAGATGTGAAGAACTTGAAGTTGGTTTAATTCAAATTTTGAGGTGTTATTCTTAGAAAGACAAAAGCTGGAGAAAGTACCCAGAAATCTCACAAGCACTGAAATGAGACCTCTGTGACTGCCTCATGAAGTGAAGCAAAACAAAACAAAAAAATAAGAAAAAACTTTTTGAAGTCTTAATTGCATTAAAAAGAAAGTTTGAGTTAGGAAATATTGGGAATCAACTAAAATGGGAATTTAACTTTGACATTTTCTACTCATGTAACATAGGGGAAGGCAGTTATACGTTTAAAGCATTTTAATTGTTTTGTTATATTCACTGGAAAATTTCAAATGATCTATATTGAGAAAGTTATCTTCTTAGAATATGACATGGGAAGCAGAATCGACTAATCCTTGGCAAAAAGTTAAGGTACTGTCCAATTTGGAACCATTTCAGATTCTTATGAGAAACAGGTGAAATATTTGCTACCATATATCTGGATAATAAACCTACAGTGCTGAGGAAAGAAGTTGAGTATTATTACAAAGGTATTTATTTTTAATTTTTTTAATCCAGACACTATCTTTTTAGTATACTTACATAATACAGTATGTGCACACACAGCAGTCTACAAACCTATTCTAACCTAAAGACATTTTGGTATCTTTTATTTAGTCTTGTAACTATCTGATTTCATCTATTTTGACAAATTATAAACAATAATCTATTATAATACTTTATTAGAGAAATTTATAGAGGTCTAGGGAAATACCTTACCACTTATGCCAAAGTTAAAGAAAGTTGAAGTTTGCATACTGAGTTTTTTTTTTTTTTAACTTTTTTAAAGTTTATTTATTCTTGAGAGAGACAGAGACAGTGTGAGTGGGGGAGGGCAGAGAAAGGAAGAGAGACAGAATACCAAGCTGGCCCCATGCTGCCACCACAGAGCCCCATGTGGGGCTTGAACCCACAAAACCATGATATCATGACCTGAGCCAAAACCAAGAGTTGGACAAGAGTTAACCGACTTGAGCCACCCAGGCACCCCAGCATATTGAGTTTTAATTAGACTATTTGCTTTGACTGTTTTCACCCCCAAAATCATAAAATATTTCATGTATTAGTCAACTATTGCCGTATAACAAATGACCCCAGAAATTATTGGTCTACAATTAGAAGTTTTGGGTTTTTTTTCTGAAAAGTTTATAAGTTAGCTGTGATAATTCTGCTTCAGGCTACAGATCAGCTGTTTTTGACTTCAATTTTCAGATCAGATCCATGTCAGCTCTGCATGCCTCCATATTCTTCTGGCTCTGGCTGCTACCCAGGTATATTTTCTTTATGGCAAATCTCATGAGAACCAGAGCACAATATAAACCAAATAAGCATATGTCAAGACATTGCCCTCCCCCACCAGCTAAAGTAATTTATAAGACCAAGCCTAAAGTCAGTGGGACAGAGATGTATGTCACCTATTGCAACATTATAAAACTCTGTAAAACAAAGTTTTATTTGTGACTAACATCATTTTATTATTTTCAAAATTATAATTTTCTCACCTTAATTCCAGGTTTATCTCCACAGGTTATTTTTTATTTTCAATTACATATATAATAACCAATTTGTTTTACAATCTTTAAAACTTTACTACCCATAAATTGCTTCTCACTGCTTTAATTTGTGCTTTTATAGGTACCACTATTTTATGGTTCACATAGACCCACATCCCATGTTTTTGAGTTTCTATCTTCTGTAATCAAATGCTCTGACTCAAGTTCCCGCCCCCCCCCACCCCAAGTATTTCTCATTTGTACCTTTTGGTCATCTTGCTTCTGCTTTTTTTTTTTTTAATGCTCATTTATTTTTGAGAGAGTATGTGTGGAGGGGAAGAGACAGAGGGATACAGAGGATCTATCTGTGGGCTCTGTGCTGATAGCAGACAGCCCAAGATGGGGCTTGAACTCACCAGCCATGAGATCGTGACCCGAGCTGAAGTCGGACGCTTAATCTACTGAGCCATCCAGGAGCCCCTCATCCTGCTTCTTTTAATTTGAATATCCTTCCCATCATTCCAGAATCCTTGCTCATATGAATTCTATTCACCCATTAAAATCTACCTCATCAAACCTTCTAACAAGAAATGGTGTCTTCCTCTTTGGTGGTGAACTCCCACTACACATGTTTTTCATTTTTTTTTTACACTTTACTGATTATATTTTGCTTCAAAGCATAATACAGGAAAGTTAATTGAGTCTGGGAGTTATGCCATTAATGACCAAAAAATCATAATGAATAAGAATTATTAACAATTGTTAACAAGAAGTCATAACAATTATTCATTGTTATATTATAACAAGCCTTACCAATTAAAATAGTATTCACCACATTTTTATTATAAGATATGCAATATTAAATAACTCCGACTATAATCAAGAGACAGATATTTGCATTAGTTGGTTTAACAGCAAGAATTTACTACAAAGGATTCTAGATACTGAAAAACTGAAAAGGCAAAAGGGATCACTGAGATATAACAAAAGTAGCAAATTCCAGAAGCAGATACTGCTCCTAGGGTTGGAAAATAGAGGGAAGAATTTTTGATGATTATTAAAATTTAGAGGCCTATACAAAGGATACAGTGGAGCTTCAACTCATACTTTGAAGAAAGTAGTGTTGCTGAACTATACCAGTGCCTCTGAGCTGAGAAGATGGCGCCATGGGGTTAGACCAAACATTGGAAAACGGGACACTAGCCACCTGGTGCTGATTTCTCTCAGAGGGCACAACAAGACTAGTTCTGTGAGAGGTGGTAAACTGCTCAGTGTAACAAACTACTGGTTTAGGGATGAAAAGGCAGGACTGGTGACATTCACAGGAACAGGAAGCACAAACAGAAAATTCCAATGGAAAGTAACCTATCAATCTCTCCTCCAGCCTTGCAGACTTCCTTCCAGAACACCTTACTGGAAGAGCCTAACTGGGAACAAAGTGACAAAGCAGAAATATAGGTTTTTCAGCTATAGGTCCTGTGCCACAAAGCCAACTTTAGAAGGGAAGATTTTGGAATCATCATTTTTTCCATCTATAGACATATTCAAATATGAAGAAAAGGGCTTAAAATTTGTTTTACCTTGGGGTGCCTGGGTGGCTCAGTCGGTTTAGTGTCTGACTTCGGCTCAGGTCATGATCTCATGGTTTGTGTGTTCAAGCCCCACATCGGGATCTGTGCTGACAGCTCAAAGCCTGGAGCCTGCTTCGGATTCTGTGTCTCCCTCTCAATCTGCCTCTCCCCTGCTTGCATTCTGTATCTCTCTCTCTCAAAAATAAATAAATATTTTAAAAATACTTAAAAAATTGTTTTATCTGATTTTACATTTTCCAGAAAATATGTAGTCTTCATCACTGTAGATATTTGAAAGCTATCAACATTTATTAATATTAATGTGATTAACAGTAATCATTTACTAACACTGTGCTTAAACAGTATAATAATTTACTTATATTTAGGGATAAAGAATACCATTCTATCAAGAAGTTGCTGAATCTGTTGAGATATGAGTCCTCCATATCTCTTAGCCTTCTATAATTTATTGTTTTTTGTTAGTTTTCTAACAAGATATAAAGAACAAATAACATTTTCTTTTGTCTAGCTTACCTTCTTGTAAGAACACAGAATATAATACACAAAACATGCAAAATATGTGTTAATTAACTTTTATGTTATTTGTAAGGCTTCTGGTCAACAGTAGGCAATTATTAGTTACGTTTTTGGGAAGTTGATAGTTATACAATGTCGCTAATTCCCACATTGTTCTAGAGTCAAATCTACATTATAAATATTGAAGCACAAATTTGAAAAATGAAGCAAACAGCAGGGTGATATTGAGAAATGTGTTCATAAATGTAGAAACTGATGGTCAGGTTAGAGATATAGAAGTAAGAGACAGAAATAGTATTCTATATTCTTCAAGGTTTTGCTGTTTATTTTATAAGTTTCAAAATGGGAGACACAATTCTTTTAAAATTATTTTAATTCACCATCTCTTATACAGTGTGCACAAACTTATCTTAGATTCCAAAGAAAAGTTCATTCAATTGTTTATCATATATAATTTACTAATTATGGGAAAAATACTTTATTTTTAAATAAATGAAGAATGCCATGAGTTACTGGTTGTACTATTCTTTTCCCACCAAAATTAGATCACTTTAGGCTCAAAAAAAATTGAAGATATGTTTTATCTCTTAAAGTCCTTATATGAGTGACAAACAGATGAATATAAGGTAAGGGAAACAAAAATAATATAAAAACAGGGAGGCGGACAAAACAGAAGAGACTCATAAATATGGAAAACAAACTGAGGGTTACTGGAGGGATTGTGGGAGGGGGGATGGGCTAAATGGGTAAGGGGCACTAAGGAATCTACTCCTGAAATAATTGTTGCACTATATGCTAACTAATTTGGATGTAAATAAAAAAATAAAAAATAAAAAATAAAACAAGTTAATAATAAAAAAATTGAAGATATATGTATAGGTTTTTTGAGATCATCATTATTAATTTAAGAAGACTGAGAGTCATATTTATCAGCATTCAGTTATATAGACAATATGTACCTACTTATCAATGTGAAACACTTAATGCTATGGTACCCACCTTGGTACATTACATTTCAAGTACTTACTTAACTGGCAGAAATTATAACATTTAAAAGTGATGGAATGAGTACAAAATATATAAAGGACAATGAATGATAAAATTTTGGACCAAGTCAACATATAAAAAAAATTATAAGATATATTAATTATTAATGTTTTCAAGAAAAGTTATAAAACAAACCTGCTGACATCCTAAGACTTTTAGAGTTAAAAGATTTTTTTTTATAATTTTCTACTTATACACTACACCAAATATTCAATATTGGTTGAACTAATTAATGGTTCAAATTATGGATGAGTTGCTATAATAACCTCAATCCTTCAGAGCTGAGAAATAGTATGTTTTAAAACTAGAATATTTATAAATCTAAAAGTCTTGAATTCACTATAACCCTATAAGCAAATTCTAAAAGTACAACAAAAATTCATAAGAACATGTACAATTCCAGAAGAAGCTAACTGACTCTGCATTCATTTGAAGGTCAGTTCTCTCTTACTGATTAAGTCTTGTTGCTGATTCTGGCCCCATGAAAACATTCTTTCACACAAGTAAATATTTACAATATGTTTGGATAAATATTTCAATTCTAACCTACTAACCAAAATTATTTAGTTCAAATAATAACCCTTTCAACTCTTTCATACTCTTCCTTCAACTGTGAAAAATTCAATAAAAAACATGAATCAGTTTTAAATTAATTTATAAAATTATTGATTTTCTAAATAGTTTTGATGGTTATTTTCTTCATGAAACATCACAAGGGATTAAGTATAGTGTGCACAATGAGTAAGAGAAGAAAGTATTTACAAACTTGGAAAACTTGGGAATGGAAGAAAGGGATTGAGACCATAGCCAGTTAAAGGATTTAGTATTTTCTTACCACAAATTAGAATGTATGGTTAGGCACTTGTAGCTTTCCTCTCAATATATTCTGCCATTTGTCTTTAGTAAAAGAACTCGTATGTTAAACTTAGCACTCTAAAACCTGGCTAAATCATTGCACCACACAATCCCCTATAGCTAGATGTGGCCTTGTGCTCAAGTCATCCCAAATGAGATGCTATTGTTGAGTGATATTTGTATCTCTGTCACATCTTAAGAAGATGGGAGTGTCTTCTCTTCTCTTTCTCTGCCATACTTCCTGGAATGTGAATGGAATATCTCAAACAGCATCATGAACATAATGTGACCTCGGGAAAAGAAGCCATACACAGAACACCAAAAAGAAAAAAGGAGCCTGAGTTCCAGACATAATAGAGTAGGTTTGATAGTTATCTATGACTGCCTAACTACAATTTTTGTTTCTGTTTGTTTTGTTTTTGTTTTTTTTAGAATTTTGGCTTATTGAAGTCTCTACTTTGAGGTCAGTGTTATTTGCAGCAATCCTAATCCTAAAAATAATTGTGTATCTTTCGACCAAAATAAAGTGAGAGAGAGAGAATCAGAAATGCAAATAATACACCAAAAACAGGGATAATAAAAATCAATAGTATCAGGAATATATATGCCATATCTTGGATGGTGAAGAAAAACACTAGTTATTAAAAGAAAGATTAAAAAAAATGAAGCAAGAAGAAACAGAAATAAAGGCCAGTGGCTTAGAATCATCACTATATTAAAGATTCATTTGGGAAATTAACTGAAAGAATGAAAATCATTTAGAATAGTTAATGAGGGGGATGCAATATAGAGAGTTAACAGAGGATGAATAAATGGATAGCAATGGAGCAGTGTGGTCTAAATTCCTCCTCTTATGACTCTGTTGACCTTGTCATTTTCACACCACCTTACCTTTTTTGTTTTTTAAAGTGCTTAAATAACCCTTCCTATGCAAAAACCTTTCTCTGTAAAATAAAAGAAGATGTACATGCACATTTGGCTCCAATAACTGACTGTCCAGTCCTTCAAGAATATATTATCCTCCTTGTACCATGTTACCATTGAAACAGTAAGTCTAAAAATTGATTTTTATTTCAACAGAATGTTTCCATGTGTCTCTGTGCAGGACACACACACACACACACACACACACACACACACATATAAACTTTATATAGTTTAAAACTATCTAATTTGAAGTTAAAATGGCTTTATTTGGAAACACAGATCAGCCATTTTTAGGTCTGTGATTACAGACAAATTTTCAAAATAATGTATTCTCAATCTTCTTATCTGTATAAAATAGGAGAGTAAGAATCATTTTGAAGGTATGTTGTTATCAGAGTTAATGAACCCATTTGTTTGAATGTGTACAGTCTTGTATGTAATATAACATCTCCTTATAAAGTATGAACTTAGAACACCCACATAAGAATAATCTGTAGCATTAATTAAAGAATGAAGGTCTTAAATCTTGGTTGGGCACAAGAAATCTGGAATTTTTTAAAAGTCAGTTGTTTTTCACAGACTATAGTAAATGGTGCATAATAGATACTCAATAAGTGATTACTACTGTGTTTTTTGAATCTTTTTTTTTCTTTAAAGTTGATTTATTATGAGAACTGATATGAGGTTTCAAAATGTCTAGATAGATATGGATATAGATATGGATAGCCATAGCTATATATTTAAACATGGATATTAAGATTTATATCATCATTAAGCAAACTAGCACAGAACTTAATTTTACATTAAACTTTTACATTGGCCATAAATTTTTTACACTGATTTAAATTTCACTTCTTTCCTATAACTAGCAAATGATATTAATCATGTAAACATTAAACAATGTTGTAATTCAATTATCCCAGTTTATACAGTATTATCCCAAACCAGAAAATTATATGACAGAGAAGAAACATGAAAAGAAAGTGATATACCATTGACAATTCTGTTATATACTGTTCCTCTTCTAAAATGCTTTTCATTGTGTATCAGATTCAAAATAATAATGTATAGATAATTTCCATAGATACACAAATACCATCTGTCAATTTTAGTACACATATTAAAAATAATGAATGTAGAAAATTAAAATGTGTCATTAACAATAAAATTTTATAAACATGCACAAAATGGCAGATCGTAGAATTTAAATAACATTATGCCAAATGGTTAGCTACATTATAGCTACCACTATTACTTATAAATCTAAAATAAGTTATACTGTCAATGACAAAATATTTCAAAATATAATTGAGCAAGTTAAAAAATGATACCTTCTATGTATTGTCTGAAGTACAATAAATTGAGAATTGAGGCAGTTTTGACAAAAAGTATAGAAAATAAACCACTCAAATAATGATCACATAAAAAGAGAAAACAGAAAGTAAGAAGTATAGAAAGTGGCAATGAGAACAAAGAGTTAGTACAATCATCATCCTGAGGGAAATTCACTGTGCTCATTTTTTTTTAACCTCACAAAGATAAGGAACATTATTATGTTCATTAAGGAAGTCATTGGTTTTCATTTTTTCTTTTGCTCTTTTCTTCTTCATCCTGTAAATGGCAATAATCGTTTATATCTCTAGTTAGACTCTGCTACATTAGAGCTCTAAAAGTTGTTTTAAAAAAAAGTGTGTTGTTTTCTATTATCTGTTTTTTTTAATTGTTTCAATGTGCTTGCATGCATACTTTGACATTTAATAGGAACTATGGTCAAATTAGCTACCTTGTTCTGATCATCTAGCAGACGAACAAGAATAAATGGGCTCCTTCAAAGTCTGATGATTAGTAGGTAGTAAATCAGGATTGAAACAGAAGTGTTTTCACTCAGACCATTTCTCTTTCCACTGAAACTCAGCACATTTTATTAGTGGTAAGACAAGAGCTGGTAGGACCACATAGTCTTGAGGAAAAAAAATTATTTGGGGATTCTAGTGAATCCATACTGAAAAAAAGTGAGTTTGAGAAATAAAACAATCACTAATAAAGGTGAATTAAAAATGTCTTCCTAAATCAATTCTCTATAAACTAAGAGTGAGCAATTAACTATTAAGATATTCCTGATCTAAAAACTATTGAAGGGAATTTATTAATGAAATATACTTCTCTCTCACTTGATACACATTTAATCTCTTGCTATTTCATCTTGGAAAGCTACCCAGTTATCATATAGTTACCAATCCCAAGGTTAACACTCATACACACACACACACACACACACACACACACACACACACACACACACTGACAATGAGGCTTTTCTTTGCAGAACAATTGTCACATACCTTAACTTTCCACCTAGGAAGTATGTCCTACATTAGAAAAGCACAGGTTTTGATTTTCAGCTTATGTATGAGATAAGCGAAGAAGTACGTTATGTCATGTTGTTGCTCTATACTTGTGTAGCTAATTAGATCACCCCTTCTTCCCAACTGATTGCAACATTAGGTCATAATTACAAATAATGAATGATTTATTCCCAGTACTGATGCTACTGTGAATCCAGCTGAACTCCACAGTCACCTCCCAGATTTGTAGTTACTAGAGGACAAAATTACAAAGCTTATTACCAAAACTAGCCAAGAGGAAAGGAGCAAGGACCATTTAGAAAGCAGAATTTACTTCAACAAATTATAAAATTATGGGGTGCCTGAGTGGCCCAGTTAGTTAAGCATCCGACTTCAACTCCAGTCATGACCTTGTGGGTTGTGAGGTCGAGCCTCGCAAAGGGCTCCAAGTTGTCAGCACAGAGCTGTGCTGAGAGCTCAGAGCCTGGAACCTGCTTCAGATTCTGTGTCTCCCTCTCTCTCTGCCCCTCTCCTGCTCACACTCTATCTCTCTGTCCCTCTCTCAAAAATAAATACACATTAAAAGAATTTTTTAGTAAAAATAAATAAAATTAAGGTATACACACAGGTGCATGCTCTCTCCCTTAAGCACACACAAAAGTTTACAGGTCACCAGACTCTGGAATTGACATACATATGTTTTCCATCCAGGAGAAACTGTGCTGGCCTTTGGGATGTAATTAACATGACTGGCAGACATACCTTCAAAAGAATATTTCTTAAGTAAAAAAAAAAAAAAGCCAATCATCATCGTATTTTCTAATAACGTCTGTGGAATCTGCATGATAATATTTGTTTTAAAAAGAGAGAGATAGCACTTATTATGCTTTGAAGGACAACAGTGTGGTTAACTTTATTCTAGCAACACTAAATAGAGGTAGCGGCACAGCTCCATGAAATTGAGTCATTAAAAAAAAAAAATCTTTAAAATGCCTGTAAGCTAATGGGGCGCCTGGGTGGCTCAGTCGGTTAAGCGGCCGACTTTGGCTCAGGTCATGATCTTGCAGTCCGTGAGTTCAAGCCCCGTGTCGGGCTCTGTGCTGACAGCTCAGAGCCTGGAGCCCGTTTCAGATTCTGTGTCTCCCTCGCTCTGACCCTCCCCCGTTCATGCTCTGTCTCTCTGTCTCAAAAATAAATAAACGTTAAAAAAATAAATAAAATGCCTGTAAGCTAAGAAAGTCCATTTAAAATTTTTTTTCATGTTTATTTTTGAGAGAGAGACAGAGTGTGAGCAGGGTAGGAGCAGAGAGAGAGAGGGAGACACAGAATCTGAAGCAGGCTCCACGCTCTAGCTATCAGCACAGAGCCCAATGATGGGCTCAAACTCACGAAATGCAGAGATCATGACCTGAGCCAAAGTCAGATGCTTAACTGACTAAGTCAACCAGGTACCCAAAGAAAGTCCATTTTTAAAAAGGAAAGTAAAGTAACATTGCATCTTTTCTTCCACAGTGGATGATGAAGTCTCTGCTACCCTTCTACATTTACATTGTTCTTTTCTTCTTTTCCTCTATAAGCTGGACAAAGAGGGGTAACTCCCAGTTTACAGACTGGCATTCATCATTTTCTCATGGGGACCCATTTTGATCGATAAGCAAATTTTGTGCAAATGTAAGGCAGCTGCAAGAAACAGGGGAGATAATATCATGAAATTATAGATGAAAATTCTAATTATATTGATTATGAAACAAACTCGATTTAAAGCACTTTGAAAACCTCTGTATCACCCCCTAACTTAAAAAATTAAATGCCCAAGGCACCTGGGTTGCTCAATCTGTTGAACGTCTGATTTAGGGTCTGGTCATAATCTCGCAGTTTATGGGTTCAAGCCCCACATCGGGATCTCTGCTGTCAGCACAGAGCCCACTTCAGATCCTCTGCCCCCTTCTATCTGCCCCTCACACTCTCTGCCCCTTGCACTGTCTCTCTCAAAAAATAAATTAAAAAAAAAACATAAAAAAATTAAACGCGGGGCAACTACATGGCTCTCAGTTGGTTAAGCATCCAACCCTTGGTTTCAACTCAGGTCATGATCTCAAATTTCATGGTTTGAGAGTTTGAGTACCACAAAGGGCTCCAAGCTTGGGATTCTCTCTCTCTCCCCCTATCTCTCTGCCCCTCCCCTGCTTGCTCACTCTCTCTCTCAAAATAAATAAACTTAAAAACAATTAAATGCAAAGTGGAGTTAGAATTCTCTACTTCTCAGGATGATGTCTAATATCCTGATTAGGTGGTTCATCAATCTCACTTATGCTTTTATACTTTCATTACATACATATCAACCCCTACCCAATGTATACCGCTGTTTTACCTATAGTAACATTACATCAATAGTATCCTACTGCATATTCCGGTTCCCTCCCTCTCTCTCCACCAAAGAGAGAAATGGATTTTAGTTAGGTTACCACATTTGATATCAAAAATATTCACTCTTATATTTTATATTTCTGTTCTGTATTCTGGTGAAGTTTTCTACAGAAATAAATACTTGATGTTTTAATAATACTTATGGTTTTACCTTGAAAACTAAATGTATGGCATTGGAAATAAGGGGATCCCTTTACATTCAACGATATTCAGAGATAGAAAAATGCATAAATTATTTTAGAGGAAGTTTACAAAATGTTTAAATGATGTACAGATGTGTATTTTAGGATGATTCAGTAAAGACTACATTAAATTGGAGGAAAGAAAGCCTATTGTTAACTTCTAAGAGCTTCATGAGGAAGATCTCAATGCATTGCTTCTCTGTAGAGAAGGCTGAAATTTGGTAGGTAGGAGGCAAGGCCACACAGATTCCAGAACTACACAAACTCCCACCAGTATTTCATTTACAGATTCTGAAAACAGGTTCCTACACTGGGAACTCAAAGGATTCCAGTACCACAAACAAATAAAGATCTGCAGGGGCGCCTGGGTGGCGCAGTCGGTTAAGCGGCCGACTTCAGCCAGGTCACGATCTCGCGGTCCGTGAGTTCGAGCCCCGCATCAGGCTCTGGGCTGATGGCTCGGAGCCTGGAGCCTGTTTCTGATTCTGTGGCTCCCTCTCTCTCTGCCCCTCCCCCCGTTCATGCTCTGTCTCTCTCTGTCCCAAAAATAAATTAAAAACGTTGAAAAAAAAATTAAAAAAAAAAAAAAAAGATCTGCAGGTTTCTCTAGTGGGTGAGTATAAAGAAGTTTTGCCATGGCAAGTATTGATATTCTTTATCTGAAGTTCCAGGCATTAATTTGAGAGTAAAAAGAACGCAGCATGCTATTTCTGAAATAAAGGTCCAATAAGGGCTGGATCTAATAATTCAGGCAAATAAATGTATCATTAAACTTGCTAAATGTATTCATATATGTAGGGCAACTGAACTTATATTTGGTCATAATATCAGTAATTTTTCACAAGGTTATCTTTACAAAACAAAGAAACATACATTTTGGTAGTACCTATGGAAATTAACTGGTGGAAGTCAAAACAAAAGAAATGCCAATTCCTAAGTAATATGAATTGACTGTAAAAAAGATTAATAATAATCAGTGACAAACTTCTCCTCATATCATGTCATAAATTCATCAAGTGAAGCCTCCAGGTGGTACAATCAATACCCCATCTGTGATTGTTTTCACATATTCTGACACCATCAAAAGGGGCAAAGACGAATGGCTTAACATTGTAATATGAATATATATGTATACGTATACGTATGTATGTGACAGAGAGGTAAAGACAGATACAGAAAGAGAATGTATACTATAGTCCAAACATATGTTCAAATAGTTGTATGTGTATGTATATTTGAGCTAGTTATCATATATTGAATTAGTTTCACTGATTAATAACGTTATAATTGCCCTTCTTTTTATACTATTGTGCCAGCTTTAGATATGTTTTTATAGAGAATTAATTATATAAAGGATTAAAATTTAAATAAATTAATTTAAAGGAAATAAAAATATCCCCCTATAAATAAGACCAATAGCATTTATTAGTAGTTTTATTTTTAATATTTTAAGAGTTTATCATTAATAAAAGTACTAATACAAATAATGCTCTGTCTATAAAAGTTAGGATAAAGTATATTGGTATGCTCCATTTTCCCAAGAAGTATTCTGCAAAATGAAATAATATCATTATAGAAAGCATTAACTTCTGAAACTTTAATCTTTTTTTTTTTTTTTTTTTTTTTTTTTACTATCTAGGTAAAAATCAAACAATTCTTTTAAACTTGTACTACAAATATTTTTACAAGATCTCCCTCTTCTGGCTACAACAATTATTTCATTTGTTTTTATCCACAGTGGTCAAAGTCAGCTGCAAAGTTTGAGCAAAGCTAATTTATACTAATCTGGCATCAAAGAGATAAATAGACGGACACTCCTAAAAATGAAAAACAGGAACTTCTTTTCAATATCTCTAATATACATACTGTTCTATTAAAGTCTGTTTATCTAATTTCATTTAAGTTTTCTGCCTCACTGATAGTCTGAGGATTCTTATGCCAAGCTTCGTAATAAGTTAATAAATGAATTGAATGCTTGAAGTGTTCCAGATGGACTTAAATTGCAAATGCTGTCATTCACAAAAGGGACTGAGCTCACAGAGCAAGGATGCAAGTTTCCAAATGCAGACTCACCTATGCACCTTAAAATAGAGATGAAAATGTACACTCCATTTAAATGTCCTTTCAAAATGTAACTTTTGCTCTCAAATTTACAAACCTGATTGCAACAATAAAATAAATCTGAGAAATATTAATAAATGAAAGACAATGTTTACCATGCAACTTACAAAACAATGTTATATGAAAATTATTTTAAAAGGATGTGCTTTAGTCACTATCATATATTCATTAGTCTACTTCAATCATTACATTTAATTGTGTAAAATTTCAGAAAACCACGCATGAAAAGTTTGGGGAGAGCTATTGTTCCTAAATAACATATTGTGTTAATGTACTAATATTCCCCAGTAGTCATCACTTGATAAGCTCTTCCATTTCTTCAAAAAACATTCATTTTAAAATGTCATTTCAAAATAAATAAAATATACTCAGTACTCTCAAGAAATGCATATTTGTAAATGACATACCTGATAAAGGGTTAGTATCCAACATATACACAGAACTTATAAACTCAACAGCCAAAAAATAAATAATCCAATTAAAAAATGGGCAGAAGACATAACTAGAAATTTCTCCAAAGAAGACATGCAGATGGTCAACAGATACATAATAAGGTGCTCAACATCACTGATTATCAGGGAAATACAAATCAGAACTGGAAGATTGATCACCTCACAGCTATCAGAATTCAGAATAGCTACAATAAAAAATGCAAGAAACAACACGTGTTGGGAAGGATATAAAGAAAAAGGAACGCTTTTACACTGTTGGCGGGATGGCAAACTGGTGCAGCCACTCTGGAAAACAGTATGGAGGTTCCTCAAAAAGTTAAAAATAGAACTACCCTGGAGTGTCTAGGTGGCTCAGTTGGTTAAGTGTCCAGCTCTTGATTTTGGTTCAGGTCATGATCTCATAACTGGAGCCCTGCATCGGGCTCTGTGCTGGAAGCGTAGAGCTTACTTGGGATTCTCTCTCTCTCTCTCTCTCTGCCCCTTCTCCGCTTGCATGCACACATGCATTATCTCTCTCTCACTCTCCCTCCCTCTCTCTCAAAAAAAAAAAAATATATATATATATAAAAATATATAAAATATATATATATATATATATATATATATATATATATATATATATATATATAACTACACTATGATCCAGCAATTGCCTTACTGGGTATTTACCCAAATAATAAAAAATAATAATTCAAAGAGATACATGCAACTTGATGTTTATAGCAGCATTATCTACAATAGCCAAACATCTCCCATTATGGAAGCAGCCCAAGTGTCCATCGACTGATGAATGCATAAAGAAGAGATAGTATATATAGTGGAATATTACTCGGTCATTACTCAGCCGTCAAAAAGAATAAAATCCTGCAATTTGCAATAACATGGATGGAGCTAGAGAGTATTACACTAAGCAAAATAAGTCAGTCAGAGAAAGACAAATACTATATGATTTCACTCATATGTTAAACTTAAGACACAAAACAAATGAGCCAAGGGAAAAAAGAAAGAGAGAGAGAGAGAGCAAGAAACCAAGAAACAGATTCTTAACCACAGACAACAAACTGATGGTTACCAGAAGGTAGGTGGGTGGGGTGATGGGTTAAATAGGTGATGGGATTAAGAAGTGCACATGTTGTGATGAGCACTGGGTGTTATGCAGAAGTGTTGAATCACTATACTGTACACCTGAAACTAATATTATACTGTATATTAACTAACTGGAATTAAATAAAAACTATAAAAAGTATTATCAAAAAAAGAAATGCATGATATGCCATTGGATCACATTAACCATTGGATATGCCATTGGATCACCTTGGATTGCATTAACAAGTCTCAACAAATGTGGAATTCCTTCAAATTACACTCAACTTGTTATGGTACACATATTCCCCTTTTAGGAAAGGGGGTTTATTTACAGCTTTCATAAGATGCTCAAATATGTCAATGACTCCAAAAATTTAGGAACTGAGTGAGATAAACAAATAATTACAAACTCCATAACACTTGATATTTTAAAATACCAGTGTAAACAAAAGTTCAAATAATAACAAAATCTACAGAGGAGAATCAAGGAACGTTCCTGGGAAATGGTATCAGTATACCCTGAATTTTGAAACTCAAGGAAGTTTGTCAGGAAGAGAAGAAAGAGAAGACTTGAGAACACCTCTAGAATATACAGAAAGGCAATGTTGACTGCTAGAGCCTTGGTATAGTCATTGGAGAGAAGTGGGACTAAAGGATGTACATAGGGAAGTTTTTCCATTGCATCCATTGTTGTTTCTTACATTTAGGAAAGTACTTGGTACATACTATGAAGGCCTATAGATGTTTGTTTAAGGAGAAATAGGAATAGGTTTAAATGATAGGATATTGACAGATAATGAAATTTCTTGAAGTGATAGGGATTAGGAAGTGTACATGTTGTGATGAGCACAGGGTGTTATACAGAAGTATAGTGAGGGTCTCAGTAAGAACTTTGGCCTTAACAATTTGGCACAAAAGTGACATTAAATGTTGGTTGATGAATACAGCCAAAATTTTCTAGTGTCAAATGCCATTAGATGAGGTGAATTTTGGATTTTATTCTCATATTATATACATGAGAAAAAAAACAGGGGAGATCACAGAAAGTTCACTCTATTTTCTGTTTTCTGATGTGTTAGAAAGATTTCTTAGACTATCTCCAGCCAGTTACAAAATATTAGAAATGTTACCATCAGAGAATTACTACTTTTCTTAAATCCTTTGTAAAAATGCAGATTATATTTGGTCCTTTCTAACAGGTAGTATGGCTTCATTTTTAGATGTTTTTTTCTCATAGAAGGAATGGATCACTTTGGTGATCCTGAGCCACAGGTTCGTCATTTATGCTTTTGCCTCCTAATAGAGTTTAATGAGATGATAAAGAGATAAAGATTACACTGTCTAGCATATAATTTTAGATATCAGATAAGTAAATCTCCATACTTCAATTATGTGTTGATACATTTCAGTTTCATATATACAAGAATATTTATTTATTTATTTATTTATTTATTTATTTATTTATTAAAGAAAGAGAAAGCACGGGGGGGGGGGGGGGGAGGAGGGTGAGAGAGAGAGAATCTTAAACAGTATCCACACTCAGCTCAGCGCCTGATGCAGGATTCAATCCCATGACCCCGGGATCATGACCTGAGCCAAAATCAAGAGTTGGATGCTCAACCAACTGAGCTATCCAGGCGCTCCAACAAGCGTATTTATTGAATTGGTTATCAAGTAGTTTATTATTAGATCTCTGTGAACCATGTGAACTATTAGTTTACTAAAAATTGTTTTAGAAGTTATGTTACATTCGCCTCACTTGAAAAATAACATAAATAATAGATGATAATTGAGCCTACTTTTGGTTCATTGTAAATGTAATATTAAAATGTTCAGTTAGCTTTCTGTGAGAAACAATATTTATACCTTGTGCTGACATAGCCAAATCACAACAACTTGAATAATTAGGATTGTGGAGTCATGTTAACAATTTATTTTTCTGCAATTGATCAAATTAACTACATTACATTTCAAAGAGCCAGAAAGAAAGAAAGAAAGAAAGAAAGAAAGAAAGAAAGAAAGAAAGAAAGAAAGAAAAGAAAAGAAAGAAAACCTAAAATTTCGTTCTTTTTATTATGTAGCTTCCACATAAAATTGATAATTCTGTTGCAGGAATTGGACATGAGAAAGGTGACACCAGAGCAGAACTATATTAATTCAATAATATCTATTTAGAATTCTTAAGCAGGGATCAATTAGGGGAGAAGACAAACACAATAACGTTTCAAGGGGATGCAGAATAATAAAATATGCTGAAGTGCTATTTCTAGGGGATCCACTAAGCCAGTTGGCCATATTCATCAAGAACAGCACATTTCCCCAACCCATTTTCCAAGAGAAAGTATCTGACCCACCTTGCCACTTTCCCTGGGTTTATATCTCTATTTTGTAGCATGCAAAACCAACTTGTTCAAAACAACCTCCCTCTTCGGCATAGCAATAGAAGTTTTAGACGTTTATTTTGGCCTTTCTATGGCATTGACTTTCTATGGCCACTGTCTGCATATCACCTTATGTTTCCATTTGCAATTTCACATCCCAGTACTTGCAGCAGAATTTTATTTTAATACTAACCTTAAGGGGGTGAGAGAATTCAAATGGTCCTACTCCAATAAGGCATTATCAATATCAAAGCAGTTCCTGCCTATTATTAAAAACAAGAAAACTGGCCCAAAAAGGAGTCACTTATGCTTTTATTTTTTTTAACACTAATAACTCTGAATCAGGTAGTAACTTACAGGAATATGTGCTTCAGGACGATAAAAATGTTTAATTTTCAATGTAAGGCTGCTGAAAAGGAACCACTCTTGAGGTCCCAAAACAGTTTTCTTCATATGACCACTGTAATGTAAAGTATTGATAGACAATTTAATTGGGTTAAGCCCCAAACACCCTGGATAAGGAAAGATTACTTTTAGGGAAAATAATGTCTTTGGTAAACTGTATCTGGAAATGACTGCATTGATGTTGATATTAATCTTTAAGTAACAGCCAAAAGTTCTAAATAGCTATACAAATATGTGTCTCATTAATACAGCTGTTAAACCTTGAAATTTCAAACTGTATGGATAATTCGAGAGTATCTCCCCCTCAAGTAAGAAAGCAATATATTTTTTCTTAAATGGTATTATACCTATTTTTGCCTAGGAAAACTGTGTTTAATAATCAAAATGACCATAAAAAATGTTTAATGACCAAAAAAGTTTTTATGTGTAATTATACCTATTTTTCAAAGTATGTATCATATTCAAAAACAGTTCTCATTAAGATTATTTACACATGTTCTAGGACATAAAATCAGTATCTCCATACTTAAAAAGTGTCTAGAAAAATAATTAAAATAAATGTTAGCATTTTTTATTAGTAAATTCTATGGATGTTGATGTCAGTCTAGATATAATCTACTTCTGGTTATCCACACAAATAATACCAAACAACAGGTAAATAATAAGAATAGCTTAATTTTATACTATTATTTTATTATTGTCCATTTTTTTCTCTAAATCTTATTGTTTTAGGGTTTCAGACTTTCCTTAAATCTCTGTTGATACTCATTTCTCTTTAATTATTTTATAAATGCAATCTAGAGGAATATTAAAAATAATTTTGAGAAGAAAGAATTGGAGGTATTACATAAAATCCAAATTTTTATGGGGGTAACTAGGTCACTCTAGTATATAATAATAATAATAATAATAATAATAATCATTATTAATGAGGTTTCTTCAAGTTAATGTTTTCATTCTAAATTCCCAAAATATAAATAGATACATGCAAATGTCCTATATGCCAAGCAAGGTATTCGGTGAGTTTGTAATATATGTCCCACTTTCTGACCTAAGTTTGCTATTTATAAGCCACTGGGTCTTAATTAAGTTTTAAAATATCTTTAAATTTTGGTTCAATACTCAAAGTTAAAATGAATATACTGATTAGTATGTAAATCCCTATTATTTCTGAGTAGTTAGTAAATATTAAGTGCCTATTGACATCTACATGTCTATACATCCTGCCACTCCAGTCATATAACAAGCATAATAACCACATGAACCATTTCTTATTCCATGCACAAAACCTTTGGTAACTTTTGGTTTTATTAATAGCCTCAGTCTTATACTCAACATTCCACAGAATCTTATTATTAGGCAGGAAAAATCCTATGTATAAGTCTAGGACATAGAAAAATTAATACAAATATTTTAAGGACTACCAACATTGAACATCTAACTATTCCCTGAGTTTATATACCAGAATTTTAAATCCCAACATCAAGATATATTCTTTGGGTTAAGATAATCTGGGAGAGAGAAACTATACAAAGATGAATGTACTATTTCATACATTTGTCACAATAAATCCATAGTACTCTGGTTGCTATGAATATAGTAGTGAACAAAATACAAAAAATCCAAGTTTTATGGAATGTATAGCCTGACAAACTCAGGGGGATGCATAAATAAGTAAAATTGACTATTTAATAGTATCAGGCAGGCTGCATTAAGCTATGAACAAAATAAAACAAAGAAAAAAATGTGACAAAAGTTGGTAAAGACTCTTGATAAGGTAAAATTTGAGCAAAAAAAAAAAAAGTAAGTGAAGGAGCAAGTCATTCAGGTGTGGGAGAGTAATATTCCATGCATACAAACAGTAAGGTCCTTAAAAATTGGGGCACAGATACTTTTTATGTGTTTTTAGAGAGAGAGAGAGAGAGTGCAAGCAGAGGGGAGGAGAAGGGTAGAGGGAGGGAGAGAGAATCTTAAGCAGACAGCAGGCTACATGCTCAGCACACAGCCTGACGTGGGGCACAATCCCACAACCCTAGAATCATGACCTGAGCCAAAACCAAGAGTCGGATGCACGACTGACTGAGCTAACCCCCTGAAGTACAGAGATTCTTAAGGCATACAAGTTAAGTGTAGTATGGAGCTGGTGAAGGGTTTTAAGCAGGAAGTAGCACAATCACATTGATATTTTAAATATATACACAATAAATCATTACCATCTATAATGTAATATTATTTTTATTTATTTATTTTTTATTTTTATGGGAAAATTGACAGCCTGTCTTGCATAGAGCACTATATACCAGACACCCCCATCCTCACAGATTTTATAGTGTATTAGAAATGGAAATGGGGGTGGGGGCATGAGGATGCAGATAAAGGCTCGTTATGATGCATGATGAAAGGTCAAAGGTAGTAATACACAGATGGTACGAGGAAATTACAAAAGAGAAACCCCAGCCATGAACATGTAATGCAGATAATATGTATATGATACTAAAGGCAATTTAGTGTTATTGGAGTGTAAAATGCAAATATTGGTCTACAAAACATTCATATGATTAAGGAGACTGGGATGTATCCAATAAAAATGGAGAGCCATCGAAGTATTTAGATAATTACTTAAAGTTTCCTTTGATACACCACTCTGTCATAAGTAAGAGCTCAGATGTAAAAAGGAACCAAAAAAGGAGGCAATAGTTGTTATTTTTTTTCAGTTATGACAGAATTGGGATCTGTAAGAGGGCAAAAGTAGTTAAGGATAGAGGATATGAATTGACTGCAAAAATACATGAAGAATAAAACCAGGGAAACTGATGATTAACCACAAGAGAAGATAGAGAAAAAAATAAGAAGTCAAGAATGACTCCTAGGTCTTAGGTTGTGTTAATAGATCAAACACAGTGCTGCCAGTAGAGAGAGAAAATACAGAAGAAATAGGCCCTGGGAGGAAGAATATTTGTTCAATTTTGACATTTTTGAAGCTCCTCTGTGTTGCCTATGTTTGTACAGCAAGCAAACAGTTTGATTAATTAATCCTAGACTGCAAAGAGAGGTCTAGAAGGACAAATACATTTGGAAAAAAGAGGCATATAATTAGTAGTTGAAACAATGTAAATCAATGAAATCACTGAAAGGTAGTATATGAAGAAAGAAAAGCAGTGTTCAAGGAACCAAATTTTAGAATGAATAAAGAGATCCTTGAGAGAGAAAGAGAGAGAACAGAGAGATAAGAACATTATGAACTTGAAAAACTGGAAGAATGAAGAGTTCTCACCATCAGGAAAGCTGAAGGAGTGTAAAATGTTAAGGGAGAGAGATCCTCCAAATTCCATAGTGAGCTTCTTAAGGGCAAGAGTTAATGCCTTTACTTCTGTTCTCTCAGGTCCTAGCATATACCCTGGAAAATAATGAACTCTAAGTACAAAGTTGATAGAATGAATAATAAGAAAAGAAATAAAAGTAAAGATATACATTTAAATTTTTTTTCAAATACAAGGACCACTAGATGGCTGACAAACATGTAGATTCCAGTAGTGCTTCCTAACAGGGAAGCTAGGAGAATTACGAGCACTTATCTATCCTGTGACCACTCCATCTACTTTACAACTACCTCTACCACCCTACCAGATTTGTACACCAGAGAAAGGAAACATTTTTGAGGAAAATATGCAAAATTAAAAATTTTTAAAGATAAAAGCTCATCCAAGTATTTATCATTCTCACAGTTAGAAATAAGTTGAGTCAAAAAGAGTAACATTTAAAATCAAGGAAACAAACAGAAGAGTTCAAATTCAGCAACCTTAAAATAGGAAGCCATCATGACAAGCTTCACAGGTTGGAGGAGTATAGTACTTCAGAATTATTCCTTTGTAGAATGGGGAGGGGTCGTTCAGCATTTAAGGGTCTGGATTATTATGATTATTATCTAGCCTTGAGACTGATACATTCTTACCATGCCACAGTGCCAAAACTCAGTTGCACAACATTTTTTAAGCATATTAGGTTTAGCAGCTACTTTTTGGGTTTGGGGCCCGCCTGAGATCTTCATGCAGCAGTACTAGCCATTTAAAAACAAAGTGCTTTGAGGCCCTGGGTGGCTCACTCGGTTAAATGTCTGACTTCAGCTCAGGTTATGATCTCACAGTTCATGGGTTCGAGTCCTACATTGGGCTCTGTGCTGACAGTTCAGAGCCTGGAGCTTCTTCATATTGTGCCTCTTGTCCCACCCCCTTCTCATCCTCTCTCTCTCTCAAAAATAAACACACACACACACACACACACACACACACACAAAAGTGCTTGCTTTGTATAACCTACCTCTTCAAAGGTAAAAAAATAAAAATTAAAAAAAAAAAAAGGATACCCTTGCTTCTGGAATATTTCACTTTACTGAAACTCCAGTTTCCATTTTCTTACCACCTCTCAAGATTTTCCTAATTTAATAAACACTGCTAAACATGTAGCACCTCCATTTTGCCAGTCAATTCTTCTACCTAAACATGTTTTGAACCAGTAATAATTTTAGTTATCCATAGATATAGAATACAATTTGTATAAATGCCATTAACACAATGCATCAAAAGTATACAAATCATGATGTTTTTGTTTTTTTAATATTATTTTTTTATTTTAGAGAGAGGGAATGCAAGGTGGGGATAGGGTGAGAGGGAGGGAGACAGAGAGAGAGAGAGAGAGAGAGAGAGAGAGAGAGAGAGAGAGAGAATCTTAAGCAGGCTCCATGTTCAGCACAGAGGCCAATGCAGGGCTCAATCCCATTATCCTGGAATCATGACCTGAGCCAAAATCGAGAATAAGATGCTTAAGCAACTGAGCCACCCAAGCACCCCTATACAAAACATGATGTTAGACACTATATACATACAATGGGATAAAAATAATTTTCTATACATGCCACAAACTGAAAACACAGTTCAGAATAAGTTTTTTAAAAGTCTGATGAAACTGTTTCCATTTTTCCTATACTTAGATTCTCAAGAAAGAAAAGACAAAATAATAAGTTTTACTATCTTTCTAAATTTAACTAGAACTTTATTCTTATTATTGTACATTTTATTTATTTCCCTTGACTTTACATTAGAAATACTATACTGAATATCCACCAGATGTCAGTATATGCATGCAAATGTTTTACTATGAAAAAACAAGTGCTAGCAAAGATAAGCCAAATCTTTTATTAAAATGTACTCTTACAAGAAATATAAAGTAGGGGTGCCTGGGTGGCTCAGTTGGTTAACTGTCCAAGTTCAGCTCAGGTCATGATCTCACAGTCTGTGGGTTTGAGCCCCACATTGAGCTCTGTGCTGACAGCTCAGAGCCTAGAGTCTACTTTGGATTCTGTGTCTCCCTCTTTTTCCATCTCTCTAATGCTCATGCTCTGTCTCCCTCTCTCTCAAAAATAAATAAACATTAAAACAATTTTAAAAATATAAAGTAAATGCCTTTTCTTTGAAAACTTAAAATTCTTTAATTATCTATACTCTATTCATATATCATTGAAAATCATCTTTGAAGTTTTATTCTAGCCAAATATAATACATTTGTTAATTTGAAATTTTTTTCTGGTGTCTTATGAAATATTTACATTTAAGAAACATAATAATACATTTCATAAAATAATATTTAAGAAACTTAGCTAGACAATTATCATTTGAAATTCTTTACAGAAATGAATGCAAAAAACTTTTAGTTAATAAAGCTTTACACCTGGAAAATTACAGAAAATTATTTGAAAATCCAGTCAAACAATAAGGTTACCATATAAAATAACCAAGTACAAAATTATGGGATAAAAATATCTTAATTTTCCTATATCCAAGTTAAAAACAGAAAATGCCAGAAAGAAAACATTTCATTGTACATAGGGGAAAAAAGCGTATGTAAGAGGAAAAAGAGAAGTGTATTGTACCCATCTGAGGAGTAATTGAAAACTACTTGAAAACATTAAGCAGTACTAAAAAAATAATTGTGAGAAAGGATTAGTCACTGTGGGAAAAAATGTTGTTCTTCCTACATTAAACTGTGTCTCTAATGACATACCAATTAAAATGTCATTAGATATTATGAGTATTGTTAAAATTTCACTAAAATTATATTAAATTCTACTTTAAGAAAAGTTTAACCCTACAATTACTAGAAATTCTTTTTTAATTTTTTAAATGTTTTTATTTATTTTTGAGAGGGAGAGAGACAGAACATGAGCAGGGGAGGGGCAGAGAGAGAGGGAGACACAGAATCTGAAGCAGGCTCCAGGCTCCAAGCCGTCAGCACAGAGCCCAAGACAGGGCTCGAACTCACGGACTGTGAGATCATGACCTTAGCCGAAGTCTGACACTTAACCGACTGAGCCACCCAGGCACCCCAACAATTACTACAAATTCTTATAAAGCTGTAATTATTTTTGAAAAATAAGCTTTGAGGAAGAAGCCTCTGAATGGAAGTAAGTAGAATCCATAAATTTACCCAAAATGAAAATTCTGGTAATTGGATGATAAAAGTGGTGTGTCAGTGAAGAAAATATCTGTTATTCAATAAATATTCTTAAGATAACTGGCCTGCCGTAAAAATA
This sequence comes from Panthera leo, assembly GCF_018350215.1. Lineage (NCBI taxonomy): Eukaryota > Metazoa > Chordata > Mammalia > Carnivora > Felidae > Panthera > Panthera leo. The sequence continues at coordinate 44,232,107 of NC_056679.1, forward strand.
AGTAAATAAACAACTAAGCTTCATAAGAGTAAATATAAATATAGATACCTGAATTTACATTCTGGAAATATATTCAGGAAAAGTATTGCAATGTTGATTTCTGAAAAATTTTTTATGCTTATTTATTTTTGAGAGAGAGAAAGAACATTAGTGGAGGAGGGGCAGAGAGAGAGGGAGACAAAGAATCCGAAGCAGGCTCCAGGCTCTGAGATGTCAGCACAGAGCCCGACACCAGGCTTGAACTCACGAATCACAAGATCATGACCTGAACCAAAGTCAGAAGCTTAACCCACTGACCCACCCACGCACCCTGCAATGTTGATTATCTAGAGGCTTTTTATCATTTTTCATTTTTATGTATTAGTTTTATAGGCTTAAAATGCAAAGAATTAAAAATGTTATGTTGTCCTGTTTTAGTGAAAACAGAAGTTAGCAAAATATGAAGGGATAAATACAATTTTTAAATAATAAATTATAAGATAATATGATAAATATATATGTTAACATAACATTGAGCAAAGAAGTTAATAAACTGGAAGAATGTGAAGAGATCAAGAAAATGAAACCATAGTTATGGGGGAAATAAGAATAGATAATTGAACAAGGGAATACATTGTCATAATCATAGGGAAAAAAAGTTATCCTTTCTGGATTTTAGTAGTCAGTTTTGACAAGGTTCAGGCACCATTCCAAAAGCAATAAGATTTTAAGACACTGGAATTTTTCTAACTGAAACTTTTACTACTCACTGTGCAGTAATACCTTAATATACAGTGTGTGATTCAGTCAGTTTTTCATTCAAATTCATATGCTGAGTTCCCACTATGTGTCAAGAATTGTACGAGAAAGTCTGTAAATACTTGAGCACAGAAATAGGCATTTCTGCCTTGGGACTGATAGCATTTATACATGATGTATTCAGACTGAGGAAGTTGTACAGAGAACCAATAACTAAAGCTTTCCTATTCAGAACTTAAACGTTTTTCCAACCTAGGTATTTAACATATTTAAAGCCGTATTTCATAAAATATTTTCCCTAGTCTCCAGTCTTCTGACCACCACCCTGTAATGTGCATATGACTTAACCTAGAGTTTTGCAATATTGCATATCCTCTGTGTTTTTTTTTACTACCACTTCCTTCTCCATCCACACTCTATATTCCTCTATTGTCTCTTCCTTATCCTCTAGGTCAGGAAGAATATGCTTTTTTGCTAAAGCCGCCATTTTCTCACGTATCATAGATTCTAACTTCTCTTAACACTTCTGAAAAACTGTTCAGTCTGTTATACCCTAGTCCTTTCATTTTCTGTATCTCTCAACATAAAATAAATCTTCACAAGGGAGAAAAGTACAATAAATTTTCCAATTTAAACACCCATAGGGGCACTTGGGTGACTTAGTTAGTTAATCGTCTGACTTTGGCTCAGGTCATGATTTCACTGTTCCCAAGTTCGAGCCTCGCATTGGGCTCTGTGCTAACAGCTCAGCGCCTGGAGCCTGCTTCAGATTCTGTCTCCCTCTCTCTCTCTGCCCCTCCCCCACTCATGCTCGCTCTCTCTCTCTCTCTCCCTCTCTCAAAAATAAATAAACATTAAAAAAATTTAAACATCCATAAACACACATGCATACACATACATCACTATCCTAGATATACTTTGGAATTAATATATTTTCCTTTTTTCCTTTTATAATAGCTCCATAATCTTCATCTTATTACCCACTATTAATTTCTTAGTCTCTTTCTCCAGTTTTTATGTGATAAACATTTTACATAAAAATTAATCTATTGAATATGACATTCCACATATGTATATATATGTATGTATCTATATATATACATATATAGATATATATGTATATATCTATATACGTATATACATATATAGAATGTATGTATACACATACACACATATGCTATTTTTTTCTGAGTGAACAGGTATTTCCATACTCTTGAAAAATGTTTATTACATCAAGAAAGACTGAGGATAAAAATGTCATTGAGATTTCCATTAAACAGAAAATCATTGTTTTTAAAAAGTTAAAGATTAACTGGATTTATCTTAATGTAGTTATTATTTAATCATTCCTAAATTTACTGAAGGTTGTTTTTTTGTGGCAAGGTTTCTCCACTGTAAAATTACTGTTTTTCCATTTATGATTAACGAAGACTTGGTTTGAAGGAGATATTTTGAAACTCTAAATATCCTGTTGCTCTTTATATTTGAACACTAGTTTTAGCATCCATCTGGGGATCGTGCCCATAGCAAATGTTCTTCTTATGGTGTTCCAATGGTGACTTTTTATTTTATTCATTCTTTATATATTCATCACTTTGAATTCTTCTGTACAAAAGAGATATCCTTTCTCCCACATATATTTTTATTGAATTATTTTTATATCAGTATGGATTCATAGATATTTTCTTAGTTGATTATAATCCAATACTATTATTATTTACTTTGTGGCTCAAATTGTTTCAGCTATGGCTATTGGGACCTTTTAATTTGCTCCTGTGTCTCTTCAATGTAACCCAACTTTCAATTTTTTTTAAAGCACTTTTTTTCTGTCACTGCAGGATTCTCTGGACTTATCTTGCATTCTGTGTTCCTTGGCAGGAATCATCCATTTCTCCAAGTAGTCCAGGTACACACTTTTGCTGAGTAGTATTAGAAATAAAGATCTGGATGCCATATGTGCTCATCATTACTGGGGTGTCACCAAATCTAAGCTCTTTCAGTTGGTAGAGCTAAGAAACACATGTATGTATGCTAACCCCACGTACACACATCTGTATTTCTATATCTAATGTATATTAAAAGAGCAACAGTACATTAAAGCATGAGTTCACACTGATATCTGACTGTAATCCAGCATCACAGAGCTCATTCTACACTCTCTGCCCGCCCACCTACCCCAGTCCCCTCCACTCCTTATTTATAACTTGTTTCTCCAACAATGAGAAACCTGGAGCCCATTACCTACAATATATTTACTGATTTGTTAAACCTTCTATATTTATTGATTTTACAGAAGCAATTAGACTATGAAAAAAGACTTTTAATAGAGGAGATCTGTGTTGGCTGAATATGTTATTGTTTCCAATGAAGTGGAGGCCACATGATTTAAGTTATCCAATGTTAGTTATAAAATTTTCTGGGCAAGACAAACATTAATTTTGCAACTGTAAGTGAACCTACTTTTGAGGAGAACAATTTAGGTACTTTGTTAGAAATTATTTGGATAATATTTCAATCTCATAAATAATTTAGTTTTTGTTTTGTTTTGTTTTGTTTTGTTTTGTTTTTTGTTAGAAAGAGCCAGCAATGAAGAGCCTCAGGTGACTGAATTTGGAGAGAAATGATTTGTCTGTCTGTCTGGATGGTTACATTTTTAAGTTGTCATAAGACAAGAAAAAAAGTCCACATAAATTATACAGAAAGGCCACTAATATTAAAGGGAAATTTTATCAAATATTTTTGGAGAAGAACTAAGAGAAGAGTGTGATAAAGCTTTGCCTCTGGGCTATAGAGTCTTCCAATCAAACATAATCTAATTAAGTAATGAAATCCCTCCTTATCCATGGGGAATACCTTCCAAGACCCTTAGTGGATATTTAAAACAATGGATACCGTTGAACCCTATACATACTATGCTTTTGTCCTATGGTACCTTTTACATACATACCTACAGTAAAGTTTAATTTATAAGTTAGGCATAGTAAGAGATTAACAATAATAACTAACAACAAAACATAACACCTATAACAATATATGGTAATAGAAGTCATATGAATGTGATCTCTTTCTCAAAATATCTTATTATACTACATTTACCCCTCTTATTCTTGTGATGATGTGATATGATAAAAAGCCTACATGATAAGATGAAGCGAGGTGAATAACAGAAGCATTGTGATGTAGGTTAGGTTATCATTCACCTTCTGACCTTTCCAGATCATAGTTGACCACAGGTAACTGAAATTGTGGAAAGTGAAACCACAGATAAGGGGTTATCTACTGTAAATCTTCTAGTCTCTCTTCCTAATGTCTTCTCAATATTTTCCCTTTGTTATTTGTTTTTATTAACCTCTCAGTAAAATTAAACACATCATGTTACTTTTTTTTTCTCAAAAATACAACATAGATAGTAAATTACATCACAGAACGGCTGGCTCTATGTTGTCTTTCATCATTCATGAAAGTCAACTTATTTGTATTAAAAATGTTTTCTTATACCATAAGCTTTTCCTTTTAAAACTTTAGATATATTATACTAATGCACAATGACATTGATGCTACAGAATAGAACAATAATGAAGAATATGTGGTGGTGGTTTTATAGATAGCTACATTTTTGTTAGGCTATCTTGGTGATGGATTGCCTTGCTCAAGAGTAAGGTCTTCAAGTTGAAAGAGGTCTATATTTAATTTCATTGTATGTTTCAATTTTTAGTTTTCTAATCTTTTAAAGAAAGATAATTAAATATATACATATATCATCAGAATTGAATGAATAATATAAAGTGCACGGTATAATCCATACAGTATTTAACCAATAATTTAATACATGTTATAAACAGAATTTTTAATACACAGTAATACATATTTGTTTATACACATTAATCAGTATGTAAAACAACTGTTTATTCTGGAAAAGTATTTATTATATATGCATAGTCACATTACATTTTGCATTGAGAAATTTCTCCATTTATACCTTTAGATAATGTTGTTCTATAAATTTTCTCACCCTCACCTTCACTATTCACTCACACACACACACCCCCACACACGTACATGTTTAGGAATAAGAATTATCCATTAATTGAATCTGTATTTTCTTTTCTCTAGATTTATCATCATCTCCATCACAATTTTAATCTCTTTGTAATTTTTTCTTCAAACTTTAAAAGAATGCTTTAGGTTGTTCTTTATATTCTGATGTAATTTTCCACATTATCAAATCTGTTCTTTATAATTCAAATGAGAATGTTCACTGTTACTGCATTTTCATTCCTTTTAGTTCATTTTCTTGAAGATTTTACCATTTACCCTTATATGTAATCAATTATCTCCTTAAAATTTACTATTCATCTTTTTTCATGAAAACACTACTTTATCCTATAGGGAATGCTCAAAAATACTGTCTAGAAATACATATATACTTATGCATTTGTGTATATATGCTTATATATACATATACCTGTACACAGACATGCGCGCACACGCTTATGTGTATCATGCTAAGAGTAAGTCCTTACATGTATTAAGGGACACTAGTATGATATCTTGTAGTTGCATCATTAGTGCAGTTCTGCTCATCTGAAATGGGAAACCCGCTTTGTTACAACTTTGCATCTGATATTCTGAACTGATACTATACTTCTATGACTACAACCCCTGGCACACAGCTTTGTCCTGTCTGCAGTCTTGCCTAGAGTGCTCTGATTTGTAATCTGTGCTTATGTGAATGTAGAATGTCTTCTGTACTATTTCCTGTTCCCTGCACAGTTGCTTTATGAGAGTAGTATTTAAGTGATGGCAGAATACGGCACCCCAAAATATGTTACATCAGTAAAGGGTTATTTTGAGCTAAAGACACTTGAAAAACAACAAATGTAAGAAGCATTCTTATCTCCCCTTTGTTCTCAAAGATAGATAAAATTCCATGTGAAATATGTCCTCCATATATCAGAAGGAAATTAATTTTTAGTAAGGATGAGAAGTTGAGACCAAGAGAATTCTTCTCAAAAAGACCTTGTTAAAATGGTTCTTATCTTCCTTTATCCTCACCATATTTCCAGTTATTCCAGGTTTAACCACTTCTTTTGGTCATTTCCTTTGGAGGGCTCCCTGTCATGTAAAATTTATATTTGTACACTTTTCTCATGCCTTTTGTTATGAATACCTAAAATGCGTAGAGAAAAAAATTTTCCTCCCCTACATTATTCTTCAAGTACATGGAGAAACAAGATGCTTATGACTGAGATACACAATATCCTGGTGTGATGGGCTGAATAATGACCTCCCAAAGATACCTACATCTTGACCCACAGAACCTCTGAATATATTCCCTTAACATGGCAAAGGAATTTATTTGATGCGACTGAATTAAGGATCTTAAAATGGGGAGATTATTTTGGGTTGTCCAAGAAGGCCCAATACAATCAAAAGATTCCTCATAATGGAAAGAGGGAGGCAGGAGAGTGAGAGAGAAATAAATGTTACCACAAAAGCAGAGTTTGAAGTAACATGTAAACACAATTCAAGGAATGCAGGCAGTCTCTATACACTGAAAAAAGTAAAGAAATTGATTCTCCTTTCAAGCTTCCAGAAGGTACTTCCTACCTATTTTAGACTTCTGAGTTCCAGAACTATAATAGTTCGATACTGTTTTAAACCACTAACTTGGTTTCTAATTTGTTACAGCAGTAATAGGAAAGTAATACAGGTGCCTTCATATAGAGTAAAGAAAACTTTTTTAAGTTGTTTCTCATCTAGCCTGGTTTTACAGTGCTAAAGAAGCTAGCAAACACTGGGATAGATATGAAATACCTGTGAGTGAATTTTTAGGTGTGGAGAATCACCATGCAGCTTCTGAGCATTGTTAGTCCCTTTTACTGTTTCAAAACAGCTGCATTAGCCTGCTAGTTAATAAAAATTGTTTACCAACAATTTAAATGTCAATACTCCAAACGAAATTGTGTTTTTTGTTTTCTACAGAAGTTTCATCATAGTGTTTATAGCACTCATTTGTGGTTTTTTGTATATTGTTAAAGACCTGTCAGTCTTTTTTTTTTTTTTTTAGTTTGATGATATTTTAAATCAAAGGTATAAAAATTATTGATCTCATCATTTAGGTACCAATATATTATATTAAATAGCAACTGGATTAAAACAATCATTGCACCTGACCTCATGGAGTTTACAGTCTTAGTAAACCACTGAACAAGTAAACCATTATACAGCCATTGAACAAGTATCTATAATTAATTAACATTTCAAAAGAGGAAATGATTCTCTGAGACTATAGGATAGGGAGAAATTACCTAGTCTAGAAAGGTTCTTAAGAAAGTGAGATTGCTACAGTTTCCTACATGGAATTAGATACAAAGTGTTCCAGCAATAAAACCAAAAGTTTCTGAATGTAAGAGATTAACTCCTTGGAGCAATGGGAAGTTATTGAAAAATTTATAGCAGCAAACTAGCGTAATCAATCCTCATCTTTGAAGAAATTATTCTGCTTGCAATTTGAAAAATTAATTAAGGAATCAGAGTGCTTTCTTAATGTGCTGCTTTAGTAAACACAAAATATTTAACACAATTCAAGTACTCTTGTGCTTTAGGATTGTTATAATTGATGCAACATTTGTGGTTTTCTTTACCACAACTCGATTAGATGTTAAAGTAAATATTTCTTCTTAAGACTGTTCATGTCTCACTATTTATATGTCTCACAAACCCAACCCTCCTTCTCAGTTGCTAACTTTTATCCAGAAAGGCACCATGTGATAAGAATGGGAGCCAGAAAATCAAACTTCTTTAAAATAAAAAGGAAACACTGAAGAGTAAAGCATATGTGCTTTATGAGACCTACTGCAACTTTTTGCTCAAACATTATATATATATATATATATTTTTTTTTTAATTATTTATTTATTTATTTATTTATTTATTTATTTATTTTGAGAGAGAGATTGTGTGAGAGAGAGAGCTGAGAAGGGACAGAGAGAGAGGGAGACAGAGAATTCCAAGCAGGCTCTGCACTGTCAGTGCAGAGACCGACATGGGACTCAAACTCACGAACTGAGAGATCATGGCCTGAGTCGAAAACAAGTCAGATACTTAACTGACTGAGCCACCCAGACATCCCTCAAAGATTATATTTTTATTCTCTGTATTATGCTTTTGGTTTTTGAAGGTGTCAAATATTCCACTACATGATGAGTCAAATATTATTGTATATGAGACTGTATATTTTTTCACACCTACCTTAAAAGAATAAATTGCTTGCTATTTTACTCTGAAACATTAATAGGGAAATAACAATAAAACATTAATATTTTACATATTATTTTCTTCCCATGCAAATGACAAGTCAGCTTTTGGGGCTGGGTAGATACGAAACGCTAGGTTTCATTATGGAATGCCAAGTTCTACCTCAAAGGTAGACTAACACCAAGAAAAAAAATTCCAACAAATGGGTAATGCTAATGCATAAAATTCACAATGGCTTTGAAGATTAAAATAAACAGTCTTTAGAGGCATCTGGCTGGCTCAGCGGGTGGCGCATGCCACTCTTGACTTTGAGTTTGTGACTTGGAGCCCCAGGTTGGGTGTGTAGATTCCGTAAAAGTGAAAATCTTAAAGAAGACAAAATTAAAAAAAAAATAAAAGTATCTCATATAAAAGAGTACACAAATGAGATTTTTATATCAGGTATAATGAAATTTCTCAGTATTTGTACATTTCTAGGAGAAAGTGAATGGATACATTTTCATTTGCTGCTAATATTTAAGATTTAATACTTTACATCTTTTTAGTGTAAAGTCCAAATAAAGTCAATTTTCTGTCTCATGCTATTTTCTCTTCTGATATTAAAGAAATGTGAATTACTGGTTATACCTCTGGTTGTTCCTTCTATAAGATATCTGTGAAGTAAAAAAAACACTTTTCTCTTTCCAGAAATATGGGATTCAAAGGGCTTTTGATTATTTAAATTTCCTAGAGTCTTTGATTCCTCTAGTTTCCTTCCTGGAAAATATTTTTTCTCATTAATCTACCCAGGAAAATCCTCTCATAGTCTGTGACTCTATCCAAGTTACACTGTATTTTAAAAGTCACCCGTGAAACAATATTCTCAAACACAAATTGTTCCTATTGTCTTTTCTGCCTGTAGCATATCCTTATACAGATTATACCACAGCACGTATAAAAGATTTTATTGCATTTGTTTTCATGCCTTTTTCCCTCTATTTCTCATGAAGCTTCTTCAAAGGTGTATCTATGTATCTAATTGTTTTTGCAGCCCTCAAACATGTGGGGCACATGTAAGTCATTAAGCAACATTTAGAGCTTGAGTCTACAGTACACACTGAAAGTAAACCACGTTGGGGCACCTGGGTGGCTCAGTCAGTTCAACGTTCGACTTCAGCTCTGGCCATAATCTTGCAATTCATGAGTTCAAGCCCAGCATCAGGCTCTGTACTGACAGCGCAGAGCCTGGAGCCTGCTTCGGATTTTGTGTCTCCCTCTCTCTCTACCCCTCGCCCACTCACACTCTGTCCACTCTGTCTCTGTCTCTCTCTCCCAAAAATAAATACACATTAAAAAAACAAAAGAAAAGTAAACCATGTTGGTCCCAGTCTAGATTAGGCAAATCTTCAGTGCACATAAAATATTGTAAAAATACAGTTGATGAACAGAAGAATAACACAAACAATATTTACCAGTACAAAATAATGTTGTACATCTGAAAACTTTTATACTTTTATCCATAATTATATAATAAACCAGTGTATAGCATAAGAAACCTACAATTTAGAGAGTATCATTGTCAACCTTCTCCATCCACATAAATGCCAATAATTTTATATACATATATATTAAATACTTACATTAAATATGTGTATTTATATTGGGGGATATATGAATATTATATACTCACATAAAAATATTATGAGTCATTATATATGTATTATATACTTATATATATGATAGTGGGGGTATATATGAGTATTATAAGTATTTATGTATTTGTGTGCATGTATATCTGTGTACAACTTTGTTATGAACATCCTCACATTGTATAGGGAGTGTGCACTTTTAACTTTATAAGATAATGATAAATAATTTTTCAAAATGGTTCTAGGTATTTATGCTATCAACAATAAAATGTAAGACTGACTTTAGCTCCACACCTTTAATAACCCTATCCAAGGAAGAGTGCCATCGTCTGTAAAGCAGGCTGGGAAAATGACCATACCATTCAATGGGTCCAAAGGTCTAAGAGTGATAATGAAGGAAACATTAAAAAGATCACTTTGGTCTCAGGAACAAGCTGCAGTCTCCTATAATGACATACCACAACGCGAAAAAAAAACAACACATCATGCATATTTTTATCTCTATCTCATTCTAAATTGACTTCCTAATTGTTTCAAAAAGTGGATTATAGGAGTATATGCAAAATCATTACCTTCACACTCTAACACATGGGGCCCTGGCAAGGAAACCTTGAGAAACTGGCAAGTGGAGTCCTATTTGGGGACCAAAATACTCTGTGGTAAGAACCAGCCTCTTGATGCAGCTGTCACAGCAGGTGTGTGCAGGCAGGTGAATGTTTATGACAGGTGCAAGTTTGAGCAATGCAAGCTGCACGAGTCGGGTGAACAGATTGCGCAGACCTTTGTGTCCAACAAACCTCAGCACTTGGCCACAGCTGGTTCTGCAGGATGGGGGATAGATAAGGCAGCATTTTCATAATTAGAGAAAGAGTCTTTAATGCAAGACAGGCTCACTTTAAAAGTGACAGTTTCAGTGTATGGGAATTTCAAGCATTGGTGGGTTGAACAATTTTTACTTATTTCTTTTTATTTGTTTAGCCAGGGCAGCAGTCTTGGGTTAACACCACAAAGGTGTCAGAGGTGGTACAGGCTACAATTCTTATGTCACATTCTGGCCTTTAAATTATGTGTTCCAGACACAGATAATTAACACAAATCATCTCCTTCAATTTCTATTTTCTATTTCTTTTCATTGTATTTTTAATGTTTTTGTTTTAATACATGGGCGACAAAAAGAACACATGTATTATACATGTAAGTTATAGCACATGATAATAAAATGGACACCTTTAAATTCACCACACACTTGGGGCACCTGGGTGGCTCAGCTGGTTAAAGACTGACTCTTGGGGCGCCTGGGTGGCTCAGTCGGTTAAGCGTCCGACTTCGGCTCAGGTCACGATCCCGCGGTCTGTGAGTTCCAGCCCCGCGTCGGGCTCTGTGCTGACGGCTCAGAGCCTGGAGCCTGCTTCGGATTCTGTGTCTCCCTCTCTCTCTGCCTCTCCCCTGTTCATGCTCTGTCTCTCTCGGTCTCAAAAATGAATAAACGTTAAAAAAAATTTAACAAAAAAGATTGACTCTTGATTTTGGCTCAGGTCATGATTTCACGGTTCATGATTTGCAGCTCCACACTGGGCTCTGCGCTGACAGTGCAGGGCCTGTTTGGCATTCTCTCACTCCCTCTCTCTCTGCCCCTCTCCCACACGCTTTCTCAAAGTAAATAAACTTTAAATATATATGCATTCTATTGATTACTAAGGAAATTGAGATTTTTTTTAAACTTTAAATACAGAATTGTGTTTCCTTATGTATGAAATGTTTATATTTTTTTCCACTATTTGTATACTGGATCTTATTACATTTAATTCTGTTCATCTAGTTGACTTTGATGTCATTTTAGACTCTATTCATGAATTTTAAAGTTTATTTTATTATTATTATTATTATATTACTACTATTATTATTTATTTTAGAGAGAGAGCACATGAGTAGGGGAGAGGGGCAGAGGGAGAAAGAGAAAATCTCAAGCACGTTTCAGTGAGGAGCCCACCATGGGGCTCAATCCCACAACCCTGGGATCATGCATGACCTGAGCCAAAATCAAGAGTCCCCCAGGCGCCCTTGTCTATGAATTTTTTTTTTTTTAAGAGTAGCATTAATCTGTAAATTTTTCATTTTTATCTTGTTCTCTTTTGTTAAATAAAGTGTTTTTTTAATGTTTATTTATTTACTCTGAAAGAGAAAGAACAGAGGAGCAGCAGAGAGAGTGGGTGAGAGAATCCCTAGCAGGCCCCTTGGAGTCAGTAAAGAGCCTGACATGGGGCTCGATCTCCAGATCATGAAATCATGACCTGAGCTGAAACCTAGAGTCAGACATTAACCAACTGAGCCACCCAGGTGCCCCACAAAAGTGTTTTCATTTTAATGAAGTCTAATTTTCAGTCTTTTCCAATATTATAGTGATATTTTTCTCTACTTATTTATTTTTAACTTTTGCCATTATTTTTTGTCAAGAACTAATTTTTGTGAATGTGAATGTTAAGATAAGTAGCCACATTCTTTCTTCTCCCCACTTTTCCACTTGTGTTGATCTTACATTTTCTTACTTTAGTGATCTTCAATATAGCTTCCATCATATATCATGTTTCCCTAATCATGTGCTCTTTTGAGGCTCCTTGATCCAGATAATTAGATTCAATTTGTACATTCTTGTTTGGTTTGTTTGTTGCTTTTTGCTAATTTATACATCCCTATAAGTCACTGTAACTTTATAATAAACAATAAAAATACTCTACTTCTTCTTGTAAGGAGTAATTGAGATTCTTTTGCAGCGTTTCATTTTCTATGTAGCATGAGCTTATCAAGTTATCTCAAAAATTTCTTTGAAATTATGGTTGGAATGATACTGAATATATAGATAATTGTCTGAAATAATATTTAAAATTATATTTCTAAAATAAACATGAAATTTTCTCCAATTCTTCACATTTGGAGAAATCACATCTATGCTATCACTGGAATTAGTGTTTTGTATTAATTAACTTTTCTCTGGCTGCTGGATCACAAAAGTCATACTGATTTTTGTTCAATGATACTTTACCTAGCAATGTTTATAAACTCTCTTATAAACCATAATAAAGGATCTACAGATTATTTTCTGTTTTCTATGCAGCAAATTTTATACAACAAAGACAATGACAGAGTTATGGACTGAATATTTGTGCTCCCGCTAAAATGTATATATTGAAGCCCCAACCAAGTATGGCTATACTTGAAGATGGAGCCCCCCCAAAAAAAAACAACTAATTAAGATTAAGTGAGATCATAAAAGTTAGGCCAAGATCCATTAGAATTAGTGTGTTTATAAAAAGAGACACCAGAGGCTGAACGAACCAACTCTCTCTCTCTCTCCCTCCCTCCTCTCTCTCTCCCCCCTCTACCCCCTTTCATCCTATCCCCATCTCCAACATGTGCACACGCCAAGAAAATGTCATGTGAGGACAAAGCAAGAAAGCAGTTATTAGCAAGCAAGGAAGACGTCCTCAACAGAAACTGACACCATCAGACTTAATATGGGACTTCTAGCCCCCACAGCTAGAAAATAAATTTGTGTTTAAGCCACTCAATCTACTATATTTCATTATGATGACAGCCCTAGGTAGGTTTATTCCTTTCTTTTACTTAATCATTGTCTTGTTTTTAGTAAGGACCAACAGTACAATAATAAATATAACCTCACAATTGGCCATCGTTTTCTTGTTAAGAGTGCTTTTATAATGTTCTCACCATTCTACAGACTAGAATGTGGAGGATAAAAATATCTAGTCTACTAATACTAGAACAGACTTCTCTGTATTTCCATTAAATCAATCTTGTGTATTGTGTTAAAACGTATTTTGAATGATATTATTTTTATTTGCTTTATCTGTTAATACTAAGGAGAGGCGTATACTGAAATATTTTAATGCTACAGTGTAGTAGTCACATTCTATAATTTCACCTATTTTATCAGGTGCATATGAGTTTACTTCTTTTATTTTCTTCCTTCCTTCCTTCCTTCCTTCCTTCCTTCCTTCTTTTTCTTTCCCTTTTTTTTGTATTGTTCTCATGAGTATTATAAGGACAAGTACAAATTAAATATAATAAGATATTTCCTTTTCCTGTATTCCAGAGCATTTACTTTAGAAACTTTTAATTCTAAGTACTTTCTCCTCTCTTTTAAATGTTTATAAATCCCTTTGAAGAAAAGTTAGACCTTTTGTCATATGTATAATCCAGGAATGTCTTTCTTAATGACTTTCGAGACATCTCTTAACTGTAAATATTGAGGGAAAGAGAACCCTTTTTTCTCACTTTCTGTGGGAGGGCTGAGGCCTAACTTCCATGAATGCCTTGCTCCAAATTGCAAAACTACTCCCTGTCATAAGGTATGTCAGTTTGTTTTTCCTCTGAATAAAGGCAGTTCATGTACACAGATGGCTGCCAATTATCAGGTAAAGTTAAGATGATCTATATGTAACAAATAGTACCTCTCTCTTGAGGACTGGTTACCATTTACCTTGAGAACATGTTTATAATGGGTCAACTATTTCCTTCTCATTTCTTCCTTTAATGTTTACCTTTGAAATTCTACTATTTTGACTTCAGAATCTAGTGTAATTAAATGCACTCTGTTCTTTACAAATGTAAATACTTTAGAGAAATTTAATGCTAATAAATCTCATGTTGATTTACATGCTAATATTATCTGGAGTTTTCTATTCCTTTAAATTATATATTACTATTAAAAATACATTATTATCATCATATTTTTAAAAATTTTATATGGATAATTTTTGCCTTTTTTCCCCCTTTATGTCACTAATGTTTATGCCCACCATTTCTTCTTGTATTTCAGGTTTTTCTTCTGTGATATTTTCATCTTTTCCTGAAGTGAAATTATGTTGTTGATAAAACCTCAACCTTTGTTTTTGTAAAAATGTCTTCAAATTTCCATTGTTCTCAAATATCCACATATGGTAGAAAAGAAAAGTGACCAACTAAAATAAAGATTAAAATATTGAAATATTCAACTGAATGAATCTGAATAGCGCAGGAGGAACTTGAAGAGGATCACGATAGAAATCCTTGTCTATCTTGCTCACTGATGAACCCCAATTGCCTAAAGTGTGCATGAACATACTATTTGCTTAGTAATTACTCAATGATGTAATGTATGATCATATGGAATTGGAAACTTTGAATAATATTCTATCACAAAAGGAAAAGAATGACTGGAAGGAAGCACAGGGGCTACCATTAAAATATCAAAGTTATGCGAGGACAGAAAAATTCCAAAGCTGGGGAAAGGAATGCCTGGGAGAAAATTAAATGAAGTTATTGGTCCTCCCCAGGACTTGTGAGCATTGCCTCTATAAACATAAGTAATTACTTGAATATAGGAATCAGTGATGATTCTCTAATGAAAACAAATATGGGAATATTAGAGAAATTTTTATTCAAACCCATTTAATAATTAAAGAAATTCCGTATCAACAAGCTCTGACAGCAACCAATACGATGCATAAATAAAATGTGTCAAGGACATGTTGGATACGAGACAGGCCCTCCACGGAATGCAAGTTTTCTTGGAGGATACCTTAAGGCAGATATGTGGTGCTTGGTTCACAAAAGAGAAAGGACGTTTTCCCAAAATGAAACTCATAATCAGTTCAGAACGTGGTGTCAAGGAAGGTTGAGGGATAGTGGAAATTATATGGGTTTAAATATGTTGGATGAAGAAGGAAACAGCTTCAAGTCATGAAGACTTAGGCCCATCAGAGTAAGTTTCTAAATTTAGGAAGTAGATAAGGATATCTAAAATACCCCTTTCAGTATATGGTAGTGGATAACACCCTCTCTCCTCTTGACACCATAATCACTTAACTGATGGAAGATTACTCTTAATTCAGTTTTAATTCTGGAAGAATTACATCCATTGCGATGGTTAATTTTATGTGTTAATATTGCTGGGCCACAGAGCCCAGATAATGTAGTATAATATCATTCTAGATGCTTCTATGAGGGTGTTTTAGAAAAGGTTAATATTAAGTCCATGGATTGGCCTTTCAAAGACTCAGTTATGGTGCCGAATAGATGGCAATACCTTGCAGGACTGAGGTAAGGTTATCTAAGAGGTTTTATATGCTCCAAATCAGTGTCAAATATGTGGTGCTTTTTCAGATATCCACGTATGGGAATGGAAGGGTGGAAAAGGGAGGTGTATCACTCACTTTACATCAAATGACCCAGTAGCAAGATGTTTGCTCCCTATCCCTGCAACTTTATACTCCACTGGCCCAAGGATTTAGTTCCAGAGGGAGGAATATGTCCACCAGGAGACACAACAAAGATTCCATTGAACTAGAAGTTAAGGCCACCCAGCCACTTTAAACTCTTCATGACTCTGAATAAAAAAGCACAAAAGGAGTTATTGTGTCGGCTAGGATGAATAATCCTGATGACCAAGGATACTGCTCCTCTACCACAGAGATAAAAAAAGAATATGTCTGAAATACAGGTGATCCTCGAGGGTATCTCTTAGTATTACCATGTCCTGTGATAAAGTCAGTGGAAGACTGTAGCAGTCCAATCCAGACATTTAAACTAATAACCCAGATCCTTAAGGTTTGGGTCATCTCAACAGATAAAGAACCATTACCAGAAGAGGGGCTTGCTGAAGACATAGGGAATGCAGAATTGGTAGTGAAAGAAGGTAATTATAAATACCAGCTATGATCACTTGAGCAGTCCTAGAACTTAGTACTCTAATTTTCATATTTCTTCTTTACTTTGTATACATATGTGTGTGAGTGATCTACATATATATATTATATATACATATATGATACATATCTTTGTTTTTTTCTCTCTCTTATCCTCTTATCATGTAATCATGTAACATTAGATGCATTGACTTTACATTATAGTATTTAAATTATGGACTAACAAGAACAGTAAACATTACTCAAGGACTTTTCATCCTCTGCTGGACAAAGAATATGTTTTCTGCTGCATGCAGCATAGTTGTATCACGTTAGAGGAGTTATGACATAGACATTGTCTTTATCAGGAAAATAAATATTGCTTAAAAAGAGGCATTTGGATGGCAAGTTAACAGAGGATGCTAGGCTCTGGTGCCCAAATATGTAGTAAAACATTATTCTGGATGTTCTTGGATGTGATTAACATTTAACTTGGTAGACTTTGAGTGAAACAGATAGATCTGCAAAATGTGAGTAGGTGTCGTGTCATCACTTGAAGATCTGAGTAGAAAAAAAGACTGACCTCTCCTGACAAGGATGGAATTCTGCAAGCAGATGGCCTTTGGACTTGAACCACAACATCAGCTCTTCTCTGTGTCTTCAGCCTGACTGCATTTGGATTTGAACTCTAGCATTAGCTCTGTCCTGGTGTATAGCCTGCCCAGCCCACCCTGCAGATTTTGAACTCGCCAGCCTTCACAATAGCATAAGCCAATTTCTTAAAATAGATCCTTTTATTCACACACACGCAAACACACACACACACACACACACACACACACACACACACACACGTGGAGAACACTAATACATCCATTGTGGCAGAATACAGTCCAATTTGCTTGTACTGAGTAAATCTCAAATTCCAGCACACAATATTTTGTGAATGTCAACTTTTTGTTATTGTTTTACAAACATACTTTATTATTAATGATGCAGGAACATCTATAAACCAGCAGCTCTTAAGTCTGAGTGAAGAGCTAAGTTTAGAAAGAGAGACAATGAGCTAGAGAAAGACACAGAGACAGTGATTTAAAAAGAAGGCATACAAGCATATAAGAATGTGACACTAGTAGCTTAGAGCCTGGATCAGAGGACAAATTCAATAAATGTAGCCTCTATTATCATAACCATTATCAACTGCAGTTGTTATTGAATACAGAAAAGAATCATACCAAAAGGGGAAAATTAGACACCCTGTGGCTATGTTGATTAAAAAATGCTCAACCATGAGAAAGCTGAATTAAAGTTGCACCTTTCTTTCCTGCTTTATTATTCATCATAATGAATGTGGGGGAAAAAATTATTCCTCTAAAAGTTGATTGGATTATGCTTCCACTGATTATTATCCCATATACAGAAATAGACCAAAATTGAAATTCTTTCTACTTTATAAAACAGAAGATGCTATAAGCATGGACAGAAATTTCAAAATGAAAATATTAATGCTATAATTTGATTCAAAATTTATTTTACTTCATATATATTCAACCTTGAATGACCTAAAAAATAACCAAGGACCACATATACCATATTACATTTTATTATAATTCTTATAGTTGTTTTCTGTAATCTCTTGGTCTGTTTAAATTAAACTGAAGTATGTAAACAATTGCAACTCCAACACTCCATCAATTACTGCATGTAGCTCAAAGCCAGGAAACTCTAAATAATGAATAGTTCTCTTCACCAAGCCTGGATTTGGCACAAAGATGGCATAACACGTATAGAAAATTATATCAAAATTTCAGATGTTAATTCTACCTTATTAGAAATTATATTAAATATAAAGTAAAATGTGAGAAACTTACAGAACAGAGTATTTAAAACATATGATCCAAAATACATGCTGTCTATAAGAGACACATTTTACATTCAAAGGTTCAAGTAGATTGAAAGTGAAAGGATGGGGAGAAAATACCATGAAAACAGTAAACCAAAGAGAGTGGGACTGTTCAACTACAGCTAATGTTGCTATGTAGAAATGTGGAACTGGTATAGACAAAACTACTGATTCTGAAAGAAAAATCAGAAATGTATATTTTATTTGATGTATTTTAAAATCAAAAGACTCACCTTTTTATATTATGTAAGGCAAATAAGTGTATGGGCCATGTATGACCCCTTGGCTATGAATTTATGAGCAACTTATGACTTTAAAAAAATAACTCTTAATAATCCCCTCACCAAATGGAATGAAACTCTCTTAATGTTACTTGAGTTGGAGGAAGCTCATACTTGAGTTATATGAAGCTTACAGATGAGAAACAAGTCACTTAATTTCTCTATTATGTGAAGCTAGTAGATAAGAAACAAGTAATTTAATTTCTCTTTCTAGCTATTCTACCACAGACTTAAAACTTAAAATTTTACTTCTTTATCATAACAATTTTTTTTTACGTTTATTTATTATTGAGACAGAGAGAGACAGAGCATGAACGGGGGAGGGGCAGAGAGAGAAGGAGACACAGAATCAGAAGCAGGCTCCAGGCTCCGAGCCATCAGCCCAGAGCCCGACGCAGGGCTCGAACTCACGGACCTCGAGATCATGACCTGAGCTGAAGTCGGACGCTTAACCGACTGAGCCACCCAGGCGCCCCTCATCATAATTTTTTTAAGAAGCAACTTTTCACTGCTCCCTTGATAAAAGGAGGAGTTTACTGCCTAGCCATTAATGCATTTAGGATTTTTAGTTCTAGATTAGTACTATGACTTATATATGCCGTACAGATCTTTTATGTAACTTTATCGGAAAAGCTGTATTTCCAGGTCAGTGTCTAGCACAAAGTCAGTATATGCATGGTTCTTAGCCACACATATATCCCACTTTTTAGTGGCACTATTCTAGAGTCCAATATGAACACTCCCTAGGAAATGTTCAGGTCCTAGAAGGCATTCATCTAATGCAGGTCCCCTGAAACAAAGTATAGGATCATTCTGCTGCCAGATTCTCTCTATAGGCATGGTAGTGCCCAAAGATGATTTTACTGTTTTGTTTTGTTTACTAGTACAGTAAAAATCATCATCATCATCATCATCATCATCATCACCAGCTTTTGTTGCTCACTGTGATCATATTGACCTCACCTCCTATATGCTTCTTCACAAATAACTACTATACATAACATTACAGAATTGGCATTGTCCATTTCCCTCTATCCTCAGTCACATTATACACCCTTGTATTCTATGAATAGAGGCAGAAAAATAAGAGTTCAGTGAAGGTGAAAAATAAATGGCTGTCATAGGTCATACTCAGCAAAAGACTGAAACTGCATTAAAAGGAGCCAAAATTATACTGAGGAAACAATAAATAAAATATTCTTTATATCTTCCTTATAGTCATTAATCCTGCTTTCCGCAGCCCCCCACATGGCAAATTACAGAGGTCATAAATGACTTTCTCAACCATCACAAAGCCTGCCATTCTTAATTATTTTTTTTCTGAAATACACCATCTTATCATGTATCTCAGTGATCACTTTTTGTTTTTGTTTTTGTTTAACTCAATGGTGTTTAATTTGGAATTTTAGTGATACGCATTACCAATGCAACTACAAAGCATTTAAATGAATTTTAACGCAGAGAATTCAGTAAATATGGATTAAGAAAAGTCAACCAACCATAGGTTTGAGATGATAAAAATATAGTGACATTTCAGAAGAAAGTATGACAGATACTGGAGTTTGACTCACTCAACAAAAAATGGCTTTTTACCCTGCCTCCAAAAGAGAGGCCAGAAATCTTTTTTAATACTCCTACATTTATTTTAAACCTCTTTGAGCCAAAAAGTATTCATGTGACTCACTGCTGAACTGTGAAATGAAAAGGGAGGTCAACTGGCACTACCTTGATGGATTTTCCTTCTTCCTTTTCTAGAATACTGGTGATAACTGGGAATATAGTAGCACTGGTAAGGAAAGTGTAGCAAAAGATAGAAGGAGACCATTTCCTGTCATCATTGAGGAAGAATTTCAGTCTTATAGTATCACCAGTAGATTTATTTTTGCATGAGGTAAACAAATCCTTTTTGCTTGAGCTACTGTAATCAAGTCTCTTGTGAAACACAATCTTTAACTGATATATGGTAAAACAACAACAACAACAACAACAAAACAGAAACCAAAAAAAAAACAGACCTTCAAGGACAGAATGATCACAGAATCAAGGACACCGAGTCTATT
Organism: Panthera leo; assembly: GCF_018350215.1. Lineage (NCBI taxonomy): Eukaryota > Metazoa > Chordata > Mammalia > Carnivora > Felidae > Panthera > Panthera leo. The sequence goes on from NC_056679.1 coordinate 44,252,660, forward strand.
TTCTCTAAATTCTGAGCCATGTCCAACATTATTTTGAAAATGTCAGCTAGATATATTGCTATCATTTAGAAACTCCAGATTATCGTACAATAATATTTTAGTAATATTTCAGCATTTAGCCCTTATTGCTTGTCATGCTGAGTTCTACTCACCCAAATTGTTAATAATCACTTATGACAGTAAACAAAACTTGTCAGTTCTGACTCAGTCCACTCACTGATGTGTGTTCAATTCTTGGTGAGCAAATAATCTGCTCTGACAACTTTTCCTGAAGTACTGGTACCTCTCACTAAGTACACCCCTACACATTATAAACACACACTCAAATTTTAAAAAAGATCTGGGTCTGGGTGTGATTACAAACCAGAAGTTAAGGAGCTTTCACATTTGTGAATTGAGAAAACACTAGAAACTTCAAACTCACCCTGGAAGATGACTCTCCTGAGAGAAAGGAGCTTCTGGTCCACATGACCTTGACCATCAATTCCTGAAAATCTCCATGGGAATTCCTTATTGCGTGCCAACACTACCCCAGCAATACACAGAGAATTAAGCATGGATAAAAACCATCCCTCTCTTCTTCCTTGAAGAGTTGAAAAGAAGGGGAAATTTTACAAAAGCTTTAGATGATGATGATGATGATGATAATAATAATAATAATAATAATACACATTACCAAGTGACGGATATAAAGCATTTAAAATGCTGGTTTTTAAAGAACAGCTATGTATCACAGCTAACATGTTTCTCACTTAAGAGATCAAGTTAAAAAAATAAAAATGTCCTAGCCTGGGTCCTTCTCTTTTTACCTCCCATACTATCTTTGATATCTTAGAGTCTACCAAGAGAAGCAGCCTTTATGATAATCTATCTAGGACATATTTATTCAATTCTAGTTCCTGGTAATAAGACACATATTGTTTTTGGTAGAAGGATTATATCATTTCAACATTTGGCAAGACGATCAGATCTATTAAAAAAATACTATTTTCCATTACAGAATGCAATTATAATATAAACTGATGAAACAAACATTTTTAGTAAAACGAAATGAAAGGTATCAAACAAGTTATAATATCACTCAAGCCAAGAGAAGTAAGAAAACTGCTTAGAAAGTCGTTTTTAAGTTTTTAAATTTATTTAAGTAATCTCAAAACCCAATGTGGGGCTCGTATTCATGACCCTGAGATCAAGAGTCAGATGCTCTTCCAACTGAGCCAGCCAGGTACCCCTGCTCAGAAAATCTTTGGACTTCACCTATTTTGTATGACTCTCATTCATTCATTAATTTTTAATCCAACACTATGTTATATATTAGCCAAAATGTGCTCAACAGTAAGCTTTGTGCTTCAGGGAAATAAAAATGAATAATTCACTGACAAATTTTACATTGTAGGAATTCCCAACCTATCAAAAAGAGTAAAAAATATTAATTAATTAATTAATTAATGCAATATAATATGTTAGATGGACTTTTAAAAGTTTACATATTTATTATGAGAGAGAGTGTGTGTGCATGAGCAGGGGAGGGGCAGAGAGAGAGGCAGACAGAGAATCCCAAGCGGGCTCCATGCTGTCAGCAAGGACCCCAAAATGGGGCTTGAATTCATCAGCCATGAGATCAAGACCCGGGCTAAAATCAAGCTAGTCCACTGGATGCCTAACCCACTGAGTCACACAGGCACCCCTATGTTAGATGGATTTTTAAGGTAACCATTTGGTATAGCAATAGCACATTAGAATATAGCATTTTCCCTCCGGATGGTAGAGGGAATTGGTATATAAAATTTGATATTGGAGGGGTATCTGGGTGGCTCAGTCAGTTGACTCTTGATTTTGGCTTAGGTCATGATCTTGAGGTTCATAGGATCGAGTCTTGTGTCAGGCTCTGGGCTGGCAGCCCAGAACCTGCTTGGGATTCACTCTCTCCCCCTACCTCTTTGCCTCTCCCCAACTTGCACTGTCTTTGTCTCTCTCCAGATAAAGAAATAAACTTTAATAAATGAAATTGGGTTTGTGTCTTAAAAATTGAATAAGAATGCAGTGTTAGAACAAGAAGAACATTCCAAGCAGAAAAGCACAATCCCATGCTCCCCATTCCAGAGCTAAACACACCATCAGAACTAATTGAAAGCATGATTATACCATTTTTTAATTAATGTTTTGGCTTGAAACATCACCCTAATCTGAAACAAAATCCAATTTTTGGACAAGAAGTAATTTCCATGAGAAATTTTTGGTACTGTAATAGATAAAGAATATCAAAAGAAGAAAATGCTCTGTAAGTTCTTGCAAGAGGTGGCAATTTCTTCCTACCTAAAAAGATGACATGTGTTGCATGGTAATTTTATCCAACAGTAATCTCCATGGACGTCTCAAGTTTTATTTGTTTTGTTCAATTCTGTATTCCCAGTGTTTAGGACAGCACAGTAAATAATGTCACATTTGATACAAAGCAATAAAACAGGGAAAACAGGGATCCAACTAATGAGAAAGCTACACCAACACTTCTAGAGAAACTCCAGTTACAACTGAGGAATGGAACATATGCAAAACACAACTAAATAGCTATCAGCGAAAATTCAGGATGTTCAAAATTAATGTATATAAACAAAATAGGTAAATGTGAAGGATATGAAAGATAAAGGCAATATTAAAATGGTATGGAGCTGGGGCACCTGGGTGGCTCAGTCAGTTAAGTGTCTGACTCTTGATTTAGGCTCAGGATGTGATCCCAGGGTTATGGGATAGAGCCTCACATGGAGCCCTGCCTAGAGCCCTGCATCAGGCATGGAGCCTGTCTGAGATTCTCTCTATCTCTCTCTCTCTCTTTTTCTCTCTACTTCTGCCTCTCTCTCCCACTCTTATGCATGCTCCCTCTCTCTAGAATGAAAAAAAAAAGTGGTATTGAGTGAAAACATAAAAGTTTTCCAAAGAGAGTAATATCTTCATTGAAAATTCAAAATAAATCAATTTAATTTGTTAGTGTATATTTATTTTTGATAGAGAGACAGAGCATGAGTGGGGAGGGACAGAAAGAGAGGGAGACACAGAATCTGAAGCAGCTCCAGGCTGAGCTGTCAGCACAGAACCCGACATGGGACTGGAACTCTCGAACCTTGAGATCATGACCTGAGCAGAAGTTGGACACTCAACCTACAGAGCCACCCAGGTGCTCCTCAGATTAAATCAATTTAAATCAGAAGTTCTGACTCTGTGATGGTTTAGGATAGTTCATATCTTTGATATAATTTTCTCTTGAACTGGAATCATTTGTGACGCAAGGATAAAATTGTAGAAGACTATACATAATTTTTTTAATATCTTACTTAATTTTTTCACTTCTGGGACAACAAAATTTTCATTACAATTCTTTAACAAGTGAAGATTGGATGGATAGATAGACAAATAAATGCGTGAAAAGATTATTATTAAAATGTTTGCAATGTACATACTTTGTAAGCAAACTTCAGCACATTCAGCTCTTTAGTACCACTGTGAGAAATACAGAGCCACACAGATATGTATAAATAATTCTTTTATAAAAAATTAGAGTTCTTCAGGGGCACCCAGATGGCTCAGTTGGTTGAATGTCTGACTTCGGCTCAGGTCATGATCTCACAGCTTTTGAGTTCAAGCCCCACATTGGGCTTGTTGCTGTCAGCACAGAGCCCTCTCTCTCTGACCCTTCCCCACTTGTGCTCTCTCTCTCTCTCAAAAATAAATAAATCTTTAAAAAAATTAGAGCCTGTCATATAAAGAAATACATACAGGGAAAGGCAGAGAAATAAGAAAAACTTATATATATATATATATATATATATATATATATATATATATATATGTATATATATATATATATATATATATATATATATATATATATATGTATAAATGTTGAATAAAATAGAGAAGCATTTTGTGTATTTATACTTACAAATGAAAGTAAAATGCCCAAAAAACAGAATTCAAGAAGGGAGTGAAAAACTGAGCCACCCAGTGTGAGAAAAGATTAACATGGCAGCTTTGGTTTTGCGGTCCTTGCATGTCTCTAGTCACTTGAAACCAAGACTCACTCTCGGTCAAACACTCAAAATATGATTTTGAGAAATATTTTTATGTTACTTATGTTTCATATACCCAGAAGAATGGGGCATGCCATACCAGATTTTCAGGACATATGAGAATAATTTTTATGCAAACATTAACGAAGATTAATAATGCACCTGCTTTCACTGTTAGGATCTTGAACTGCTATTACCATGCTGGTTGTACAGTAGAACATGTCTATGTTACCAGTTATCCATAAAAATTTGCACCCTGAGGTTCAAATGGGCTTCCTTGAATGGAGGCATGTTGCATGGGTCCCTACAGTTCACCACAGGAGAGAAAAATGTGTCCTCTGAGACTTAAAATGACTTGGAAGCCACCACCTGACCCCTGCGAACTCTACCCAATGCCTATTTTTTTTTCCATATTGATCTTGCTCTGTACCTTTTGATGTAACAAATTTTAGCTACTACTAAAACATGCAACTGAGTCCTATGAGTCATTCTAGCGAATCAATTAATTTGAAAGTGGTTTTGAGACACTAAAAACAAGTGCTGCTGTGGCTGATAAGGGAAGTATATGGCAAGGCTGCTATGAGACAGATGTTGGGTCTTTAAAATTAGTGTTTGTAGTGGAATGCCTACGCAGGAACAAAAGATGGATCCACATAAGCATTTAAGACAGAAGCTCCATTCATGTTGCAAAGGATAACACAGACCTTCTAAAATATGAGTAATTCAAAATTACAAAATACGTAAGGAAGCAATCAACCATAATTTAGAGTAATCAGATATAACAAAAATGATTAAACTGCCAAGGCCTTAAGCTAAAAAATATTATAATGTAAAAGGAAATATTTAAAAATGGGTATATACAAAATGATTAACAGCTTAAAGGATTAGAGATATAAAAAGGATGATACAATATGAAAAAGTATAAGTAGAGGTGAAATAGAACCAAAATTTTATTTCTATTATAGAAAAATGTAGACATTCAAATGTAAAACTCCTTGGGGCAGTTAATTTAAAAATATATGCAGAGAAAGAAAATTAATAAGCCAGAGGACAAAATGAGGATATTATAAAATGCAATACAAGGAACTGAAAAGATGAATGATAATTAAAAGGATTTAAATAACCTGGAAGCGAAATGTGTCAACATACGTACAAAAAGAGTTTTAAAAATTAGTAATAAGGATGATGAAGCAAATGCAATACTGAAAACAATATTTTGACAAGAAATTTCTAGAATTGGTAAAAGATATTAAATCAGAATGAAAGTCAGAAAATAAAATATAATTTTAAAATAATTAGGATTTAAAGCAAATTGCAATGCTACTGTTTTTGAGATCAATACTGGCAATATTGAGATCAAGACACATCCATATGTGAAAGGTGAAAGGTCTGAGATTTTACTGTACTTGCGGGTTAACAAATTAGTCTTCTAATTTCTTGAATAGTGGCAGAGATACAAGGCTCCTAGGTCAAAGACAAAGAACTTTATCACTCACAGCAAATGCAATAGCAGAGTATCAGCATTTTTATAAATTGCCCAAGCCTCGATTCACATAGGATGACAAGAAGTAGGCTTAGTGACACCTGCTTATGCAGCACCATGTTACAGGAAAAGAACACTATATAGTGGAAATCAAGAGATAAGAAAGTCAAAATCAAGGAGCTGCAGTTACTAGAAGTGTCCAAATACAACCGCCTCTTAACATTCAGAACACTAGAAAAGAGCACTTGAATAATACCATAGTAATTTTTTTAAAGTTATCTCTATGACCAACATGGGACTCAAACTCAGAACCCCAGATCAAGAGTCACATGCTCTACTGACTGAGCCTGTCAGATACCCCAAATAATACAGTAATAACTTTAACTAATATTTTCTTCATCTTGTACATTAGTAGAAAAAAACAAATGAACAGGTAGATGATCTTTACCTCTACCTTACAAATCTCTCATAACTATATCAAATATTGACACCTCAATTTCGTATAGAAGCTTTCAAAGATCTTTCTCTATCTTCCATGTGTGAGATGAGGGTGGGAATTCTAGGATGAGTAAGCCAACACATCATGTCATTTTCAGCCATCAAGTCATTATTACTAATCAAAGTGTAGAGACAAGTATCACACAAAGTTCTGATCTGGATAAATAAAAAGAAATAAATTTCTAGATATATGGTGTTGAAAGTGAAGAATATCAAAAACAAAGAGAAAATCTTAGAACCTACTGTAAATAAAAGATCCATTTCACAAAATGGATTAACAAGTTGACTCAAAGTGGGTATTTTTGGAGAAACAGACATCAAATATAAATAATATATTCAATATGATGATATAAAATAAATATATTATTACCTTCAAAGTATTCCTCAAGATTAATAATTAAGAATTGATATTTAACCAAAAACTTCAAAACCTTGTATGAAAGAATTATTTAAAAATGTGCTTCCAAATTAAATTAAATCCAAAAGTAAAGATGAGGCTGCAAGGAACAAGGACACCACATGGTTTTTCATTGGAAATATGTTATTTGTTGGAAAATTTTGTAATTTTGAAAAACATTATCAAATAGACTAGCTCAATATCAAAATTATTATATCTTGAATCCATATGATCTAGTAATTGAGAATTTGAGCAAGTTGTAAGTCTTATATAAGGAAAGAAAATGGAAGTTTATTTCATTCATACCATGTAGCTGTCTACTTCCAAAGTCTTAAAACAAACAGAATTAAGGATTTATACCATCTGTTCTAATGTCAGTCACATAAAGAACTTTAGCATTCTTTTCTTCACTTTTAAGAGAAAAGCCATTGATTGATTTATTTTTATTTTTTTACACAATAGATTGCAAAAATAATTCCTTTTAAACATTTCTTATATTCTATTTGGCAGATTGGTAGAAAAAGCAAGGAGCGTAATATATAAAATACACACTCTTCTGTTTCTTGCAGATGAAAAATGTTTTGTCAGATATTCAGTTAATACCTATCCTTCTCTAACTCTTGCTGAAAGTTGAAGGAAAAGCTTCCAAACTCATTTTATAAGACCAGTATTACCCCGATAGCAAAACCAACAAGGCCCCCACAAAAAAAAAGAAAATTACAGCCAATTTCCCTGATTAATATAGATGCAAAAATCCTCAACAAATTAGCACACTGAATTAAACAGAACATTAAAAGGATTATACACCATGATCAAGTGGGATTTATTCCAGGGATGCAAGGACAGTTCAACATCTGCAAATTAATCAAAGTGATACATCATATTAACAAAATAAAAGATAAAAATCATATGATCATATCAATAGATCCAGAAAAAAAAAAAAAAACATTTGCCAAAGTTCAATACCAATTTATGATAAAAACTCTCAATAAAGTGGTTATAGAGAGAATGTACCTCAACATAATAAAGGTCTTATATGAAAAACTTACAACTAATTTCATATTCAATAGTGTAAAGCTGAAAACTTTTCCTCTAAGATCAAGAACAAAACAAAGATACCCACTATCCCTACTTTTATTAAATATAGTATTGAATATTATAACAAGAGCAATTAGGCAGGAAAAGAAACTTTTAAAAAAACATACAAATTAAAAAGAAGTAAAACTGTCAGTATTTGTATTACACATGATACTATATATAAAAAGCCCTAAAGACTCCATCATAACACTGTTAGAACTGATAAATGGATTCAATAAAGTCACAGGATAAAAAATGAATATCCAAAAATCTGGTGTGTTTATTTTTCTACACACTAATAAGGAACCATCAAAGAGAGAAATAAAAAAAATCCCATTTGCAATCACACCAAAAAGAATCAAATACCTTAAAATAAATTTAACAAAGGAGGTAAAAGATTTGTATATTGAAAACTATAAGACACTGATAGAAGAAATTGAAAAAGATACAAATAAATGGGAAGATATCCCATGCTCACGGATTGTAAAGATTAATACTGTTAAAATGCCCATATTGCCCGAAGCAATCTACAGATTCAATACAATTCCTATCAAAATTCCAATGACATTTTTCACTGACTATAGCAAATAATTCTAAAATTTGTATGGAGACACTAAAGACCTCAAATAGCCAAAACAGTCTGGAGAAAGAAGAACAAAGCCAGAGGCATCATACTCCCTGATTTCAAACACTACTACAAAGCTATAATAATCAAAACAGTATGGTACCGGCTTAAAACAGACACATTGATCAATGGAAAAGAATTTAAATAAACCTACATGTATATGGTCAAGTAAATTACAACATAGGAGGCAAGAATATATAATGGGGAAAAGACAGTCTCCTCAATAAATGTTGCTAGTAAAACTGGAAAGCTCTATGGAAAAGAATGAAACTTGACCACTATCTTATACCATATATAAAAATCAACTCAAAATGGACTAAAGACTTGAATGTAAAAGCTAAAATTATAAAAATCCTAGAAGAGGGGCACCCAGCTGGCTCAGTCACTAAAACATGTGACTCTTGATCTTGGGGTGGTGAATTCGAGCCCCACATTCGGCCTAGAGCTCAGTTAAAGAAGATCCTAGAAGAAAACATGTCTAGGCAGTTCCATGACATCAGTCTTAGAGATATTATTCTGGATCTGACTCCAAAGGCAAAGACAACAAAAGCAAAAATCAATAACTGGGCGTACATCAAACCAAAACACTTCTGCCAAGTGAAGGAAACCCTCAACAACAACAACAAAAGAGGCAACCTACTGAATGGTAGAGAAGATATCTGCATATCCAAAAAGGGGTTAATATCCTAAATATATAAAGAATTCACACAACTCAATTACAAAAACAAACAAAAAAACAATCCAATAAAAAATGGGGAAAGGATGTGAATAGACATTTTTCCAAAGACACATAGATGGCCAAGAGGCACATGAAAAGATGCTCAACATCACTAAATCATTAGAGAAATGCAAATCAAAACCACAATAAGATATCACCTTACATTTGACAGAATGGCTATTATCAAAAAGAGAAGAAATAACAAGTGTTGGTGAGGATGTGGAAAAAGAGGAATAATAATGCAGTGTTGGTGGGAATGTAAAATGGGGTAGCCACTATGGCAACAGTATGGTGGTTCCTCAAATAAAAAAAAAAAAAAAAAAGAGCTACCATATGGTCCAGAAATCCCACTACAGGGTATCTATCCAAATAAAATAAAAGAACTAATTTGAAAAGATATGTGAACCCCTATGTTCATTGTTGCATTATTTACAATAGCCAAGATATGGAAACAACCTAATTTCCCATCAACATATACATGCATAAAAAAGATGTGGTATATGAGCAAAGGAATACTACTCAGACATAAAAAAAAAAAGAACAAAATCTTGCCATTTGCAAGAACATGGATGGACTCTGAGGATATGCTACATGAAACAGGTCAGACAGAGAAAAATAAATACTACACAACTTTGGTTAAATGTGGAATCTAAGAAAACAAACCAAACCAAACCAACCCAGACTCATAGACACAGAGAACAGACTAGTAAGTGCCAGAGTGGAGGGAGGTTGGAAGGGGGGCAAAATAGGTGAAGGAGATTAAGAAGTACAAACTTCTACTTATAAAGTAAGTAAGTCATGGGCACGTGGTGTATGGCATAGGAAATATAGTCAATAACATTACGCTAACTTTGTAAGATTACAGATTGTAACTAGACTTGTGGTGACCATTTGGCAGTGGATACAAATGTCAAAACACTATGCTGTACCTAAAACTACTATAGTATTGTATGCCAATTATTTCTTAATTTAAAAACAAATAAATTCGTAAAACTAGAGGTACTCTCCTCAAGTACTTTACATCCTGGTGGAGGAGACAAAGACAAAACGTTGCTGATTTCTGTGTAATATAATATATGTAAAAAGGCAAATATTCAAAGTGCTTAAAAGAGCAGAAAGGAACATTTAAACCACCCAGATATTCTTAGAAAGCATTAAGAGCAGAAATGAGCCGAAACTTGAAGAAAAAGAACTATAAATGTTAAAGAAAAATGTGGAGCCGGCACTTCTGTCAAAAGAAACTGTATGAATAAAAGAATAGAACTATGAAATGATATATTGTGTGAAGCACTTTGTACAAAGTTTGTGGTGTAAAAGAGAAAGAAATGAAGCAGTATCTATAAAAAGAGACCAATTCATGGAAGGGCTTATGTATCATGCTTAAGGATTTAGACTTAATCTTTTAGGTGACAGGGAGCAATTGAAGAATTTAAACAGGAAAATGACTGACATGGACAAATTGTGATTTTAAAATAGATTTCCATACTAAAAACAACTTGGCTGAGTAAGTTTCCTCAGTCATTTATTAATGAGAGATAGTGAGAACTTTGCTTAAATCTCTGAATTTCAGATTCTTCATTGCAGAGAGACTTAAATGATATATATAATAAATCAAGAGATAGATGGAATCAACAAATGCACATAATTGCAAGATGCAGTAAGAATTCAGAAATGTGAAAATGGCAGCCTCACATTCTACAAATGAGGAGGTGCGCTACTGTGTCACAACAGATGATCAAGAGAATGTTCTCAGACTGAATTTGTATGATGACAAAGCTACCATGAGAATATTCAATGAAGAATTCCTTGTAGCAATTGTGGAACAGGGAGTCAGAAATACCATGCCTAGAGGAGAGGAGAGACAGAGGAATTAAAAATGATAATAAGGATAATACTGGGATCACAGTTTGGGGTATAAAGAAAAACCAGATAAGATTCTTATAAGCTATATGGCAAATATCTCAGTATTAAAAAAATAAAAATACAAGCATTTACTTAATGGGGACTGTAGAGCCAAGGTCTTAGGAAATTAATCACTAACTATAATAACGACAGAGATCCTTAAGGAGTATTTATTTTAAGAAGAGAAAAAGAACTGGAGAAGAGGATGGAATGAAAAAGAACTTCCTCTCCCATGCCATAATTTGTTAATTCACTCACTCCACACATATTTATAACATTCCCCACTGATATTACAACAGTCTGTAAGCACATACCATTTTGATTCTGAAGTACTAAATTAGTTGAAGAAAACTCATTAAATAACAACACAAAAATACTGAGAGTTATATATGCAATGAAGATAAAAATAACAGATTTAGGGGTGCCTGGGTGGCTCAGTCACTTGAACATCCAACTTCGGCTCAGGTCATGGTCTTACAGTTCATGGGTTCGAGCCCCATGTTGGGCTCTGTGCTGACAGCTCAGAGCCTGGAACCTCCTTCGGATTCTGTGTCTCCCTCTCTCTCTTGCCCCTCCCTGCTCACACTCTGTCTCTCTCTCTCTCAAAAATAAACCAACATTAAAAAAATTTAAGGGGCACCTGGGTGGCTCAGTTGGTTAAGCATCTGACTTTGGCTCAGGTCATAATCTTGTGGTTCGTGAGTTTGAGCCCCGCATCGGGCTCTGTGCTAACAGCTCAGAGCCCGGAGCCTGCTTCAGATTCTGTGTCTCCCTCTCTCTGCCCCTCCCATGCTCATGCTCTGTCTCTCTCTGTCTCAAAAATAAATAAACATCAATTTCTTTTTTAATTTAAAAAAAGTAAAGTAAAAAAATAACAAATTTAATAACAGTAAAAACATTCTTGGAATTAAAGAAGAATTCCCTGAGAGGGTGGTATATTATTTGAAATATGATTAATAAGTGGGAATTATATAAAAGCAGGTAGAAGAGCATTTTATAAAGAGTTTGTTGCATGGGCTAAAATGTGTACTAGGAGAAACAAGCTGAGGGATCCAGCAGGGGATATGGTTGGAATAGAAAATGTAATTTAAAGAAATATAAAAATATAAATCACCATCCTAAATAAAATTTAGTTGATAGAGTAATTTGGACTATGAATTTGGAGAAATCTCCCAGAAGAAGTTGCAAAAAGAAAAAGGGAAGGGTCAAAAAGAAAGAAAAGACAAGGAATCAAACCAGAAATTAAAATATATGACTCGGACAGTGAGACTAAAGCCAGGAAAAAAAAAAATGAAAAAAACAAATTGTAATCAAGAATTTCTCTGAACTGAAGGAAGACAGGGGTCTTTTATTTCAAATGGCCCACAGAGGCCAAGCAGGATGAGTGTAAATGATTTATTACTGAAAATTATTTCAGAATTTAAAGGAGGAAAAACATAGAGGTGAAAGGCTTCCAGATTTTTTAAAGCAGGTCTTCTACACTAGAACAATAATCAAATTTGAATCAGACATCTCTCTGGATTTCCAGGCCAAGTATAAATGTCTTTAAAATTCAGAAAGGACATAATTTTCACTACGGGATGTTACTAAACAATTAAATCAGAAGACAAAATAAAGATATTCTCTAAAACATACAGATCAGAGAATAGAGTTTCCATGTATCCATTCTAAGACAGTTTCTAATATCAGTTAAAAACTAGGCCAATCTACCCTGACTGAAAACTAGGGAAATATTTTATTTCATGTAACTGCAAAGTTCAGATATTTCTGGATAAAACAGAAGATAAGTAATACAACAGAAAAGAAAAATCATTGGAGAACAAAAAAATAATTGGAAACAAAGTAAGGTGGTCATTGCTTCATACCTCATATCCTGTTTCAAAGACTAGTATAAACTTTTTGCCCTGATAGTGGGAAGATTCCTAGATATTTTTCTGGTGAAAGCTTCTTTGCCCACATCCCAGCCCCCCATGCCTCTTGGTTCTGGCCTCTAAAAGGAGTCCCTTGGGGCGCCTGGGTGGCTCAGTCGGTTGGGCGTCCGACTTCGGCTCAGGTCACGATCTCACGGTCCATGAGTTCGAGCCCCGCGTCGGGCTCTGTGCTGACAGCTCAGAGCCTGGAGCCTGCTTCGGATTCTGTGTCTCCCCCTCTCTCTGACCCTTCCCCGTTCATGCTCTGTCTCTCTCTGTCTCAAAAATAAATAAACGTTAAAAAAAAAAATTTTTAAAGGAGTCCCTTATTTAGGGTTATCCATGACCACGTCTGCAGTGGTAACTGGAAAGAATGCCTAATCTGGGTACTGATTTTCTTCATCATCTCATTCCTGCAGGTTTGTATGTATGTGTCTTCATTTGTGTGTGAGAAGAACAATTGTGAATAGGGAATTGATTGCTAAATGGAAGTTCAAACATAATCTGTTAATCCCAGACACTGGGAAAGTAACTCCCTTAAAAGCAGATATTGTGTTGAGCCATGTTTCCTGATTTTAGAGCTAGAACTTGGAATTATCTGTTTCCTAGCAACAATTCTCAGTTATATGCTAGCTTCCCTAACCCTTAATTTAATGACCTCCACTGAGGCATCTGCTTTGGACAATTTGAGACAATGGTTCAGGACGGGAAGGCACAGTTAATCTCCACCTCTCCCTGCTATCTGCAACTTATACCATAAAACTAATTGTCTCCTGTGTCTGCCTGGTAGTATATAACCGGAGATTCATGGAAAGGGCCTGTGGGAATCAGGCTTCTCACATAACTCAATCTTACTGCCAATTTTGGTTCTGACTTCCTTAACTCTGCTAACGCTAACAAGCTTTTTGTTAAATAATTTAGCTTTTTTATCCAAACAAGGCTCCAGGTTATTATATTCTCAGCCATCCCTGGAGGCTGGCCAGAGGCAAAAAGTATGCCTATTCTTTCCCATGAATCAGTTTTAACCCAGGACTGTATCTTTATTACAGGATATTACGGAATCTATAAGAAAGGGAAAAGCTACCAATCCACTCTCACATCTTGAATTTTCCCTATCAAATCTCATAATGTACAATCATGTTAGGTACATGGCTTTACTGCAGAGTGTAACAACCATTTCGTCCATCTGTTCAATAACAATAAGAATTGCAACTTCTCTACCTGGGATGATTATGATTTCCATTGCCTCTCAAACTACTTCTACCTAATGCAATTTCCATTTTGGACCGTGCCAAATTTCAGCAACAGTTTAGTAATGGTACTGATAGCTAATAACTAGCCTGAAATGTGATAGTGGTAACTTTTTTACCCATCACACTCCATATTTCTTAGACACACTGTTTGTTGTTGTTGTTGTAGTTGTTGTAATTTGTTGTATTTAACTACCATTTTTTGCGGGTTGTTTCCTGTTCAACCACAACTTTAACTCAGCCTTCAATTTAGTTTTAGTAAAAGACATTTTACTTTCTACTATAAATATGATACTAATATACAACAATGAACACTTCAGGTTTTTACTTCCATTTACCATATAACTTTTTCTAAGATAAAAGGCTGCAAAGACAATTTCCAGAGCAGGACAGAGACAGAGACTGAGAGACAGAGAACATTTTGTTCCAGATGGTTTTGTCCCAGGACAGCCAAAAATAAATCCATTGATCAAAACACCCTGAAAATTCTAAGACTAAACTCTATAGTCTCTTTATGAAATTCTTAATTTAAGTGCAAGAGACTGAAATGCTAAGTGTCACTCTGTCTCAAGACCCTGCTGAGGTCAGTTCCTTCTCTAGACTTTATATCCAAATACTACAGGGGCTGCCTTCCCAGGACCTGTTAAGTCCTGCCTCAGCTGAAGAGTGAAGACTTCTGAAGTTCTCTTTGTTAATATGGAACAGTGTAAATTACTGAGAACATTGTCAACATTTAACTTTCATAAACAGAGTTGATTTAGTCTACAAATACTATGCCTATCATTGGAACAAAAAGTATTTCCTAAAAAAAAAAAAAAAAAAAAAAGAATTAAGATGCTTCTAATGCTATTCAATCCTATGCTAAACTCACCAGATACTGCACAAGGATACTTTCTTCGAATGGCACCTAGAATAACTCTTGTAAACAGTGTTTTCAAATGCTGCAGCTGACATTGAGGTTCATTCAGTTAGCTCTCTCAGAGACTCAAAATTTCTCAATTCCTTTAACCCTTCTTTTCCAATATGTATCACAGTTTAATATTTCTGGTATGATTATAGTTTTGAACTGAGTACATATTTAAATACTTTTTAATTTCTGTCCCATATCTGTACCAAAGTGACTTTTATTTTTAAAATTTCAGAAAGTTTAAAATAGAATTGCAAAACGTTTACAAATGAATAAGAGAATAACATTAAATATCAAGACTAAAGCTCAATTAAAATTTAAAACCTAAATACTAATAAAATGGAAAACAATATCAACCTTATATTTACTGTTTAATACATTAAGAGACATTTAAGCTTGGCTTAAATTATTATGAATTCTGAATTATAGATAATCCCTTAATAACTCATTAATTATAGACTGATAGCACAGATTCCTGGCCCACCATAATTACTCAGTAATTGTCTATTGAAATGAATTGACCTTGTGACCAAAACTTTACCAAACTTCATCTATTGCTAGGTGTAAGATATGAACAACAATTATCCAGATCTTTTACTGAACCCCTGGCTGCAACAATGCAATCTGAGTTCTGGCTGTGAAATATAGTTACTAAAAACGTGTCACTTTCAGATATGACCCACTAAAACCTTCCAGTAATGTCATTCTTTCCCATTTCATGGTGATTTTGAAGACATGTGTTGATGATTTGGGAGCAAAACAGGAGAAAGAGCCTGGGTCCCTGAATCTACATTTGGAGAATAGGCTTCCAATCAGGAACACGTGTTTTAGGCAGTTACATGAGTGAGACATGCTGTTTTCATTATTTTTAAGCCATTCACTATTTTTGGATGTGTTACAGCATAGTTACCTTATCTAAGTCAGACGTTATTAAAAATAATAAGAAACCTTGTTCCCCTGTAACAGAAGGAATCGATGATGTCACCCTTTAGAGACAGAAAACACTCACTATCAACCCTTAGAAACATATGGCACTCTGTTAGTAATGAGAGCTCCTATCACTCTCACTTTTTAGTCATCTTTACAAAATCGCTTCCCTAAACACCCACACAAGGGTTCTTATAGGTGTGGGGTATATATTAGCTTCCTATGGCTACTATAACAGTGTAGTACAAACTGGGTAGCTCAAAACAACAGACATTTACTTTCTAATAGAAGTCCAGATAAAGGTCTCATGCTTCTCCCCCTTAAATCCCAAGAGAAGACTCCTTCCTTGCCTCTTCTACATTCTGGTGGCTGAGGGCATACCTTGATTTTCTTAATGCAGGTCTGTGATTCTGTGTCCAAACTTCCCTCTTACTTATAAGGACAAAAGTCATACTGGATTCAGGGCTCACCACAGTTCATTATGACCTAATCAAACTTGATCACATTTGCAAAGACCCCATTTTCAAAGAAGGTCACTTTCTGAGGTTCATATGAACATGAATTTTGACACAACACCAAGCCAGTATGGTGTGGGAGGGAATAGTAAGTGGTTAGAGGGAGAGGTCTATTGTAGCATAAGTATGTGTGTAAAAAGGATAAATTTCCCTACATAAATAGTACCATAAAGTGTGCTTATTTTCTATAATTTGATAATGTAAATGAAGGGTACACACTGAGACAGAGAGAATGAAAAGAGTAGCCAATACTACAGCTGACAATGACTTTATCTTTTTTCATTTTTTAAAATTTTTTTAATGTTTATTTTTATTTTTGACACAGAGAGAGAGAGAGACAGAGCGTGAGGGGGGGAGGGGCAGAGAGAGAGAGGGAGACACAGAATCTGAAGGAGGCTCCAGGCTCTGAGCTGTCAGCGCAGAGCCTAACGCAGGGCTCGAACTCACACTGCGAGATCATGACCTGAGCTGAAGTGGGATGCCCAACCCACCGAGACACCCAGGTGGCCCGACAATGATGTTATCACATTATATTATTTGAAAAAAATTGCAGGGTCAAGATTGCAGATCTCAACAAATTGATTTGAGTCTGACTTTTAAATTGTTATTTACATTGGATTGGACTTTTGGAATCTAACTTACATTTGTTAACTCATAAAATGTTATCATGACATTATACATTCATAAAATTATATAATAACATCAGTTTGTAAAGTCAAAATAAAAAACAAATTACCAGAAAATATATAATGTCATGCAAAATTTTATCTCAAGATGACTAAGCATAAAATTTAGCATTGTTTTTTAAACTTGAAAATGAGTGATATAAATATGTATACATATCACTTCCTCATTTTCCTAACATCCTCTTTCTTCTGTTCAATGAATAAATATGTACATTATGCCTTTTGTCAATCTTATTCCAAGAACTGACATGTTTTTGAGTGAAGTAAACTAAAAAATGAAGCCTCCTTGTGTCAAAAAAATTTCATAAAAAAAGATATTATAAATGTACTGTATAAATACTAAGTCAGTATACACTATGCCCTATGCCTTGGGCTAGGTACTTGGGATATAATATAATAAATAGTCCAGGTATACCTGATGGCTTCTTGTCTTCCTCCCTGACTTGCCACACCCTATATACAGTTGGGAGTTTGATTATACCTAAAACTTTCCTCTCAACAAGTAAAGAATGTTAGCTTTCCCAAGGTACACATTTAAATCAGAATTCTGCCCTAATATGCAAGTGAAAGTCTTGAGCTGGCTTCATTTTGTCCTTCAATTTTATGATACTTCATTAGCTTTTTCAGACTTCTATAATAGTAAACTGGATATAATTCAGTGTTTTGAAAGCTAGGCCAGCATTAAAATGAAGACTAAATTATTCTGATTCTCCTTCCTCCTAAAAATATCTAAGTTAAATTCTCAAAATTTGAGAGGGTTCCTAATTCTATTTCTGATTTGTACAGATGGGTTTGCATGAATAATTGTCTGTAACAATGTTTCTTAAGTCAGAAACTGATCATAATTTAAAAAGGGATTATCGGGGCACCTGGGTGGCTCAGTGGGTTAAGTATCCAAGTCTTGACTCTTGATTTCAGCTCATGTCATGACCTCAAGGTTGGGAGATTGAGCCCCATGTCAGACTCCTCTCTCTCTCCCTCTGCCTCTCTCTCTGTCTCAAAAAATAAAAAACAAAAAGGGATTTTCAATTAAAAGCAAGTCCAGAGGCTACCAGAATAGGGGGAGGCCGACTTTGACAGTAGCGAAAATACTCTGAACTTAAGACATCTATCAACCTCTCAAAGGTTTATAGGAATGAGTAAACAGGCAAAAAAAAAAAAAAAAAAAAAAAAAAAAAAAAAAAAAAAACAAACAAACAAACAAACAAACAACAAACCCTTTTCAGGGAGTGGGATTAACAGGTGGTGTGCTCAGATAGTTGATCAGGAATGTTCTTCTGTGAAGTGAGCTGATTCTCAGGAGGGATTCATAAAGGAGGGACCACAGTTGAGGGGCCTAGGGAAAGCCGACCAAACATGGATCAAGCCAGGTTACCAAGTATTTTGTCCACATTTCTCAGTAACACAGTTTATGAGCCCAAGCATGGGAATTTGGAGAGTCTATGCCTAGCCTTATCATTTATAAACAAGAAGGCTATCCATGAATCTTATTTAAGTCACACGGGGATAGTTACTTGCAGTAGGGCATTTCCTAGAACATAAAGTGGGGAGGGGTGGGGGACTGGCATTTCTTAACTGTTATTTTCCAGGAGCATAAGGCTCAGGTAACATTCAAAATTGTCAGGGGTTAGTTAAGCCAATACAAATTCAACTAATCCACAAAAATAAGGTAATTTGTACTCTTAACTAAACCCTTATTCATTGGATGCTTAAACCAAGTCACATATTTCAGAAGGTAAACTGCATTCCATGTAATTAATGCACAAGTAATTATCAAACACTTATCTTAAGGTTAAAAATGGAAAACTTTTCTTAGTTTACTTTTTCTTATACAATTTGCAAACACCTAAACACAAGCATTTTGTCTGCAAAATTACCATATAAATCAGAAGGCTAGGCCTAATGCCTTCCTTAGGAAACAATAATCTTTTTTTTTTAATTTTTGTTAACGTTTATTTTTTTTTTAATTTTCTTTAATGTTTATTTTTGAGACAGAGAGAGACAGAGCATGAACGTGGGAGGGTCAGAGAGAGAGGGAGACACAGAATCTGAAGCAGGCTCCAGGCTCTGAGCTGTCAGCACAGTGCCCGACATGGGGCTCAAACTCAAGGACCCTGATGTCATGACCTGAGCCGAAGTCGGACTCTCAACCGACTGAGCCACCCAGGCGCCCCAGAAACAATAATCTTAATAGCAAATCTATTAAGTAAAAATTCGTCCTTAAATTTTAGATTGTCAGTTGGTTAGAAATAATTTTATATGTTCTGTGATTAAAACTACTTACAAAAAAGGACATGAAATATAGCACATAAGTGAGTTACAATTTAATAGTCCTATTTAATCTTTTGGGTCTCCTATTACTTTTTTCCATGAACGTGATTTGCTGGAATAGACTCACTTACATCTTATAGGAAGGTTATATTTAATATACATTAACAAGCATTTAATATGACATTTTTCTCCATGTTAAGAGTAGAAAATCTTACATTTTTCTACAGTCTTAATATGAAATATATAACAGTTACCTTTATGTGCACTTCATTAGAAACTGTGCAAATCTTAATATATAACTTAACCATTGAAAAAAGAGATGGCAATTAAGGCTACAGAAGAATTAAATCAAATTAAACTGGGGGCCAAGAAAGTGCACAAACATAAATGGTGGGGTGGTGATTTAGCTACTTGCTATTTTGCCTTAGGAAAATTCCAGGAAATGGATTTTTCATGATTTTTTTTCTATGTACCTAGAGTTGTAGAAAGAATATAAGAAGCCATTTGCCTTAGATACAAGATTAACTAGACCAAACATAAAAGAGATGCTTACTTCCTTACACTCTTGCATGTATAATAAATGCTGACTGGAGATTTAATAGCAATAAGAGAGAGAGAGGTATTTTGCCAAATAGGGCTTACGAAAGTTTATAGGAATCAACTTGCCTATGTCATGACTAAAAGAAAATCTTCCATAAATTCTTCACCCTTTGGGCATCTGAACTAACCAATGAAGAATTGTTGCGGTAACCATTTTCCCAAATGCGCAGTATGTGGGAAGGAAAAAAATATTACAAATACAAGAATCAACACTTTAAACAAAAATCACAAACAAAACAGCTGGATGGGAGAGTAAATAGAATAATTAGAACGTTGTCTATCCGGAAAAAGTCTACTACTCTTCCAGTCATCATTCAAGGCTCTCTGAAGTCTTCCCTAATATCTCTAGGCACTCTATGTTTCTTCCTTGTATTTGTGTTTAGTTTATATAGTATTTGCTATTTCTGCTTTATCTAAGAGATGAAAAAGAATGGATGTAATGAAATAAGTAAGTAAAAGCAAGATATGTAGAATATATATTTTGAACGTGGCAAATAAAACTAAATCTTGCCGTACCATCCCCGTTCTTATATTATTTAATAAATAAAGTTAATATTTGGTATATGTTTATAATATAAATTCTTATCTTTACTGTAACTATGACAACACTCTAACCAAGTAATTTACATACTATTCTACATGGTACACACACCTGAAAATTAAGGGGATTGCTGACACTCTTTCTTGCTTTGTAATTTACAAACTTGGTGAAATATCATGCTTCTGAAAATAACTTTAAAAATTGAGCATCTAATGCTCAAAGGGAAAAAATATGAAAGCTGATATATCCTGAGCAAAGGTATCACATGTTTTGTGACATCTCTGTGCCATATATCGTTACATGACCTCTCTGGCCTACAACATAAGAAATTAAGAAGTTTAATAATTTCAACCAGCTCACAAATAACCAGTCGTCTCAGCAACTGCTTATATTTTCTAAATTCTTTTTGGGGTGCCTGACTTAACTCTATATAGGGGTCCTTGATCAAGGTCTACATGTAGAAATAATCCAAGCTTTGTAAAGCCTGACATGGTTTACTGAACACGTAAAAGATCTTAAATCTCTATAGATTTCTAAATACAAAGTTATGAATAGAAATTTTCATTAAATAACTATAGAAAGCAATCATTACAATTAAAATGGGAAGAAAAAGATTAAAGCCCTGAATTTTAGGATCAAATAAAAACACAAATCAGGGATCACACATCCCTCTTGTGATCCCTGTAAACCAACTTTAGTAATTATAGATTTTAGTTCATTTTTGGAAAAAATATCATGTTAACAATCCTAACCTTGGGATGATGTGCTACTTAGTTGTTTTTCAGATATCTGGGGCAGAACAATAGAGCATGATTGTTCATCAGTGTTTTATTTATCCATATATACTTTAAAATATACAAAATAAATGTGCAGAATATCTGTTCATACATATTAAAAATACATATGACATAGGCGTGAAAGAACAGTATTTTAATTCCAGAGTTTTGAATTGCAAGAAAGATGAATATTTGGACAAACTTTGTCTTAAGTTTTGGGGCACTGATTACTCTTTCAAAATTTACTTATTTGCATTACATGACCATCAATTGAAAGTATAAAGAAATGCTAAAGAGCAATGCAACTTTCAATTAAGAACTTAAATGTTTTACTTGTGTTACACAATCAAGTACCACTTTTAAAGTGCAGGATGTTTTCCTGTAAAAATGCTTATGCCTTTACATAACTGGATTTTTTGGTTCTTAGAAAAAAAGAAGCAATGTTGCCAAGAAAGTTTGTGTTTTTATTTTTAGTATAAATTTAGATCTATCTGTAGCAAATGTATGTATCCTGCAAAACAGACACGAGTTTATATTTAAATAATCATTGCCTTAAAACACTTTATAGATTAAAATTTCTGTAACTTTTGATTATATCATTAGTCTGTGAAGTTGAAAGAGTTTCCCAGAAGACCAGATGTATATTTAAAGTTTTATATCCACATGGTTTGTATAAAATTTGACTTACAATGTGAATTTTTTTCTCTCCTTCTCTGAGGGAAATAGCTCAAATATAATGTCCTCCACAAAAATGCAACCTACTAAAACACTGTGGGGTTGCTTTGGAATGTTAATAACCTTTTGGAGCTACCACACTAATTTAGCAATCTCTAACAGGAAGGTGCTTTCATTATTTTAATTTGTCATATCCCTTTCTTTGAATAGGAAGGTAGATATAGATAATCAGTAAGAAGGGAAAAATAATTAGGTAGAATATTGGTAGAATATTAGGTAGAATATTGGTAGACTATTCCCCCAATAAAACCAGAGGTGTAAGAAATAAATATTTTCTCGGTAGACAAAGATCTATTACAAAGGTCATAAAAAGCACTGATAAAAGGAAAAAAATTAAAAAGTGAACTTTGCTAAAATTAAAAATTTCAGTTAATTAAAGAATACCATTAAGAAATGAAGAAAACAAAAGGAAAGGAAAGAAAATGAAGAAGTAAGCCACAGCAAGGAAAAAAAATACTATTTTCCATATATATACATATATATATATATATATATATATATATACATACATACATATATGTGTGTATATATATATATATATGGAAAATAGTATATATGTATATGTATATATATACATATAGTATATATGTATATATATATATGACAAATGACTTATATTCTGAATATATATGTCCACAAAATAGAAGACTATTAAAAATCAGCTATAAAAAATGAAAGCAAAGAATACAAAAAACATGGGCAAACATTTGAACTTAACTTCACAAGATACACAAATGACTAACAAACACATCAAAAACACTCAGCATCTTTAAGCATGAGAATAATGCAAATTGAAATCACAATGAGCTAGGATGCATAAAGTTAAAAAGTCCACCAGAGCGTTGGTGAAGCTGGGAGTGACTGGAACTCACACACTGCTGGTGAGAAAATTCTCCAAGTATTTTGGAAAACTGTTTGTCATTTCTTAATGGTATAACAAAATAACATACTGTTACTACATAAAAATATGGCTTGCACATTTACCTGCTTCATTCTTTCTGGCACTTTCATGAGATGGAGTTGGAAATTTACTAGATGGTCTCTTTGAGTTTTATCTTTTCTATTATGTATTTATCTCCTAATAAAAATGGCTATAGAAGAATAGCTATAAAAGAACTAAGTATAAATGATTAAGCATTTACTAAATGCCAGGCATCACAAATTCTCTTGATGAATGATTTCCTTTAATCCAGCCAGCTACTTTTTGAGGTCAATATTATATTTAATCCCATTTGTGCAGATTAGAAACCAGAATATTCTTAAGGTTAAGTTAGTTGTTCAATGTCACACAATTCAAAAAATTATAGTGATTGAAAGATAGATTAGATGGATTGTATATCTAATTGCTACCTTTCTTTTTCTTTTCATATAAATATACATATTCCCCAAACTTTATTTTCTAATTATCAAATTTAGTCATCACCCATATCTGCTGTTAGCAGCATTTTTATTAAAATATATTGCTTTAGGGGCACCTGGATGGTGCAGAAGGCTAAGTGTCAGACTCTTGATCTCGACTCAGGTCATGATCTCATGGTTTGTGAGTTCAAGCCCTGCATTGGGCTCTGCACTGATACTGCAAAGCCTGCTTGGGATTCTGTCTCTACTTCTCTCTGACTGCCCCCACCCCAGCTTGTGCTCTCTCTTTCTTAAAATAAACTTAAATATATATACATATATTACATAAATATATGTATATTATATGTATGTATACATATATATGTATATTATATACACATATATATGTATATATTGTTTTGTCTTTATTGATACATAGTTTATGTTGAATAAAATATACAGATTTTTAGTGGATAGTTTGATAAGATATGATAAATGTGTATACCCATGTAGCCAACAGCCAATTCAAGATAGAGAACACTTCCATCACCCCAGAAATTTGTCATGCTCTTTTCCAGTCAATCATTACCACCACTACCACCACCACCACCACCACCCTCAATCACCAAAGGCAACAACTGTTCTAATTTCTCTCACCATAGATCGTTTTTGTCTGGTGTTAATCTTTATATAAACAAAGTCATGTCCTACACACTTTTTTGTACGGCTTCTTTCAATTAACTCTCCTTCTGTGAGATTCTTTCACTTGGCTTCATGCATCAACAGTTCATTTCTTTTGTTGTTGTTGTTATGTAGTATTCACTTGTACAAATACAACAATTATTTTTATACTCTTGTCTTGTGACAACTCCATTTTTGCCCATTATGAATAATGTTGCTAGGAAATTCTTGAACAATTCTTTTGGGCACATAGGCCTTCATTTCTCTTTGGTGAATACCTTGAAGTACAATTTCTGGGTCATGTCACTGATAAACATTTAATAGTACAAGAAACTGCCAAAATTCTTTCTCTTTTTTTTTTTCCTTTTTTTTTTTTTTAATTTTTTTTTTTTAACGTTTATTTATTTTTTGAGATAGGGAGAGACAGAGCATGAATGGGGGAGGGGCAGAGAGAGAGGGAGACACACAATCGGAAGCAGGCTCCAGGCTCTGAGCCATCAGCCCAGAGCCCGACGCGGGGCTCGAACTCACGGACCGCGATATCGTGACCTGAGCTGAAGTCGGACGCTTAACCGACTGCGCCACCCAGGCGCCCCTCTTTCTCTTTTTTTTTAATAAATGGAATATTTTCTATAATCTGTCTAAAGATCCTTTGCACGGGACCAGGAGACCAGAGCAGGAGAAAACTATTGACTTGAATAACAAAGCTAACTTCAGTATTATCCAGGTAAATGTTTAGCAACTGCCTTTTGGGACTAATTGGTATAAATAATCCCATCATAGCCAATGTCAAGCCCCCAACATAACATCATCAACATCATCAGTCCTCCCAATGGAAGTCAACGTCAGTACCCCCTTGGATCTATCAGGTTATTTCAGGCAACAGAAAAAATAAAATCAGGCAACTCACTATCAGACTACCTCCTTCCCAAATTTGTCTGTATGAAATAGGTAAATACTAATACTTCCTGAATGCTAACTATATGGCAAGTAACGTCCTAAATGCTTCAGATGCAATATCTCTATAAGTCACCTAAAATACAATGTTAAGTACATTTTTATTAATGAGGCACACTTAAGTGAAATGCTTTTCCAAAGTCCCACACCTAGTCCTTCACAGAGCTAGCATTTCACTCCAGTCATTCAAGCCAAACTTTCTATTGCATAGATGCCATTCTTCTAGAGATAACACAAGATTTCGTTTTGTCACTGAACTATCAATTTGTCACTATTTAAAGTCATGATTAACTTATATTTGATAGATAAATACTTGATATGTAAATTGTTTAACTGCATTTTATACAGGCTTTATGAATCCACCTAATATATTATTTGTGGGGGAAAAAATGAGAGATTACAATTATATACAAAGACAAATTTGAAATCTAGAATCAAGCAATCATGAGAAAAGAATGACTTTATATTGCATTCAAAAATAATTCAAGTTAAATTACCATGATCTTAAGTCAGTTCTAAAAATGTTTTGGAAAACTGGATAAAAGATGTATTTGCTTATTCATAAGATGTCTACATATATAACAAATTGTTGCTTTGAAATATATATATATATATATGTATAACAACATATATATATATATATATATATATATATATATATATATATAACAACTTCACTACAGAATAACAATTATGTCTCAAGTGCACCAAAGTTCAGCTCATGGAAAAAACTGAAATATCAGCAGTCCTCAGTAAGAACTGATCCCTGAATGTCAAAGCCCCAAGCAAGTCTGACTTGTGTAGTCTAGATAAAGGCAGCAGGGAACAGTTAGCCTTGTCAAAAGGCCGTCGGCCCCTAAGGTGCTCATATTAGTAAGAAGATACCCTTCTCACCTTTCACTGCTTTCAACCAGACGTCTTGGAAACTCCCCCGCACACGTAGGAGGCTTCGAACAAAGTTTCTGGCACAGACAAGGCTTCACGCCAGGAAGAAAAAAAAAGATGTGGAGAGGATTGAGCGCCTACGGTGGCTGAAGAGGGACATGCAGAGCTGCCGGCTGCAAGTTAATGGGATTCTTGCAACTGTTCGGCGGGCTGGAGAAGTTGCGGCTGCTACAGTGGTACATGGCCTTGTCAGACAAACAACGAAATAAGGTGGCTTGAGAACTTACGCGGTCGTTCTGGCTTGCAAGCTCATGGTGTGCGGCTTCCTGGAGAGAACGGACCTTAAAATCCTCTATAAAAGATATGCCAGCCTCTACCTCTGCTGCGCCTTTGAGCGCCAAGACAATGAGCTCCTCATGCTGGAGCTGACTCACCGAGGTGGTGAGCTCCTGGACAAATACTTGCCCAGCATGTGCGAGATGGACATCATCTTTAACTCTGAGAAAGTCTGTTTCATCTAGTATGAGGTTTTGATACGGGAGATGCCCAGGACAGCTTCAAGAAGAGCGTGCTGAAGTCTGTGACGCAGGACGAGTGGCCACTCAGTTTGCTTTAGGATACATCTGGTGTAGTCCCGCAGCCTTCAGAGATGTGGAGAGACGGAGAGGCAGGACGTGAGTGGCTGCTTCTTATATGTCTCTCCAAGAGCCCTTAAAAAGAAAAAAAAAAAGTTTATTTTATTTATTTTGAGAGAGGGAGAGCGTGAGCGGGGTAGGGGCAGAGAGAGAGAGAGAGAGAGAGAGAGAGAGAGGAGGGAGAGAGTATCCCAAGCAGGTTCCTTGTTGCCTGCACAGAGCCCCTTGAGGGCTGGATCTCATCAACCCTGAGATCAGGACCTGAGCCAAAATCAAGAGTTGGATGCTTAACTGATTGAGTCACCCAGGCTCCCCTCCCAGTGCCCTTTACTCCTTTGGACCCAGCCACCTCTTTTCTGCTGCCTCACCTTTGGAAGTGAGCTGTGGACTCAGGACCCTCAAACATTCCCTCCCACCACTTCCCACTTCCTGTTTCCCCCTTTCCCAGTATCAGGAAATTATGACCAAAACCCTGCTCTTTGGCTTTCATTCCCTGCCTTTGAAGTATTATTATCACTCCAGATCTCCTCCCCTCCCCCAACACTGTAAATATATAAATATGTCAGGTTAAAAGGAAAAGGTTTTAGGAATTTTCTATTCTCCTTGCCCTGTCTCTTACCTCCACCTCTTCCTGCATCCCTACCCCCTCACTGGAAGGGGGCTTCAGTGCAATTCCTTTTTCCACATCTGCCTCCCCCACTTCCTTTTTGGATGTGGTGGGGGGGTCTCTGTTCAGCGCCAGGGGAAGAACCATATAGTTAAATTTTTCTAATCTTCACGCTGTGGGAAGGAATGGTTGGAGAAAGGGCAGACTTACGGGAGACTGGGCCCTGTCCCTCCTTCGCTCCATGTTCTGAGTGAGGCAGGAGCTTAGGGGGTGGAGCCGGGAAGTGTCTGACCTTATTTCCTTCCCTCTAAAAGAAAAGGAAAAAAGATTTCTGGGGGGATAAAATGTTTTATTTAAAGGGCATCACGTGGGAATGCCATCAGAGCCTCTTTGAATTCTTCATAATAACCTAAATCTCCTAAAGCTGAAATCTGGGATACTTTCTATTTATCCTTATACAGATGAAAGTAAATTCAGACTATGCAAAATTGTGCCCTTGGATTAAATTGCTTCACCATTTTAGCCCCACTTTTCTGCCTTCTTATACTTTCAGTAGCAGTCTCTAAATATTCTTTGAGTTCAGATCCTTAAAAGACTATATATTTTTTACATGCAAAAACAATACTTTTCATATTTTAAAGTCTGACTCTTGTCACAGTGTCAGCATGTTGTAAGGAGCACAATATCAATTTATGTTTCTTCATACTGGAGGACGTTTTCTTCCTCTCATATGGAACAAATGTGGCCTTCCTCTACAAAACAGCTTCTACTGTATATCTAGTCTTTTTATTTGTTTTATTATTATTGTTTTTTACTTTGTCAGGAGTGTAATGTGATTTGTATAGGACTAAAACATGCAGGGTTTGATTAAGATTTTAAGCCAGGCTCTGCCACTTCTTACCTAACCTTAAATTATTTGAATGTTTTCAACTTGACATTCCTCATATATAAGATGGAATATTAATACCATTTCATAAGATTGCTCTTGTGTTATAGTGATATTTAAAATAATCAACACAATGCGGGGAACGACATATAAGTAACAAAAGATACATAATTAACATAAATTATATAAGTAACATAATTTACCAATTTTATACCTTCCATTTTCCTTCTCAAAATAAGTTATTTATGTTATAGCTTATAATAAGTTATAGCCTCAGTGTCCTCATAATGTGATTGATAAATATTTATTTAGTTCTTATTTTATTTATGTAGTGTGGTTTCCAAGTTCAGGACATAAGTTGACTGATCAAAACTACTTTAAGTGTGAACATTCAGTGCTAAGTGGCCAGTTTTATATCTTTTCCTATTTCTCCTCAATTTAAACGTCTTAACTATAGTTAAATTTATGCAAACATGCCCAAACCTTGTAACCTCCCATTTCTGCCTCTAGCTTTCGATTCTTTTCAGTCCTCCTCATATTTTTGAAATAGTGTCTTTCTATTCTGTATTCTGTTCCTACTTCTATCCAGGGCTTTGCTGGCTTTTTCTGAATTAGTACAATAAATTTCTACCTGGCATACATGCTCCTAACTCACTCCATTGTCCACACTAATGGCAAGTAATACTTTTACTCAATCGAAAATAAAATTCCCGTAGTTAATTTTTTTCCCTAACTCCTGTGAAAAATCCAAACATCTTCACATGAAACACAAACCCTTTTCCAATCTAAAGGCTGTCTTTCTCTGTTTACCGTGGTATTGACTACCACATCTCTTCTACAGTGAGGGGTTCTAAGTGCAATGGTCTGCCAGGCTTCCTGCATTCATCTTTGCTGAGACACTGCTTCTCCATTTCTTTGTTGCTAACTTCTACCAGAACTCCGTAACTCACCCCAGATGTTACTTCTTCCCTACTGCTTCTTGCGCAATATTCCTGATCTCCTACGTGCCTTACTCTCCTGTGGCATCAAACACAATGGTGTGTATTGATCTACTTATATTTTTGCCCCCTCAGTAGACTAGAACTCCTTGATGGAAGAACTAACTAGCATATTGTCTGTCACATGTAACACCAAAACTGATCCTGGCCTCTGGTTCCTACCACTACAATCATCACTACTAATAGAATTAATAGGTAAAATGTACTGAGATCAGCATGTGCCGGACATTGTTCTAACCTCTTTTCATCTGTTTATACCTCACTGCAACACTCTATGTCAGGTACTATAAATGTCCCCATTTGACAGATGAAGAAATGGAGACCCCCCCAAAAAAAAAGTTGAAATCATTTACTCATGGGCACACAGCTAATAAGTAGCATATCCAAAAGTCAAGTTGAGACAGTCTGATTTCAGAGCTTCAGAGATGGCCTCTTAACCACTATAAAGTACTGCTCATAACTGCTCCATTAACTTCTCTGAATAAGTGGTTTTCTAAAATTGTAAATATGGTTGAAATAATCTATATCTTTGATAACACACTTTAGTTTTGTGAAGTATTATATTGTTTTACGTTAAATTAGTTTCATAATAAGTTAGATACAGGTTAAAAAAATGTCACATAGAAATTTAAACAATGATATAGAGAATGCTGTTAACAAAGACAACTGAAGTATATGGTTTTCATCTCCAAATACTTGCCCTAATACTTCAAAAAACTTAATTAGCTATAAGAAAATATGCTACCTTATAAGGGTAAAGTAGGACATTAATAGCGCTTATCTGAGGTGGGTTGGCGGGGAAGGCCTCACAGAGGAGATCATAGTTAGCCTGGGCATACGCAAACAAGGCAATTCAAGTTGACTAAAGCACACGAATAGAAAAAGGGCGCTATGAAAACAGGTTGAGTGTATAAGGATGAGAAGCTTGGCATGTTGAAAATACTGAGGGTGTCAAAGAGAGTGATGGATAGTCCTAGAAAAGTAGAGGAAGACAGGTTTGGGGATAAATTATGAAGAGTATTCCTAAAGACTCTCCTAGGGTGTCTGCCCTATTTTTTTGCAGGAAGCTAAAGTGAAAGGGTTTTCAAGCAGTCTTTATTCACTTTCTTTTCAAATAACTAGTTTACCATAAAAAACACAGATATATCTACAAAGAAAATAAATGAATCTGACAATCATTTTTAACACCTTAGGGTATAGGGTATGTAAGTGTAGTAGTTATGAATTAGAGTCCAAAATCTCTAGTATTAAGAAATGTAACTTTATTTTTTTAATAAGCTAAAATGATTTCTAATTTTATGCCCCATTCTGCCAGAATGACAGGAATTCAGTTACAGTCAAGGGGTTTAAACCCTTCCTGGAATCATGCTAATCTCTAAAGTTTTAGAAGATAATTAGAGGGAGGGGCAATTTGATCCCCTACCGCTACTTTATAAAGCCCTTCTCAGTCCCACTCAAGCCTGGAACCCTGCCATATCCTTTTATCTTCCTGAATTTCTACCTTTGGCCCTTACTAAGATTGTAATTAAAAATATAATTATGTAAATGTGCAGTAACTTCACTATCTTTCTGGAATATAAACTTCCTGAGATCTGGAGCAGAATTTGTCTGTCCATCACTGTGACCATGTACTTAGCGCCAGTCATAGAGAGTTTTAATTGTTACATACATTTTTTAAAAATTAATAAATGAATTAAATGAAACCCCAGTGGTCAAACTTTAAGCAAATTCCAGATCAGTGGGAGATTATTTCAGGACCAAAATAATCTAATTCCCATCTATTTACTTTACATTCCCCCCCCCAAAAAAAAAAAAAAAAAGTCTGACCCATTTATATGGTGAAATTTTATTGAAAAGGTACCTTTTCACAGAAACTTGTGTCTTATGCATAAACGACTAAGACAAGAAATAACCTGAAGAGAGAATGTCAGCCTCACTTACACAGCTGTGGAAATAAATGAAGATAGTCCAAATGCAAAAAAATAGAAACTATTAATTCAGAGTTTGCTATGGCAAAGGAATCAGCCATCTTTTCTTAGCAGAGACTTAGAGGTAGTCAGGGCAATGAGAAAGCTTTATAGTGGAAAAAGAGACAACATCACGTACGTTCTTGTTGGAATTGTTGGCCAGGGGAAGCTAGGGGCAGGCAAAGTAGGAGCTCAGCATCTTATGTGATTGGTTTGAGGAGAGTATTGGACTTTCTTTGATTGGTCCTGAGTTGGAATTTTAGGGCGAAGATAGGGAAGCTGGTAGTCACTGACTGAGTTCTGACTGGGGCCGATTGCTTGTAGAGGTTGTGATCTGCTTTCCTGATTGGTTGCTATAGAGGTTGTAGGTCAGAGTTCCATTTTCAGGTACTGCCTGGTCATTGTGCATTTTTATATTCAGGCTCTCATAGCTCAAAACATATTTTTTAAGGCAAGATTAGCTGATAACGGTATTCCAGTCATACTTTGTACATTTTATATTTAGTCATCAACCCATTTTAAAAATATTTATTAAACACCTATTTACATTTATTAACAGTACTAGAGAGGAGGATATGATAGTGAACGAGACAGGTACCATAATACCATGCCTGCTTTCACAGTTCTTACTGATCAGTTACACTTGTTCAAACCAGGACAGCTTCCTTCTGGTTTCATCCAGCTATGAAAGCATATTAGATATTGTATTGAAAAACAGGTTTTGTGCCAAACTGTTACATCGATTGAGTTGCATTCAATGCAAGTAATTGAAAAAGTCTGGTCAATAATGAAAGGAATTTATAAGCATACATAACTGCAACAGTTATGTACCTGAGTCATTGCAGGTTTCAAATATGTTTTGACCATGGCTATGCTCCTGCTTTTCTGTACATTTTTTTAAATTTTATTCTCCTATATTTGTCAGTTTCACATCGAAGCTGTCCTCAATCATACAGGTTAATGGCTAAAATAGTTTCATACCTCACATCTGTTCTATATAGCATACAGAAGAAATGAAATTTGTTTTGTTACCAACTACACAAGAAAAGTCAATGGATTGGATTCTAATCCTGTATTAGTTTTCTATTGCTGCTGCAACAAATTACGACAGTGTAGTGACTTAAAGATAACACAAATTTCATCTCTTACAGTTCCAGAAGTCTGAAATCAGTTTCTCTGGGCTAAAGTCAAGGTGTCTGCTGAACTGGTACCTTCTCAAAGCTCTGTCTCTTTGCCTTATTCAGCTTTTAGTGGCTTCTTCTAGTGTTTGTTGTTTGTATTCCATGACTTGTGGCCCCTTTCTCCATCTCCAAGGTGTCCCATTCCAGATCTCTGCTTCCATCATCACATAACTTCCTCCTTCCTTTCTGACTCCTTCTCAGTACTACTACTAAAAACCCTTGTGATTACACTCTGGGCCCAAGGGAATAATGCAGGAGAATCTCTATACACAAATCTTTAATTTAACCACAAGTACCAAATTTATTTTACCATATAAGATAACATTCACAGATTTGGGGAATAATGCACATCGTCTTTGGGAGTCCATTATTCAGCCTACCACAGATCTCCAACCTTGATTGGTGCTAATTGAGATAGGCATGGTTAAAATCAATCACTAGGGCAGGGGGGCTGAGATTATAGAACAAACTCGAAAGCTAGGAGTACAGTCAAACTTAGCCATGTATGGCTTCCCACCATGCTCATGGTGGCTACATACTGGGAAGGCAACAACTCTTGTCCATTTCTGCTATTATCTGTAAAAGTAATAATAAAAGGAATATCCCTGGCTATGCATGGATACCTAGGGTGAACCCCCACATAGAAAGTTAGGAGGAAGCTTGGCACTGAACACAATAAGAACGGAATGATTTCTAGAAAATATTCTGTATTACTACTTTTTAAGGAAGAAACATCTGGCCTGAGGCTGAATAACAGAAGCTAGGAATTAAAAGTAGGAATGAAGTAAAGCCAAGAAAGCAACTGGAGGAGCTAACAGGAGATAGGTAAGTACAGAAATGTTTTCCTAAATAGGTGTGTGGTGAGAGGGGTAATGTAAATGTTGGAAGATGAGAGAAAACTTAATTAACCATATGGTGTTGATCTCTCAGTATTTACTGTTTAAAGTAACTTCAGCCAATCCACGTCCTGAACTAGAAGACTAAGATAAAGTACTTCATAAAAGAGATGGATTTTTAACATTTTTACCACGTTTAACTCTGGCAGTCAGTGCTTCTTCATAACAGCTGTGATACTTGATTTTTCAAAGATAAACCATGTTTTAAAAGTCTAAAATCTTCAAAGATATTATAAGAATTTTGCTTTGATATAAATTACAGTTTTGCCTCTCCCCACCTCTTACAAAATGTAAGGAACATGAAGGAAGAATTTTGAAAGTCAAAGAGAAATCAGTAAAAACTGTGTAAATAGGAATAGCACATGTATTTAAGTTTATTTGTTTATTCTGAAAGAGTGTGTGGGAGGAGCAGAGAGTGAGTGACAGAGAGAAAGAGCGAGAGAGAGAGAGAATCCTAAGCAGGGTCTACACTGTCAGTGCAAAGCCCGATGCAGGGCTCAAAGTCACAAATCTTGAGATCATGACCTGAGCCAAAGTCAAGAGTGGGACACTCAACAGACTGAGCTACCTAGGTACTCTGAAGAATAATACATTTTTAACTGCTATAGAAACATATATGGAGAAATTTACTTAAAATGATTTATAAATTCTTAATTCAAAGTAATTTTTTCAAACTAATTCAAAATGAGCCTTTTATTTATAGGGAAAAACAAATGATATTTTTTCCGATAATTTAATGTGAAAAAAAATGTTGCTTTAATTTTCATTTAGACTCAGTGAGAAAGAAGTGTTATCTTATAGGCTAATGCACTGAGTTCTCAAAACAAAAACAAAAACAAAAAACACCTGTTTTCAAAATTAATAATACTTCCTTCCCGAAAGTCCAAAACTTGTTGAAGGTTTTATCTTTTTGATATTCACTCAATGAATATGCCAGTTATCCTGGTCATTGTAAATGCTGTGGTTAAAGGGGCACGTTTCATGTGGGCACTCCATATAACCAAGGGACAAACAGAATTTGCTGCCTCAACTTCCCCTCCTGGGTCTTATAGATACAAATAAGTAAATTAGGTCAATTAACAAGAGAATGGGAAGAGAGGCCTAGGGAAGAGTCAAGAGGTTGTTCCCAATTAGGTGGAAATCTGTAAAAGGTTATTTTAAGAAATAAGGTGGGTAAAGCAAATGTGACGGGAGTGAAACAAAGAGGAAATAGGAGGGGAAGAGTCATAGAACTCTTGGGTGGAAATCTGGAGATGGTTATTAAGAAATGGGATGAATAAAATGGACATTGATGGGTTAAAACAAAGGTTATAATACACTACTACCAAAGCTTTGAGGTGCCAAAGGGATCCCCTGTTGGATCTCCAACATAAAAGGACCATAAACACATCTTTTCTATTTACCCCAATTGGAAGAAATTTCAAAAGTTGTAAGGTAGAGATTGCTATGAAAAACTTGACCAGAAATCACTTAGGACAGTGATTAGGCTAATAAAGGTAAAGACTGACAAAAGGGCCAGGTCCCTCTGCTCCTTACTGGGGACCCAAGCCTATTGCACAGGAGTAGGTAAATCCGTTGGGAGTAGAGAAGTTGCCAGGATTCCTTAATACAGATGTTCCAAGAACTGTGGTTCACCCTGACTTGGGCTACAAGTGGATTGAGAGAGTATAAAAAATATAATGGTTGATAGGATTATGAAAGTTGGAATGTTTAAGCAAGCTTTATGTAAAGAAGTTGTGTTTCCTTTACCTGAATGTTTTTAGGGAATGAATATTATGTCTGGCTGTGGAACTTCCCCTGTCTAGTATTATAAAACCAAAGCCTGTGGATAAAGTCTTAATAGAGGCTACAGTTAGGAAACAAGAGTTGATATAAGAATATGAGTTAATAGAATTAAGGTAAAAAATGTGTGGAGAATTGGTATGTTTAAGGCTTTATGTGAGGTGGTTGAAAGGGTTTTATGTGAAGTCTCTTTTACCTGATTGTATTATAGAGATAGACATTGTATCTCACTGGGAAACATTTCCCCTACCTAGTACTAAAAAATAGAAGGCTTGTAAATCTGTCATTCAGGCAATGATAATTGGAAATACTAAGTGAGAACCAGTAAGACTGCCTAAGCCCACTCAGCATAGAATACAAGTTGGAGTGCTGGGAAGGACAAATTCTGTGTGATAGCCCTAGGCAAAACATAGACTAGGGCTTAAGAGCACCTCCCAGCAATACTACTGGGGTTTTGGACTAGGGGATTTCCATTTGAGGGCATTTACCACCTTGTTATTGGATATTATAAATTAAAGCTACGTCTATGAAGCAGATATAAAGTGATCTTAAAATCTGAAGTAGCTATAATGTCTTGGATGATATCCTAGGAGGATATCAGTGCCCCAAAAACTCCACAATAAAATTCGCATGATGTATACAGGATCATGCTGCCTGGGGAATGCGAGGAAGAGATACAAGCAGGGAGCCTTTTTTCCCTTGGCCTGACTCTGGAAGTACATGAGAAGCTGCTGGATTCTGTTAACATGGACAGTGCCCTATAAACAGCTCTCAACTGACCCACAAAGAGGTGGCAGTTCCAAGGTGAAGATGGACAAGATCCAATATGGAATGGACAAGATCCAATATAGAAGGCTACCATTCTGAGTGAAGATGGTAAAAACAAATCAGCTTGATGGGCTGAATTGCATGCTGCATCCCAGCAGTGATGGAAGAATTGAAGAGCTGTAAAATCTCCTATGTATTGGTTTTTACCAGAAAGGGCTCAATGGCCTAGTCATATGGTCAGGCAGGAGGGCAATGGAAGCCTGACCTATTAAAGAGGAGCACAACCCTATGGAAATCACTGGGAATTTGAGGAGGACATTCAAGTAGGACAAGCTGATGCCCATCAGAAGAATCTTCTTTCAGGTTCAGAAGGTGATTGGAATTAACAAGCAGATATCCCTGTGTGCTTACTTACAGTGGCCACCTGGATCCATGAAATGAGTGAAACAGGTGGTACTGCAGCAATGCAGAGATGGGCTGAATCCAAACATACCTCCCTTGCACCCTCCAAGGCAAAAAATGCCAATAAGAACTGTTCTACCAAGAGAGACAGAGACTGCTGATGCTCTGTGGCAGATCCCCTGGTAGAAAAAGGCCTTGATCATAGCTGGCGAGTGAGGTGGATACCAGTAGCACTGGAGACTACAAATGAGTCCTGATAGGATTAGACACTGGCTCTACACTGGGCTTTCCTTACTTCACGTAGATGTAAATGCTGAGTGTTATGAAAGAACCAGAACAGAAGATGCTATACCAATTTGGACAGTGGGCCATCATTTCTGCCGGCCAGGGAACACATTTTACAACCCATAATGGCCAGCAATGGACAGAGACATAATCCTCCTCGCAGTAATAGTTTTAACAGATTTGGAATGGGCAATTAAAACATTGGTTGTCTAAAACAGGGAGATAAAATCATGAAGGGCTGGCACACGTCTTCATGAGTGTGTCCTCACACTCAATATGAACATGATTGGGGCTAAAGGAATGTCCCCACTGGATAGATTCCTCTGTGTTTCTGGTGCATCTGAAGAAGAGGCAGTGAGCAAGGATGCTGGTGTTTTTTCTTCCCCACATCACCACAGCTTCTCCCCACCGCCCCCCACCCCCCTCCCACTTGATGCAGTGGTTGTAGGGCCAGGGTTGCAACTACAAGGGAAGGATGCAACTACAAAGGAAGCAGGGATGATTCCTAGCCAAGAAACTGTAACTATTTTTAACCTTTTTGTCAATTTCTAAGGGCCTGGTGGGGCAGGATGTACCTTCACTGTGTCTGGCAAAATTGGGGTTAACAGTGAAGATAGCCCACTAGTTTTGTAGGTGAGCAACCTCTCCCTATCTGAATAGAAGTGAACTGAGAAGGGGCACCTGGATGGCTCATTCGGTTAAGCGTCAGACTCTTGAATTCAGTTCAGGTTATGATCTCATGGTTTGTGGGTTCAAGCCCCATGTCGCACTCACTCATGCTCTTTCCCTCTCTCCAATAAATAAATAAATAAATGAACAAACAAATAAACAAACAAAAACTAAAAAAAAAAAAAAAAAAAGAACTGAACTGAACTGAGGAGAAGAAACTTGCTAGACTAGTGTTGCCATGTGCTTGCTACACAAGCACAGTGGTAGACCTGACATCCCTTCCAAAGGTGGAAAAGTTTGAGTATCAATGCAGAGAAGGAAAACTAGTAGCTGTGGATAAAGGAATGAATACATAAATGGGTTATTTAATGAGGTAAATCCAATGTTAGACTAACACCTCAAAAGAGGATCAGAGCAAGAGATGATAATGTCTCTTAGCTCAATTATACTGGATGCTGAAAGGGGGAAGCCATATATTGCTGATACCACTCTTGCTTCTAGAACCTGACACATTGAGTACAGCCTGAAAACCTGAGTGATATTGCTCTGGGAGACGTCATTTTGGTTATAAGATATTTTGATGAACTTGACCTACTGTTAATTACTAAATAGAATGTACCAGTGAGTCACGCACAGAGTGGGGACACCAAGGCTTTTCTTTCCAGGCAAAAGCTTTATTTGTGCCAGCATGAGCTCAGGGGGCTAAGACCTAAAACGCTGAGCCCCTAGTGCAGTGGGGGATTGCCTTTTGTACAATTTTTGCTCCTTTGTCTCCCATATATGGTAACATACAGTCTAAATGGGCGGTCTGTGTTACAGAGTCCTGAGGAATGTCACAACACATGCACGTAGCCAGTATCTTTTGACTCTTATTTTTCAGGCTCTATCTACAAGTAGCCATAGATGAAGGGAGGAAAACAATAGTCAAACTAATATAAGAATATGAAAATGTTTGTAAAGGCTTTATAGAACAAATGAATTATTTCTTTAAATCTAGCCCTACCCTACTCTGGCTTCTCCAAATGTTAGACATATTTGTGTAATTACTGATGTGAGAAACAAAGGTAGAAGGAAATGGCAGATAGAACTAAATTTCCTTATAACACGCAACCCATTGACAAATACTTGAGGCCGGAAGAGTTAAGTTTTTCCAGGAACTCCCTACTGTCTTAATGTTAGTGCTTTGCTAGAGGGGAAAACAACCTTAGTTTGACAATAGCTAGTCCTCCAGCATCCTCAGTCTTCTTTAGTATATGAAAATCCCTTTGGAACCTTCTCCTTGACTTTACCTCCCCCAACTCCATACTATATAATCAATCTCTCCTTATGGTCCCAGGGCAGCTCTTCCTGCCCACAGGTCCTGTCCCTGCACTTTAACAAAATCACCTTTTTGCACCAAATATGCCTCAAGAATTATTTTTTGGCTGTCGGCTCCAGATCCCCCACCACTCCAAAAACCTCATCAGATAGTATTGCTATATCTGTTGTATAATGATACACCGTAATACTTTGACAAGTATGACCATTCTGCTATAAGGAATCTTTCTTTGAAGACCAGGTAGTGGACTTCAATATTATGACTTATAAAAACTATATATTTGGTCATTCATAAGAGCAATGAGAGCATCTTTTGGTAAAATGTTTTGTCTCTTGCTGTCAATTCCTGAAATCACTTCAGAGGCATAAAGTGAAATGAATGTCTTGTTATTCATAACAAGCCCTTATCATCACACCTGCATTTATGTTAATGAGGTGACTTTTGGAAAGTACCTAAGGATGGGGGCTGGTTGCCAGGAGAACCAATAGTGAATAGAGTTGGAAATTTCAGTAACACTTCCCCCACCCCCAATTTCCCAGAAAGGGAGAGGGATTTGAATCAATCACCAGCATCCAATGATTTAATTAATCACACCTATGTAAGAGACACTCCAGAAAAACCTGAAAGGATTGAGTTTCAAGAGCTTCCAGGTGGAGATTTGAGGAGAGTGATTTGCTCAGAGAGCATGGAAGCTTGGCGTACTCCCCACGTACCTTGCTATGTGCCTCTTGTCCCTCTGGCTGTCCCTGGTTATATCCTTTCCTAAGAAATTGGTAATCTGTTAAGTAAAATGTTTCTCTGGGTTCTGTGAGCCAGTCTAGCAAATTAATCAAATCCAAGGAGAGTCAGTGGGAACCTCACTTATAGTCAGTCAGTAAGAAGTACAGGTAAGAACCTGAATTTGCAATTGGTACCCTGAGTTGGAGGTCATTGTTGGAACCTTCAGTTTGTAGCCAATTGGTCAGAAGTACAGGTAACCTGAGTTTGAGATTGGCATCTATAATTGATGGCTGTCTAGCGGAACTGAACCCCTTACCTACAGAATCTGATGCTATTTCCAGGTGGGTGTGGGGATTTTCTGATTCCACTTTGGAATTGGGTGCAGAGCCCATTAACCACAGAGTATATCCCTGTTTTTAGTGGTTTACAATGTGTATTATCATTTTTAGGGATCTGAGACGTTCTGAATTTGGTAAACCTATTTAACTTTATTTAAACCATGATTTCCCAAAATAATTTCTGCCTTAAACACTTGTTTTCCCCCTCTTATCACCCAGTAACACTTCACAGAACTCTCAGTCATGAGCTGTCCTTTAGATTTGGTTGTAACCTTCCCTCCATATGACAGTCTTCATGAATTCCAATGCCTAAAAAAAATTAATTACATCTTCCGATGCTTGACTTCTGGAGCTAGGATCTGAGTGTGGAGAAGAGCTGGATGACTCCAGTTCTCACCCTTCTTTTCACCGTTTCACTCTGTGTGCTCCATGGCTGCTTTCCTGTTCACTAGCTCATTGGGCAATAAACCTAGTTCAGTAGATTAGGGGGAAGAATATGGATCACAGAGGTAACATTCTTTTCTCCAAATTTAGTGTTGCATTTAGGTAACTACCTTCTGAGCTGGAAGGGGAGAATAAAAATTAATAATTGTTGTCTACTGCTACGCTTGCTCTGGAATCTGTGTCACATAAAAGCCAGAGCCAGCACATTTAAAATGAGAGAGGCAGATACTATGGGTACTTTTTACTACTCTAATTTAGTTTCTAAACCAAAGCAAATAACACATTTTTAGGACATGTAAGCATTAGTGTACTGTGAGAGTAGCATTACTGGGAAAAAAAATGATATAAAGAAAGTAAAATAAAACAATTCAATTAGGTTTCAGAACAGCTTTTCAATTCTATAGGCAAGCATAGATCAGACACATAAAAAGTGGGGAACAAATAAATAAAAATGCATACACAAAATAGGACGACTTGAGTTCTAAGCAGCTTAACCAATATGCTTTGCTCCAAATGGACTGCCACTTTGGGCATGGTAGGCAAAGAATCTTCTGAAAATATTATGGAGGTAATTCACTTTTTTAAAAATATTAAATGAACATTGACCTAACTGTTTATTCTGGTTTCCCAGATGAATAGCTTCTTAACTCCTGTGCTGTATTAACTATAAAATCAAAGTCTTCAGTGTTCTATAAGCTGCTTTCAGATTTATATTGTATAGTCTATATATTAATTAAAACTTCATAATTACTAAGGTATAACTTTAGCTGTTCAAAGAATATTTACAAAAAGTCTAAATACTAGAAAATTAAGATTTGGAACCAAGAGTATGATGACTCCTCATGATAAAAATTCCTGAAGTATAATCAATTCCTACTTGTATGAAAAAAGAATAAATTTATACATCCAAAACTACAATTTTTTAATTAAAAGATTGATGAATTCTAATAAACTTCTCAAAGAAAAAATTTACAAATCCCAAAGGTGAAGTTCAGAAACACTTCTTGAAAATAAATCTCCAGCTAAGAGATCTTAAAATTGGTAAAATTATTTGTAGACACTAATGGCATGGAGCCTGCTTGGGACTCCATCTCTCCTTCTCTCTGCTCCTCTCCCACTTGTGCTCTCTCTCTCAAAATAAATAAAAAAACTTAATTTTTTTTCTTTTTTTTTTAATTGGAACTAGTCAAAAAAAAAAAAAAAAAAATGGAGAAGGAGCCTAGCTGGCTCAGTCCATAGAGTACATGACCCTTAACCTCAGGGCTGTGAGTTCAAGCCCATGTTCGGCACAGAGCCTACTAAGAAAAAATTAGAAAACAAAAACTAAAAAATATTGGAAGTAGGGGCACCTGGGTGGCTCAGTCAGTTAAACATCCAAGTCTTAATTTCAGCCCAGGTCGTAATCTCAGGGTTCGTGGATTTGAGCCCTGCTTGGGCTCTGTGTTGACAGCATGGAGCCTGCTTGGGATTCTCTTTCTCTCTCCTTCTCCGCCTCTCCCCGCCCCCCCCCCCCCCCACACTTTCTCTCTTTCAAAATAAATAAATAACTTTATAAAACAAATTGGAACTAGTCTAAAAGCAATGTATTAATTGACATCAGACATAAATTTGAATATATTAGCACATATACAAACACATATATACATACACTCGTACATAATGACCACATTTATCCAGCTGTTTCCAGCTTTATAGTTTTCTGCTTGATTGTTTTTTAACTGATCCTTGATTCATGGTCTCTACATGCTGTGGATTGAATTGTGTCTCCCAAAAGATATGTAGAAGTCCTCATCCTTGATACCTGTGAATGTGACTTCACTTGGAGATATGATCTTTGCACATGTAATTAAGATGTAAATGAAGATGAAGTCATAGTGGAATAGGGTAAGCCTTTAATCCAGTATGACCAGTATCCTCGTAAGAGAGAAGAGGGATGCCTGGGGGGCACAGTCAGTTGAGCATCCAACTTTGGCTCAGGTCATGATCTCATGGTTCCTGGGTTCAAGCCCCATATCCAGCTCTATGCTGACAGCTCAGAGCCTGGAGCCTGCTTCAGATTCTATGTCTCCTTCACTCTCTCTTCCTCTCCCCTGCTTGTGTTCTCTTTCAAAAATAAGGTAACATAAAAAAATAAATAAATAAGAAAGGAGAAGAGACAAACAGGAAGAATGCCTTGTGAGGATCGAGGCAGATATTACAGTGATGCATCTATAAGCCAAAGAATGACAGGGATTGCCAGCTGTCACCAGAAGCTAGAAAAAAAGGTGGGAAACACATTCTCCATCAGAACCCTCAGAAAGACCCAGCCCTGCTGATCTCTGGATTTCAGTCTTCTGTCTTCCAGAACTGTGAGACAATAAATTTCTGTTGTTTTAAGCCACCCATTTTGTGGTACTTATTACAGCAGCCCCAGAAATAGTATGTGGCCCGGAACATATGAAAATTCCAGAGAACTCCATGGCTATTGCTGTTAATTCTAATGTAATTTAAAGGATCAAGTTTATTATTTTATTCAAAATGTAAGTATTACATTTTTAACATAATGTCAAAATGATTAAGGATTTCTCCTTTTTACCTAATGGGAGGGCTGTATTCTTTTTTTTTTTTTTTTTTTAATGCTTAATTATTTATTTTGAGAGACAGAGGGAGAGAGAGACTGAGCAGGGGAGGGGCAGAGAGAGAGGGAGACCCAAGCAGGCTCCACAATGTCAGCATGGAGCCTGACATGGGACTCGAACCCGTGAACTGTAAGATCATGACCTGAGGGGAAACCAAAAGTCTGACACTTAACCGACTAAACCACCCAGGCGCCTGGGAAGGATATATTCTAAAACATTTTTTTTCTTCATGATGAGAACATAAGTAAATGATGCTAATAACTTTTAGAACTAGTAAGAGCTGTAATGTGTAAAGGACTGAGCAGATACTTTGAAGTCAGTAAAGTATGAGTCTAAGTCCATGTTTGGCTTTTTCTCAGCCCTGCTCATTTAGGTAAATCATTATGAGTTTCCAGTCCCTCATCTGACTCATTTACATTGTTGACAAGATACATTATATCAGGTTAGTAAGATTCCTATGAAAGTTTCAAAGTATTATAATTTTTCTCCCCAGTTTTTCCAGTAAAGAAAGTTAGGAAAGTAAGCACTTTTATTCTTAATGTGGAGGGGGAAAAATGCTGCTTTAACATTTTGACTCATCACAATTTATGTTAATTAATTAGTATAATTCACTCAGACAAGAAATGTTGGCTTCATGCTCAGCAAGATGTTTTCCAATAACAAAGATTCTTATTTATATAGGAGGTAGCATTGAAATATTATTGGCCTCTCTGGTCATTATAGCTAATATTTATAATCCTGTGGCCTTCTAAAGAAATGCCAGTATACCAGAAATAACATTTTGTGGTGTTATTGCTTTACCTCAAACTCACAGCTTTTACAGGGACACTAAGGTGGAAAGAGATCACTGAAACTCAATTTTCCTGTCTTTGTAACAATATTTCTAACCTTTGTTACAGAAATGGTTTGATTTTTTAACGCTCGTGTCCACAATGTTAAAACTGTTGAAAGTTTCCAGAACCATAAGTCTAACCAACCCTTCTTCATCTCCTCCATAGCAAATCATATTACTTTAGGGTATCAAGGAACCACAATGGGGAAAAAAAGAACAAAGATTGTTTTTGCTTTTATAGTCTTTGCTTTCACAATTCAACAGTAAATCAACAGTGAACATTTGGTTTGCCTGAGGCAAACATGAAATCAGCTTGCCTGTTTGGAGCTTATATTGTCTTTTGTTCTTATCTGATAACTCTTCAGAATAAGCACACACTCTCCCATCTTGAAGACCCTCAGTACCAGTGGTAGTCCCCACTGAATTTATTCATCAAAATGATGTGAAATTCAGCTGTCCAATTTTGTATTTGTGAGGAGTATTGGTAATATAGTTCAAAATAAAGCCACAGAGAAGAATTCATTTCAGCACAGAAATAATTTCCCCTACAGTTAATTCTGTTTTTATTCAGACACAGAGACTTGCCTCCACAAGGCCATTTCTCTCCCTAGGAAGAAGAAAGTTTTGTTGAGGGGAAAAAAAGCCATCTGACTCAACAGATACTTAAGCACACAAGGAAGAAAACTCTTTTTCAGGATGATTTTCTTGCCAACAAACTCTGAGTGTCCTCCTGGCCATACCCAGTTTCAATGCCAGATTCAAGCCTTCCTAGTGACAAAGGGAACTGTCAAAGAAGTGGAAGACATCAGTAGTGGTTTGAAAACACAATAAGACAGGGGAAGCAAGGGAAAAAGAACAAGGCATGAGAAATTCAAACTGATAGGCCTGATTTAGCTGATAGCTACATCATGAAGCAGTACTTTGATTTGTTAAAGAGATGTGTAAGACTTAGCTTGAAGTTATTTCCTTTGCTAATTCTTTCATTTTTCCTATACATTTCTTAAAAGAATGAATCTCATGTGTGCAAAAAAGTATTTGTAAGGGATAAAAACATAAATGAAATTCAAAGTATTCTCAAAGCAGCTAATGAAATAACTCCGTTACCTTTAAAGTAGGGCAAATAAACTTAAATGGTCAAAAAACAAAATATTGGTTAAGATTTCTTGTATGTCACACTCCTGAGGACTAACAGGAATTAGGGTCCCACAATCCA
Organism: Panthera leo; assembly: GCF_018350215.1. Classification (NCBI taxonomy): domain Eukaryota; kingdom Metazoa; phylum Chordata; class Mammalia; order Carnivora; family Felidae; genus Panthera; species Panthera leo. Next base: position 44,296,962 of record NC_056679.1, read on the forward strand.
TTTTCCAGAGAGCACACATAACTGGATATTTACCTGAGGGCTTGTGGCAGTACCAGAGTCTCTCTCACTCTTTCCACAGAAAGGTGATTCTATGCCCCTCCTTCCTGAATCTCCCAGAGCTGTGTATTTTGACCAGTAGAAGTTGAGTCCTGTTGTGAGGAACCCAAACAGCTCCATGGAGAGGCTCATGTGCCACAAGACTGTTGCCAGTGCTCTAGCTGAGTGTCCAGCTAGTTAGTAACCAGCACAAACCTGTTAGCCATGTTTATTGAGCCATCTTTGGAAGTGGATCTTCCAGCCCCAGTCGGAACACTCTAATGATGCCACAGAGAACAAAGAAAAAATTCCCCATAAAGCTCTGATCATATTGCATATGTGTGAGCAAAAGAAATGATTCTTCTTGTGACAAGCCAGTAATTTTTGGGGTGGGATGTTACACAACATTAAAAAGCCAGATACTGTTTTGGAAAGTAGTTTAACAGGCTCTACTACTCCTACCATAACTCCAGCACTTCTCTTACCTGAATTTAAAAGAAAAAGACTTGGAAAAACATTGAATAGACAGAGCTGTCAGAGTTGTAAATAACTCCCCTAATTCTCTGGGTACTTTCCCCAAGTAGAGGTGGGGGAAAAGGTAGGAATTAATAGGCTTTGTTACCTTTTCTATTTCACTTCTTAACTCTTCTACAGATATTTACTGGGATCAGACCTCAAATAAATTACTTTCTTGTAAATTATTGTCTTGAGAGAACCCTAACAAAGACAACCTTAGCTAGTGATGCAGTGCCCACTGGTTGCATAGGTATGTCTTAGTTATCAGTACTTTTGCTTGTAAAATAATGGATGTAGTGTCTTCTGTGATCTGGTGCCCCACACTTTGGTTTTATCATATGTAACTAGTTTATTAATGCAAATCAATGCATGTAAATATGAGTAAGTTTGGACTTGTTTCATTATTTTTTATTTATTTTTTAAACATATCCCCAACTGGATAATGTAGAATCACTCTTCTCTAATTGGTAAATTCCTTAGTGATAAGATTATATGATACTTTCTATACTTTCTGTTACTGAATTCCTTATAGCCTGTGTTTAAACTTCCAATTAAAATCCAATTCAAGTCTTATATCTTGCCTAAATGGTTGTTTCAGTCCTAGGAATTCAGAGGGAGGAGGAGGTAGGACGTCTTTCATTCTGTCATTTCTCTACAATGGAGATGAGTGTGTTGGAGTTATGTCTTCTCCGGTATTCTGTTCTTGCTCCCTCTTCTGGGTTTGCATCCCCTGATGTTGTGGGCTGAGAAGGAAAGAAAGGCCATGCTGGGAATCTTCTTAGAAACTAAGCACATCTCAGTGGTAAAACAACCCAGATATAGGTCTCATTGGGTCTGGCCCTCTTAGTTGACCATGACTACTGCTGAAATGATATTCTGAAGGGATGGGGATCAGTGTTTAGCCTCCTTTTATACTTACATACTTAGAAAACTTCAGTGTTTTTCTGAAGACTCTGAAAGCTACGGGAACTTAGGAGAGCATTTTTCTCCTTCTTCTTTCCCTGGAAACACCATTCTATGAGTCCCTATTCATTGTGTATTTGCAAATTTCTCTAGTAACACTTCTGCTTTCAGAAATATTCAAAGATGTGGGCACGAATTTCTATATCTACATATGCTGCCAAACTCTAGTAAATAATGACAAAATTATATGAGTTTTTTCTCTTGACATCCTATTTACAATATTATAAGATTGCAATTTCATATCTTAGAAAATGCACTAATAAAAAATGAGAAATGTGGGACACCTGGATGACTCAGTCAGTTAAGCACTGACCCTTGATTTCGGGTCACAGTCACAATCTCACGGTTCATGGGATTGAACCCCATGTCAGGCTCAGTGCTGACAGCACAGAGCCTGCTTGGGTCTCTCTCTCTCTCTCTCTCTCTCTCTCTCTCTCCCCCCCCCCAATCTCTTCCCCCTTCCCCGCTTTCTCTCTCTTTCAAAATAAATAAATAAACATTTTTTTTTTTTTTTAATGAGAAATGTACTGCTTGTATAACAAGTCAATTTTACTCAGTCGTCTCAGAATTCTTCAACATTTTGGCAGGTCAACTTTCTTGAAACAAAACAAAACAACAAATAATGAGAGTGTTACTGAGATGCCCTTGAAGCAGAGATACCTACTGCTTCAGTTGGCCCAATGGCAGCAACATCTATCATGCCATTCCTAGATTTCCCCTCATCTACATCCATAGTCAACAGTTTTGTTGTTCTCAATTACTTGCATGATGGGATTTGAGCCCGCAGATGACCCTTTCCTTGTCAGGCCACAGCTGATATAAATACTCATTTACCATGGTCACTAGACATGGAAACACCAATCCCATGAGTTTCAGACATTGTTTTCTCTATGCTTTCTATAGTAGAATCATCAATTCCTCCTGCTTATGTAGTGACTTTGGCCATTTGGTCTTCTGGTATAAGGATCTCAAAGTGACTAGGCACTAGCCACAGTTTTGGCTTACTGTGATCCCTGGGAGAAAAGTGCCTTTAGGGATCAGGGCTTTTCATCACGCAAAATCTATGTTTACAGGGAGAAGGAAGCAGAAATTCCACATGTGACTCACTGATAATGACAGTAAAAGGTTTCTTCTACTTCCAAACTTTAGACCTCAAAGCACGTATGGGATAAAGCAGCATGTACTGGCTATTGGGCCCTTGTATATTTTTCATCTCGAAGAGCACTACCTTGATGAGAAGGATGTCATAATCAGGGCATTCGCTGTATCTTCAAGTGTACACTCCAATGTTCTATCAGATTAGCTGTTTTCCTGATGATGTAGAATATGATACTAAGGCCCACTTCATACACTGTCAGATGGATTTGGAGCAATTTTTCACTTAGCATCTGGAATTTGAAATCCACACTCCAGCTAGGAGTCCCTAGTATCAATGACAGTTCAAAGTACACTCAACAATCCTGAAATATCTGAGTATTCCTCTTTCTACAGTTACTCTGGTGAATGACCATAGGTTTCTTTGAGATATACAGTAATAATTACTACTATGTATACATGTTGTAACACCAAATACTTACTTCTCAAAGAGCCCTGGCCTCCCCTTCAGTCGAAGGGACTTGTGTTTGAGGAATGTTGAAGGTCTAGAAATTGGGCTCACTGTTATAATTTGCATTATAACAATTGCCATCAGCCTTCTATTCCCCACTGTTTAAATTTCTTCATTATAAAAGTTAAGAAATCACTGACTGCTCATTGCCCCTTTTTTGAAGAATACCAGAGTCTGTTAGTCATCCATAGATTCCTAGGAGTCACAAGTGTCATTTCATCCTTTCTGCTACTACCACAATTATGCCTACTTTGTCTCTGATGGTTAAGTGCTGAAACTTGATCTTTGTTCTTTTGGAATTCTGTGTTTCTCACTGACATTGTATTATCCAGTTGAACAGCTAACTTTCTATCATCAATCCCACTACAGGTGAATAGCCACCACTGGCTTCTCAACAATACTGGTGGCTCCTCATTGCTTTGGAGACATTATCCTTCAAGATAATCCTTGGAAATCAGAGGCAACTACTGGGTTATCTAATTTTGTATAATAAATTTACTCTTGCTTGCTGTTTTCAGCCTTTTGACCATACGCAGTTCTAGCATTTCTACTTCATTACTGCTAATCACCTAGCTTTTTTTTTTCCCATTCTTGAAGAAATCATCCTATCAACATAATATTAGGGCTATCTCCAGGTGTCCTTGACAGGTACAATTTATGAAATCATAGGAACCAAATTATTAATAAACTCTACTTTATTCAGCTTTATATTCGGCCCCCATTGACCTAGCATCATCACAATCTAGTCCCAATCATGATCTCTCTGTTCTGGTTGGTTTCTAATAACTGGTTTCGCCAAATCTTTCAATGAATAATCCCTTACTTCCTACAGCAGAGACAGTACTTCCTTCATTAATCCATACCGAGATTTGGTCACATGTATTATTCCAGAAGCAATGAGGGAAAGTGGAGGAAGGTATTATCTTGCCAGACATCTACTTCCTGTGAGACCTTAGCATGGTTTTTAGGCAAGGAGTGAGAGTTCTCCCAAAAGTTATCCCTGAAAAAAGCATTTAAATGCAAGTTGTTTCCTTGAAGGGTGATCTTAAGAAACATTATATGTGGAGAAAACAAATGAGGAAGTTTGCCAGTGTTCCCCCAAAATTCATGTCTACCTGGAATGTGACCTTTGGAAATGGGGTCTTGCATATGTAATTAGATGAGGTCATACTGGGTTAGGGTAGGCCCTAAATACAACAACTGATGTCTTTATAAAAGATAGAAAAGGGAGATACAGAGACACAGAGGGGACAGAAGAAAGTCATGTGATGATGGAAGCAAAGGCTCAAGCAATACAGACGTAAGACAAGGAACACCAGGGATTTTTGGCAACCATCAAAAATGAAGAAGCAAATTCCTTAGAACCTTCAGAGAAAAGCATGGTCCTGTTTACACCTTTATTTTGGATTTCTACCCTCCAAAACTGTGAGAGAATAAATTCCTGTTGTTTTAAGTCGCTTAGCTTCTTTGTTTTTTATAAAAGCAGCCGTAAGAAATAATACAGGCAGGGAAAGGAAGAAAGTCAAGAAAGGGTGGGTTATCAAGCTCTGAGCCACTGCAATTTAATCCCACCTAGGAATTCTGAGTATCCATACAGAACACATCCTTCAGTTATTCCTCTTGAAAATGCAGGAATTAGGGCAATTTTCTACCAGGTACCATTGGTTAAATGCTGTTTTCCAGAGAATTCTTTTGTTCCCCAACACTTCTGATACATTAAGCACTTGAGCAGAACAGGTTCTGGTGGTCTTTCAGTCAAGAGGGCACAAAGGCTGGCAGCTGGAACTAAAGCTTCTGTGCTTGGAAATGGTAAGGACAGATGAAACACTGACAGTTGTCTGCTACAGATATTCAAATAAATCCATGTTGTTTATTCACATTCAAACTATATGGACCATCAGGCCCACGGATCTTTCTCCAAATTTGTTCAACTCCTGACCTCAGTAGGTCTTCACTGAGTAATCTTCTAGTAGGCCAGACTTTTGGCTGCAGTTGCTTTTGTTTTGTTATGATTCCTGTAGAAAACTAGTCCTTCACAATTCAGGAGAATCTTGCTCACTTCTGTGCTGTTTTTCATACAGGCCTCAGTGGTCTTTCAGTAAAACACAATACTACACCTCCTGGATTACTTCCAGACAATCTTCTCCAAAGAGATGGTAGCTGTTTAGTTTACAGTTCCATGAATGACCATATTTCCAAAGTGTTTCCTCCATCCAGGGTGATTGTGTCAGTAAAGTGTTCCAGAGCAGCCACACATTGTACCAGAGCCACCCCTTTCTAATTTTATTTGGGCCCTGGTACTAAACCTGGATTACCTGCCCAGACTTCCTGCTTCCTCATGGTCATTTCCGTTATTGGTCCCAGTGTCTCTCAGTTTGGATAAACTTTTTTCATCATGCCTTAGTAACATTAAAAAGAGGAAAGATGTCTCTTCCTTTACTCATAAGAGATCCCTTGGTTTCACACAAATTTGTCTATCCCTGCATGGTGACCTTCTTGAGTTTCTTACCAAAGGGCTATTAGGAGGAATTATATTAATGACATAAATTTGGTTCTTATGTAAACTCAAAATGTACTCATGATTCTTAAAAGCCAACTTGCTAATGAATGCTATTAGTCACAAGAGGAATAAGGCATGAGGATATGAGTAAATTGCGTTCATATTCACCAAAGCTAATAGAAAAGCAGTGACTTTTTTCTATCAGTAAAATACCAATTTTACACTAAGTATAATATTTTGAAAGTACTTACTTGTCCAGATGTTTGGTGTAAATTATTTATTTGCTAAAATATTTACTGTTCACCTACTTTGTGCCAACATTGTGCTGAGTGCTGGGTGGATAAAGACAAACAAATATAGCTCCTCTCCTTATAAAGCTTATAATATGGGAGGGAAGAGAGAAATACAGTTAATCAGCCAAATAATAAAATAATAAAAAGATAGCAATTGCTATTACTATAAGAAGAAATTGCAATGATTAAAACTAAAGAGTTACAAAAGCCAAACAATTCTGGAGAAGGAGTTCAGGGAAGAAGTTTCAGAAGTTATATTTATTAAGATTCCACTAATGGAATCACTGGAATCAATCTTATTTTGCAGGGAGGTTGGAATAATACTGAATCTGAAAGCAGCCAGTGTATGTGAAGCATTGAGCTAGAGATCAGGGTATTGTGCTTTGCAGGATCCAGAAGATACAAAGCCTCATAGCTAATGATAAGAAATGTCAGTTTTTTCCCAAGGATATTAAGTGTTAAGCAAGTGTGGATAGCACAACATAATTTATGGAGGATTTAGGATTTATTTAGGAAAAACTCTCTGCTTTGTGCATAATCCACTGAAGAAAGTATATGAGAAAGCAGAGAGCAGAATTTGTAGTCTATGGCAGTTGTCTAAGTGAGAGGCCAAACTTTTAAAATTAGGATTATCATTGGTTGTGACTATTTCTTTTCTGAGTTCAACTTGATTTTTGACTCCGTATACACAGCTTGATGCATTATGGCTGGGCAAGTCCAATGCAGTGATAGTAGACCACATGTTTCACACTGATTAAGAAAGATGAATAAGTTTCTTTCACTTGTGAATTCCATACTGGGAATTTAAAACAACATTGTGGGGAATGTGATTCAATGATTATTAGAACTGCAATCCAATTAGAACTGTTGGATTGGTGCTAAATGAATATAAACTTCAATTCTCATCTAAAAAATTGTCCTGAAAACATTTGTATGATACAGGAGATATATACAGGATGTGACAATTTCTTTTTACCTAGGGCTCAGATTGATGTTAAAAGCTCTCATCAGAAGGGAAAATTTCCATTATAACAGATATATCAAAGAACAGGAAGGTACTTAAATTTCTTAGGTTATATTTTTTGTTTAGCCATGACTGACTATAATTTTATTATTTTTCAATAGTAACTACAAAAATTTTATTTTCAAAGTTATAAATTCATTTGATGAGTAACTCTGTGAAGACTTCATTTTGATTTCATAGTAAACAGTTCAATAGACAATGAATTTCTTAGCTATTGATGTGTAAGTTTTGCCACTGGAAATATTCATTCAAAGGGAAATTAGCATAAGGGTTTGGAATTTTTACTTAATGAATCACATATTGATTTAACAAAGCTCTTTAGCAACACTGCCTTTCCTCTTTCCAAACTGCACAACACAATAGTTATAATAATTTCAATACCACATCATCTTGATCATTTTTGTGGTAATGTAATACTTAAAGCTACACTTATTTCAAGGTCAGTTTTATCGGTAGTTTAATTGGCTATACATAGATATAATTGAAACTGTATATCAATGTATATAATTTGAATTATGTATATATAGCTATAACTTGAATATATCATAGATATAATTTGAAGGTTTATTTGGCTATAAATACACCTAACAATATACTTTCCTGGAATTCTCATCTTGTATTTTCTCTTCTTTTTGATGAAGACACTGAAGAATTTACTGTTTTGTAAAGGGCACTCAATTAGGCTTTATTCCCATGGAAGAGAACTCAAAAATTTAAAAATATTAAAAAATGCGTCCAAGGTATATGCATATGGGAGGTGATAAAAAGTTGTGGGATACATATATGTTCTTAGATAATATACATAAAGCTGTTTGTCAAACTGAGGGATTTAAAGGAAAAGGACTGAATTACTGAGGAATGTTGGATCCAGTAACAGAATAACAAAATGATTTAGTGAGGTATAGATAAATCAGTCTGGCAGTTCTGAAACTATTTTGGGGAATATTAAAGGCTCCATGAGTGTTACTTTTCTGGACAGACTGATGCACATTGTAGACCCTTAAACTCACCCAAATAATCCTGACCTAAAAGTAGAAGCACTTTCTTAGGCTTCCTATGTGGAATGTGTTTTTTTTTCTTATGAGAATAACCACTGAAGCATCTAAGGTGATCTATAGCAAATGTTTGGGACCTCTTCCCTGTTTAGTGGGTTAGATTATTAAAAAGCATGGTATAAAATAATGATTGTTTATTCTAAAAATAGTTTATATAATGTTCAAATCATTATGCTCCAGGTTGAGAGAAAGATGCCTGAAATGAGTGTAGCTATCCATTTCAGATGACATCTAACACCTGGTCGTGCAACTGTTACTGGACTAAAGTCTGTAGGTATGGACAGAGGAAAGAGTGTTATCATATCTTGGTGAACCTAAATGATAGACTCTGGCTTTAGATGTTTGCAACATTTTGGTGTCAGTTCATCTGCAACCTTTTGTTATAGAATTGGAGTTAACCAATGTATCACTCATGTGGGTAAATAGGCATGAAGAACTTGTACCTAATAGATTCTCCTTATACTGGGCTGAAGTGCAGCCTCATGTCAAAGAAAAGTTTCTTTAATAGAACAACAAAGTCTTTTAAAAATTCTATAGTGAGCTGTATATTCTGCTTCAATGGGGACAATGAAGAACATATCCTCCAATATGAAGAATGAGAAAGGGGACATCTCTGAAAATCCTATGGACAGTAAAAGACTAATAAGGGAATGTTATAAACCACTTAATATAAATACATTTAGTAACAGAGATGAAATGGACAAATTCCTTGAAAGACATAGACTATCAAACTCATTCAAAAAGAGACTATTTCTGTGGTTATTAAATGAATTGAATTTGCAGTTAAATATATTCTAACAAAAATTTTTAGACCTCGATGGGTTTACTTGCAGGTTCTGCCAAACATTTGAGGAGGAAATAATATGAATTTTACATACATTCTTCCAGATAATTGAAGATAAAGGCATATTTCTGAACATATTTTGTAAGGCTAGCAATGTCTTGGCAGAAAACCAGAAAAGGCAAGACAAGAAAATAACTTATGAGCATTGATGCAAAAATTCTGAACACAATTTTAATAAAATCCAAAATTTTATCATGACTAAATGGGGTTTATTTTAGAAATGCAAAGTGGTTTGAAGTTTGAAAATTAAGCAATGTAATTCACCATGCTAATGAGACTAAAAAAGAAAACCGGTAAAATTATCTCAATAGATGCAAAAAAAAAAAAAAGAATTTTACAAAATCCAACCTTCATTGATTACAAAGCTCTTAGAAAACTAGGAACAGAAAGGAATGTAAACTGATAAAGGGCATGTAGGAGAAACCCACAGTTACCATCACACTTGGTAAAAAATTGAGTAACTTTCCCCTAAGGTTTTAAAAGAGGTGGGAATGTCCCCTCTTACTTTTTATTTTCTGAATTTTATTAGAGAGCATGTATCATTTTATAGTTTTGTTGAGTTATGATGAAGGCATAATTACACATATTTAAATTAAATAATTTTATAAACTTTCATATAAACAGCTTGGAATAATAACCCTAATCAAGAAAATGAGTACATCTGTCACCCACAGAAGACTTTTTTGTGTCCTTTGTTATCCAACCCTGATTTTCCAATCCATGGGCATGCAAACATGAAGGTACTTTCTGTCATTATAGATTAATTATGTCCTCTTGATGAATTAACCCCTTTATCATTGTGAAATGATTCTTTCATTCTGATAATATCCTTTTCTCTGGAATACACTTTGCCTGATATTAATATGTCCACTCCAGCAGTCTTCTCTTAACTAGTGTTAGCATGGTAGTATATATTATCTGTCCTTTTATTTTTAACTCATTTGTAGTTTTATATTTGAAGTTGGTTTCTTGTTAGTAGCATTTAGTTGAGTTTTACTTTTTAAAAACCTTGTTAATTAATTAATTTAATCTCTTACTTTTAATTGGGATATGTAGACCCCAATTTCATTTGGTTATTGGTACGAATTATTTAAGTATACCATTTTGCTGTTAGTTTTGACTTCTTTTATGTGTTCTTTGTTCCCCTTTTCCTTTTTTTAACTTTTGTTTTAGATAAATAAGAAAAATTATTTTTGCTCACATATTTACCATTTTCAATCTATCTATTCTGTTGTGTGGATACAGATTTCCATTTGACATTCCATTTGATATCCTTCTGCTTGAAAGACTAATTTTATTTTTGTAATACTTCAGATCTATTGGTGATGAATATTTTAACTTGTGTATATATAAAGTAGACTTTATTTCATTTTTGTTCTTGAAAGATATTTTTACCATATATAGATTTTTAGGTTGATGGTATTTTTCTTATAATACTTTAATATTTTCCTACTGATGTCTGGCTTGCATTGTATGGTTTCTGATGAGAAGTAATCATTCTTATTTTTGTTATTCTGTATATAAAATCTCTTTTTTGTTCCTGTGACTTCTTTAAAAATGTATATTTAACACTGGTTGGATTACACCTTGGTATAGTTTTCTGCATGCTTTTGTTCTTGAGGTTCATTGAGTTCCTGGTTCTAGAGGTTTGAATTTTTCATCATATTTGGAGAATGCTTGCCATTATTTCTTCAAATATTCTATTTTACTTCCTCCTCTGATTCAGAGATTAAATTATATGTCCATGTGCCTGTCTGAAGTTATCTCATATATCATTTATCATCAGAATATTTTTTTTAGTTTTGTTTTTTCTGTCTGTGCTTCATGTGAATACTTTTTATTGCTATATTTCAAGTTCAGATATTTCCTTCAATAGTGTCTAATCCTTTTTTTTTTTTTTTCCTCAGACACTTTTAGTTTCACCCCCAGTAGTTTGACTTGGGTCTTTTTTTTTTTAAATATGAACAGCAATACTTAAATATTCTTATGCTTTCCTCTCCCTTTTTGAAATGTGGAATATAGTTATAACAGGTTTAAGAACTGTTTTATCCTCTGTGTTATTCCTTGGTCTCTTTTCTTTGATTAATTTTCTCAGTATAGTTTATTTTTTCTTGATTTTTTTTACATGTCCAGTAACTGTTGATTGGATACCAGACATTATGAGTTTTACCTTTTTATGTGCTAAATGTCTTTGTAGTTCTTTAAATATCCTTGATGTTTACCCCATTGAGCAGGTCCCTTATTTTTTCAAGACACATTCCAGAGATCTACTGCACAATATAGTATGTTTGGTTAATAATATGGTATTATAAAGTTAAAAATTATATGTATATGTATATGTATATATATATATATATATATATATATATATACACGCTATGTATATATATATATATATATATATATATATATATATATACACACACACACACTATGCATATATATATATATGTATATATACACACACACTATGTGTATTATATACACTATGTGTGTATATACATATATATATATACACACACTATGTGTATATACATATATATATATATTTTTTTTTTTTTTTTTTTAGTAGGCTTCACATCCAGCACAGAGCCCAGTACAGGGCTTGAACTCATGAACTCATGACCGTAAGATCAAGACATGAGCTAAGAACAAGAGTTGGATGCATAAACCAGGCATCGCTGTACACTTAAAATATATTAAGAAGAGAGATCTCATTTAGGTGTTCTTTCAAAGCTAAAAAAGAAAAAGAAAGAGAGGGAAAAAGAAAGAAAGAAAGAAAGAAAGAAAGAAAGAAAGAAAGAAGAAAGAAAGAAAGAAAGAGAAAGAAAGAAGGAAAGAAAGAAAAAGAGAAAAGAAAGAAGAAAAGGGAGGGAGGAAGGAAGGAAGGAAGGAAGGAATCACAAAAGAACACTGAGATTTTTTTAAATATTTATTTATTTATTTTTACAGAGAGAGAGAGAGAGCATGTGTGCTAGTGTGGACAAGAGGGAAAGGGGCAGAGAGAGAGGGTCAGAGAGAATCCTAAGCAGTATCCGCGCTGTCAATGCAGAGCCTGACCCAGGTCTCAATCTCACAAACTGTGAGATCATGACCTGAGCTGAAATCAAGAGTTGGACTCCTAACCAGCTAAGCCACCCAGGTGCTCTGACTAAGAAATTTTTGGAGGTGATGAATATATTAAGTATTTTGATTGTGGTGATGGTATCGTGGGTGTGTGCATATGTCCAAACTCATCAAAATATATACATTAAACATGTGCAGTTTTTTTATATATATCCAAATAATTTTTATATAAAAATTGGATACAAAAAAATATCCTTGACCTTTGTTCTGTGACAAAACTTCACTATTTGGAAGCAGTTTTACCCTTTATAAATGCACTTTTAAGCTTTATTAGGCAGGGCATTACTTTGTAGGAATTTTGACCCACCATCAAGACATTGTCATTCTGAGTACTCTACTCAACAACCCTCAAGTCCTATATTTTATTGATTTCTGTACTTTGGCTGGTGGAAACACAGATAATTCTTTACCCTAGATGAGCCTCAGGACAACTTGATCCTTTCTAGAGTTTCTTTTACAAGTTTCTGGTTATTTTCTCATGCATATTCTCTGATTCTGCTTAATGTAAAGACTCAGTCAGATTTCTGTGAAAATCTCTGGAACTCTTTATTTCTTTGTAGAACTCTCTCCTTTTGGGCACCTGGATGGCTAAGTCGGTTAAGTGTCCAACTTCGGCTCAGGTCATGATCTTGGGTTCGTGAGTTTGAGCCCCGCTCAGACTTTCTCCTATCAGCATGGAACCCACTTCATTTGAATCTTATGTCTCTCTCTCTCTGCCTGCTCCCTTCTTGTGTGCTCTCTCTCTCTCTCTCTCTAAAATAAATAAACATTTAAAAAAAAAGAGCTCTCTCCTCTCTGGAGCTCTTCCCTGTAAGTTCTAGCTTCTACGATAGTCAAGGGACTACAGGCTGGCTCTGTTCACATTTCCTTTTTTTTTTTTTTTGTTTTGCAGACTGGAATCTCTCCCACTTCAGGAATTATTGTCCACTGTTGCCTTTTGTCTAATGTCTGAAAACCACTATTTCATATACTTTCTAGTTCTTTGTTTGCTTAAGAGAGTAAACCTCTTGTTACCTCTTTATGGCTGAAGGCAGAAGTTAGTACACATTTTTATATTTAGAGAAAATGTAAACTCATTCCCTTTGAAAATGATATGATTGAAAATCCTTAGTTTAGTGTTTTCTTTCTGAAATATATGCCTCGGAGATTACAGGTAGTCTTCCCAGAAATGCAATTCAGTTAGTCTCCCAGAATTGCAGTTCAGTGACTGCTGTCCATTTCTTTTGATTTAGAGAGGATGATTAATTTCAACCCAAGGATTCATAATATATTTCCAGAAAATGTAGAGTTCAGACCATAATTAAGAATACTTTAACTTTTATATGCTAAATATGGATATGGTGTGGATGACTGTGGTGAATATATTTGTCAAAAAATTCCTAAAATATTTAAAAGACATTTCTATTTATTTTAATTGAATATGATTGGGTAAAACAATAGGTCAACATGTAGATAAATCTATACTATTAAACTGATGTGTACTTTTTTAAAAAATAAAAATGGAAGAAGTTAACATGCGTGAAAAAGTACTGGTGGACTTTAATGCCTATATATCAATGACAGATAATGAAGTATGTAAAAAAAAAAGAGCACAAAAAGTTGAAATCGGCAAATTCATTATATATTTGATCTACATTCTGTGATCATAATCACTGAGAGCTATGTACTTATTCAATTAAATTTACTTTAGGGTGCAAGGACAGATGGGGTTGCAGTGCTTGCTAATCTTGGCAGAGGAGACCTCTGGAAAAAAATTGGCCAAGAAATTAAAGAAAATGTTAATATACAAGGAAGAATACGGTGGTTTGTTTCCAAGACTCTGCCAGAAGTTATTTCTCACAGTTGTCTGAAATATAACTGACACTTTCCCTTTTTGCAAGTTTTTAGAGCTTTTTGAAATACAGTTAACCCAGAACTAAAAAGTGAGAAGTTGTCTTAAATAAATATCACACATTTGTGATTCTAGTGTCTGTGTATTTTAGGGTCAAAGTTGTTATATCAAAGAGACCTTGAAATACAGTGGTTTATACAACATAAAGATTATTGTCTTTCATTAGAATTTTGAAATAAGTGTTTCATCTTTGTACCTCAGAGACCTAAATGTCATCCGGACAATTACCTCACAGTTCCCTATAATGCTACTGTCTTTATGGTTCAAATTCATACCTGGTTTCCAATCATTGGGGAGAAGAAAGATTGCTTCCAGGAAGCATGTCTCATGTCTTAAGTCCTAGATGTGTAATTAGCATACATTACTTCTGCTTGTGGTCCAGTGATCAGAACTTAGCTCACTAAGTTAAGATGAGAAGGCTTAAAAATATCTAGTCAAATAGCATTGTGCAAGCGAAAATTGTATTATAATGGAAAAAGAAGGGACGAAATTGTGTTACATGATTAGCAGTCTCTACCATAATTCTCTGTATTAACTTCCATATTTATATTTCTAGTTATGAATTCGCTTTTCATTGATCTGTTATTTTATTCAAACTTTCGATTCAATATCTCCACTATTATGTTTTATAAATATATAAAGATCATGATGCCCACTTAATTTGCATCCTGCTATACTCACTGACTTGCCTATCTCTACTGATGAAAAACTCCATCCCCACCACCCCCCACCCCCATGCTCAGAAGCCATTTTTTACCTAACTCACCATGATCCAACAAGAAATACTTGTGGAAACAGAAACCACACTAGGTCTTTTAAATAGTTATTTTTATTTTTTTAAATATTTTCTTACATAATATTGAAAGTAACCACAGAGATCTTTGAAATGTTGGCCAGATCATATCAGTTCTGTGCCAGAAACCTGAATTGTTTTCCAATTTTACACAAAGAAAAGCCAGAGTCCTTATATATCCTAAAGGTACCTTCAGAGTCAGCTCTCCATCACTGCAATTATTTATTTATTATTTATTTTCTTCACCTCACTTTGCTGCAACCATATTTATATTCTTGCTTCCCCTTTAGCTATTTTTCTAACACTCCCATTCCTCTCTCACTTTACAGTTTGGGCATTGGCTATCTGCATAATAAAGAATGCTCTTAACCTAGACAAATGAACATCTTTTTCAAATTTCACCTTTCTGATGATATCTAACTTAATCCCAATTTTAAATTCTAATTTGATCTCATATTACATCTATCATTTTCTGTAAACATTCTCATTCCTCTTAACCCTGTTTTACCACCTGGTTTATTTCATATAATTTATGACATAAAATTCAGTTACTTACCATATGTATTATTTATTGTCTATTCCAATTTATTGACTATGACTAAAATGTAAGCCACATGTAGGCAAGAAACTTTGTCTCTATTGTTCACTAATGTATCCTAGTACCAAGAACAATGTCGTGTAATGATGCTCAATAAATATTTATTGAAGTGGAAAGTAAATAAGTGAATTTCCTGTATAGAAATTCTCATACGTATTTTAAAATTACTTTAAAGGATTGTTTCCTTTTGTCTTTCTAATACAATCCTTAGATTTTAAATCTGAATTTCAGTGAAAAACACGCATCCACATTACCTTCATTAACGATAGAATTTGTCCTCGATATAATATACTCAGAACTGTTTGTATTTTCATATTATTTTGTGAACAGCTTATAGAAATAATGGAAATTTTAATATCTGAATTTTTCTAAAGAATCTTTATGGAGTGCATTCTATTTCTAGAAAGGGGATATTTTTCTTTTAAAAAATCCATAGCTGTGGGAGAAAAATCAATTTTCATTAATAACTACGTAAGTAGGAATCCATTTCATTTTGTATGTCAATTTTTAATCATAACATTCTAGTGGCAGAACTTAAATCACCCAAAAACATTAAGTTTCTTAATGGAAATGGAAATATCTCTAAAGATATTTTCGAGTATCTTTCATTCATCCAACAATCCTTCAGCAAACATTTATTGAGCTAGTTTAATACTAGTTACTAGCCTAACCCATGAGGACATATCACGTTTAATAAATGGATCCTCTTGGAAAAAGAATTAGATAATGGCATTACTGAAGACTAATATTTTACAGGAATTCAAGATGACTGGATATGAATGGTCCAGGAGGGTAGCTTCCTCTCCGCAACCGTAAAGATCTGGAGCTCTTCACCAAACACAGATATCAAGGGTAAAGCAGGTTTCAGAGAAATTACAAAGTTTGGTTTGGGGGGTGTTAATCTTGTGTTTCATCTGAGACATCTGGGTAGATGATTTGGAATGGAAATATAGGTTCAGAGCACAGGCAAGAGTTCTGGATAGGAACATAATGTTGAAGCTATTATCATACCAGGAGGAAATTCAATGATACATGCAAGAAAGAATCTATAGAGAGAGGATAGCCACTGAGTCTTAAGGAGCAGTTATATTTAAACTATAAAGAGAAGTAAAAAACAGTAAAGGAGAGCAATCCACCATGATCAAAGAGTAGGAGTAGAATGAGGAAATACACACATTCCCTTTAGTTCATTGAAGGTAAGTGCTGTTTGTGTATCTATGAAATATGGTGCTTGGAAAAAAGAAAGGATGCAATAAATTATTTTTTAATTAATTTTTTTCTACTTTATGTGGTTATGTGTTAAGTATCTTTTAGTAACATTGGACTTATTTTTTTTTCAAATTTTGACAAAGGTGATATTTATCTGGATTTTTAATTCTCCCTTGTGATATATTTTAATAAATAAAATGCCACAGTCAAAAGGTATAAACAATTTTAAATATTTTTAAAAATATTTCCAAAAAGGTGGCTCCTGGGTGGCTCAGTCAATTAAGTGTCCAACTCTTAATTTTGGCTCAGCCCTGAATTGGGCTCTGCACTGACAGCGCTGAACCTGCCTAGGATTCTTTCTCTCCTCCTCTCTCTGCCCTCCCCCATTTGCATTTTCTCCATCTTTCTGTCTCTCAAAATAAATAGATAAACTTAAAAAAAAAAGATTTCCAAAAATGCTTCACCAATTTATATCTTCACTGTCTTTTAATACAGAAGGGCATTACAAACATTGATTATTATCTTTTTGTTTGTTTTTAATTTCACAAATTTGATAGGGGGGTTGTAAGTTAATTCTTATTACTCCTGTTATTGTAATTTAATTTCTTGGACTTCTGAAGGTGCTAGAACATTTTTTTCCAATATACTATCTATTAGCATTTTCATGTCCTTTGATTTAGGGAATATTCCTACCATGAAAAAGATTAAAGTATGTAATATAGCTTTCATATGAAGAAAATATTCAGCTAGATTTTTAGTGGAATAAATTGTTAGTTTCTCTATAGTAAACACTGTTGTGAAAAAATAAAATCTCTTGCATAAATATTTTGAAACTGTAAGAGTAAAAACAGAAGTCCCTGATACATTTTAATATTTCTACGTGTTATGCATTTATATTCTGTGAGAATAGAATTAATCCATTTCTTTATATATGTACATATATAAATACATATATGTATATACAATTCTTTAGAGTGGTTCAACAAGCATCTACTGTGATATACCAGTGATGTTTCCTTGTTTATCATCCTTCCCAAATGTGAATTACTAACGTAAATAGTGCAATGTCAAATGTAACCAGAAAATCCAGTTGAAATTAAATCTACTTAATCATTTGTACTGAAAGATTTAATAATGTTCGATGGCTTTACATTTTGCCTCATTCTTCCACTATGCTGCATCAGACATGTTTTCCAAATATATTATGTATCATTGGTTCTATGTGCCAGAGACCAGTGATTTCTTCATGGTGTACTGAACCTAATTCGCTTACAATATGTTTTCCATTCCATTAATTTTGTTTTTTTTTAAATAAGGATTATTCCCATGTCAATATTATCTATTTAGTATTTCTTCTTTGAATTGGAATATTCAATAAAGAATGGTCACAAATATTACTTCACATATGTTCTGGTATAATACCTAGCTATATTTAAAAATTAAGCCAAAATAAATCAAAATAAATTAATAAATTAAATTAATAAATTTTAAATGATATTACCAGTTGTTTTAAAATTTTTTTAATGTTTTTCATTACTTTTGAGAGACAGAGAGAGAGAGAGCACAAGCAGGGGAGGGGCAGAGAGAAGAAGACACAGAATTTGAAGCAGGCTTCAGGCTCTGAGCTGTCAGCACAGAGCCCAATGCCAGGCTCAGACTCACAGACTGTGAAATCATGACCTGAGCTGAACTCGGATGCTTAACCAACTGAGCCACCTAGGCACCTCTAACAGTTTTTTTAATACAAATATATTGTTTGAGGGACACCTGGGTGGCTCAGTCAGTTAAGCGTCCAACTTTGGCTCAGGTCATGATCTAGCAGTCCAGTCCATGGGTTCGAGCCCCATGTCAGGCTCTGTGCTGACAGCTCAGCACCTAAAGCCTGCTTCAGATTCTGTGTTTCCCTCTCTCTCTGCCCCTCCCCTGCTCACACTGTCTCTCTCTCAAACATAAATAAACATTAAATTCTTTTTTAATACAAATATATTGTTTTCTTTTTTTCTTTCTTTCTTTGTTGTTGTTGTTGTTTTGATTTTTTGCTTTGCCAAGTCATATTACACTCTAGGAAGGGCTCACTCAGTGAATCTAAATTCAAGCAATAAAAAATGTACTCTCTACATTTATAGTATATAATATATATGTATGAATGTAGGGGTGTGTGTGTGTGTGTGTGTGTGTGTGTGTGTGTGTGTAGATAGCTAGATTAACCAATAGACAGATTTTCTTTTTTACTGCAAGCTTACTTTTTGTAATTCTGCTCACACTCCTGATTCATGATTTGACTCTGACCAATTTCTTTGTCATGTTTTACAATAAGTATTGGTAAAATAGTTATGCCAAAACTATAATTTAATTTTCAACTCTGTAATCTAACTATAAGACAAACATCTTTGACAATTTATCTACTAATATCTGTCTTTGGTGATTCAAGGGATCAAAAGTACAGATAGTAGTAACATATGTATGTCAGGAGGGGTGGTAACTTCTCTTTTTCTCACCACTGTAATTTTAGCGTGCATTGCAGTACCAAGCATAATAAACATTTATCAGTAAGCAAAATGAATTATTGTTCTCTGAATTGATGTGTTATAATGAGAAATTTAACATTAAGAGAAAGAGAAGAAAGAAAGCGTACCTAATTATCCAAGGCATCCCATATTTCTGTGTCTTATGTTCTTTTCTGTCCATCCTTTTAGCCTCATCTGTGTCACCAAATTTCGAGGATGCCAGTAGAAGTGCGCTGTTATAAGTATTATGTTGAACAGTCTTAAATTTATTTTAGTGGAAAGAAATAATTTTTCATAACAGTTAATCTTTTTATTTTCAGGATGATCTTCTTGGGAACCTCATCCTAATGCATGTAACGTATCATTCTTATTGTGGATGTATTATACATACCCTAGGGACCCTTTTACACTATCATAGGCAATATCCCTTTTCTGCCAAACTCTGACCTGCTCTACAATTCATCCACAAACCTCATAGGAAACAATGTCTAACTCAAGCTGAAATCATTGAACTGAAAAAAAAAAAAAAAAAATTAGAGTTCCTTTCTCCAGCATATTGTTCTTCAACCAGCAAAATTCCTGGTAGGTATTTATTTATTAATGCCATTCTCATTGTTGGTTTAGAGCACTTATAAAAGTAGAGCAGCTGTAGAATCTATATTATATCAATAATTGATAGTGCTGTATGGACAGTGAAAGATTTTTGTCTGCAGATAGAAGCACCTGGGGAAAAGAAGCTCTGGATCAAAGCAGGCTCATTCAGATCTCTAACAAGGTGGTTACTAAAAGGGAGATGAGAAACTGGGGAAAGGCTGATCTTAACTAAGCAGGTTTAAAAAACGATAGTAGTTGCATTCCAATCAGAGATTGTCAACTTCTAAATGATACCCTTAGAATATAGCTCTTATGCTAGCTAAAAAAAAAAAAAAAAGGACTAATTACCTCTGTATTTGAAAAATAAATTATTGTTGCATGATATGTTATGATGTAAGTTTGTCACAATTCATCCAATTTCAAATTCTCTCAACTTTATAGGTGTTGACTTCCTTCTAGATTGTGTTTTGCTGTTATCCAATGCTGCAGTAAACAATTCTGTACATATCCACTAGTGAACATGAACACGTTTCTTTTCCTATGTATACACATAAGAATATAATTGTAGGTTATATATATATATGTTTAATTTTATAAGACAACGTATGCAAGAACTAAAGGGAAAACGTGGCTAACTCATAGAAATATAATACTGTGTGAAAAAAAAATTGCAGAATAATACACAAAAGCATTGTGTTAAATGCTT
This sequence comes from Panthera leo, assembly GCF_018350215.1. Taxonomy (NCBI): domain Eukaryota; kingdom Metazoa; phylum Chordata; class Mammalia; order Carnivora; family Felidae; genus Panthera; species Panthera leo. Next base: position 44,317,223 of record NC_056679.1, read on the forward strand.
TACAAAAAACAAAGCAGAGGGGCGCCTGGGTGGCTCAGTCGGTTAAGCGGCCGACTTCGGCTCAGGTCATGATCTCGCAGTCTGTGAGTTTGAGCCCCGCGTCGGGCTCTGTGCTGACAGCTCGGAGCCTGAAGCCTGCTTCATATTCTGTGTCTCCCTCTCTCTCTGCCCCTCCCCTGCTCACGCTCTGTGTCTCTCTGTCTCTCAATTATAAATAAATATATAATATTAATTTAATATATTAATATAATATAATATTATATAATATATAATTATAAAAAATTATAAATTTTTTTTAAAAGAGGGGCACCTGGGTACTGGTTAAGCCTCAGACTTCTGCTCAGGTCATGATCTCATGGTTTGTGAGTTCGAACCCGGCGTTGGGCTCTGTGCTGACAGCTCAGAGCCTGGAGCCTGCTCCAGATTCTGTGTCTCCCTCTTTTTCTGCCCCTCCCATGCTCACGCTCTATCTCCTTCTCAAAAATAAACATAAAAATTTTTTTTTAAAAATTTAAAGAAAGCCAAAACTTTGCTGAGACTCTTGGAGGTCTATGAATCTCTCCTTGCCTTTCCACACACACACACACACACACACACACACACACACACACACACACACACACCCCAAGTGGCTTTACCACTCAGAAGAATATAGTAAAGTCAGGTTCAGCTTATAGAAAAGATAAAAACCTAGCCTTCGGGGCTGGAAATTGCTATATATCCTATTAAGATTTTTTTTCTCAGCATTTTTATTGCTCTGCTCTGATGGAAAAAAAATGAGAATTACTGCCAAAGAGCAAAACTCGCTGAGTTTTTATGGTCCTTACTGTGTTGCCTGTTGTTTTAATATCGATAAAATTTCAGAATATCCACGTGAATGTAAAAGTAAGAAAAAGAACTAAGATCCTTTATATTGGCTGGAGAAGAGTTGTTTAGTTTTAAACAAACACTATATTAAGCACTCTATCAAGACACATAATAGAAAAGCAGCTGCTTGAAGACTTTAGATACTATTGTCACAACTATCTCATGATCCTTTTGTTTCCTATGAATTGGACAACTGAGTCTAGACAAATTATATTTTTCCTCTATGCAATTTTAGAGTATGTTAAAATTAGAGAATAATTCTATCCTATTTATTTAGTACTTGACTTGTTCTTTTTTACCACCAGTTTAGACACAATTTAATTCCAACTATTAACCTCCAAAATCAGATCTTAGTGTGTAATTGAGTTTAAAACAGTTACTTCATTACCAGTGAATGTATGACACCTGCATGCTGTAGTGGAGGGCAAGAGTGTGGCAAAACACCCTATTAGATAAATCTATGGATAAGCTTTTCCAAATATTTTATTAGATTTTCCAATATGATGATAGACCAAAAGATTTTACACTAGTGCATCCTTACCTTTTCCAGAAATGTGGTGATGAAATGAGTATACATTTGAAATTTAAGCAAACTTTCACATTGAAGGATATATAGAAGAACTTATTTTGTGGGATTGTTAAAGTCAAGAACAGCACAAGACATTAACAGTCTCCACATTATTTCAAAATGATGGAATGTAATAATGTATAATGTTGTCCTCAGTTTTCTTTTCTTCAGCACAGAACACAAATCTCAGAAATTAGGGGAAATTTTTCCACTATCTACCCACATTTTCTCCCAGCGCATACCCTAGGGGACATCAAAGCAACTGTTATATTCACTCCTACTTTCAGCCAGCTGAGGCTTGACAGTAATAATCTACTTGAAGTAATTTTCTCTGCTAACATTTTATACTTATCACTGTCAAGCAGTCATTATCATTGACATTTGGCAGCATTTCAGAATCTATCATGTTGTCTAACACCTGCCAAGGTTTATGCATAAGACTCAGAAGTGTATTAGGAACTACTCAAATTAATTACTATTTCATTAATGGTTTTACAATACTCATATATACCCATACTCTTACAGTCACATACCTTCATGCTTAGATATTTCTCGATAAAGTTTTTAAAAATGTATACACCATTGTTGAATGTTAACATATTTATTAGTCTAAAATCTATGTAACCAGTTCAGATTTCTGGTCTTCTTATATTTAATTTAATTCCAAAAGAGGTGGTGGGGGGGAAGCCATTAAAAATGACTCATACATAACAAAACTTAATTCCTAGAGATGCTATCTAAATCTTCTATCACTCAGTGCCTTTTGTTGTATAAAATGTATTTTTAAGAGACCAAATGAAGAGTGCATCTAAAATAGAATTTGTATTAGTTACCATTTATTTTTAACATTTTACCTACATTGTAACCATTAGTTTTATGTTTACAACTTTTTATACTGTACTGAAAGTGGAAATTCACACTTCGTTTTATCTCCTTCTCCATATGAAAAGTCAATACATACAGAGTACATATTTTAGGATTGATGAAAATATGTATCTTCCTTAACATTGGCAACTTTAGGGGTTATTACAAGATTATTGCAGCTATAGATTTTTCCCTATGGAAAGCTTAAAGTATCCTTGTATGCTGTTGCTAGCTACAGAGATTATTGTATCTTTAACAATCAGGAAAGCTTCTACTTACTTGATTCTAATTTGTATAATTTAAAGTGTTTCCCCCAATATATACATATATTTTTAATTCTTGAGAATGAGAAGAACATTGGTTATTTGGGATCTTTCGCAGTTATGTACAAATTTGAGGATTGTTTTTTTTCTATTTCTGTGAAAAATGCTGTTGGAAGTCTGATAGGGATTGCATTGAGTCTGTAGATTGCTTCGTTTAATCATTTTAACAATATTAGGTCTACTAATCCATAGATATAGGATACCTTTCCATTTGTTTATGCCCTCTTTATTTCTTTCATCCACATCTTGTAGTTTTCATTGTATAGATCTTTCACTTCCTTAATTAAACTTATTCCTAAGTATTTTATTGTTTTGATGCTATTGTGAGTAGGAAAGTTTCCTTTATTTCTTTTTCAGATAGTCATCGTTAATATTTAGAAATGCAACTGATTCTGTTGAGTTTATATCCTGCAGCTTTACTGAATTATTTTATTAGTTCCAACAGTTTTGTGGTTGAGTCTTTAGTATTTTTTCTATATAAAATAATATAATCTGCAAATAATGATAATTTTACCTCTTCTGTTCCAAAGTGAATGCCTTTAATTTATTTGTCTTGCATAATTCCTCTAGTTAAGACTTTAAGTGCTATGTTGGATAAGAGTGGTGAGAGTGGGCAACTTTGTCTTTGTCTTGTTCCTAATTTTAGAGGAAAAGCTTGAAGTATTTTCACTGTTCAGGATGATGTTAGCTGTGAGTTTGTCTATAAGACTCCTAGTAGCAAAACAATCACATGAAAGAAGAACAAAGCTGGAGGCATCACACCTCATGACTTCCAACTGTACTACAAAACTATAGTAATTAAAACAATATGGCACTGGCATAAAAATAAATACATACACCAATGAAACAGAGTAACAATTCCAGAAATTACTCCCTGAATATAAGGTCTACTAATATTTGACAAGGGGAATAGATAGTGTGTTCAACAAATGGTGTTGGGAAAACTGGATATCCACATGCAGAAATATGAAGTTGACCCATATCTTACACCATTTATAAAAGTTAACTCCAAATGAGTTAAACACTTAAACCCATGATCAGACACCATAAAACTCCTAGAAGTAACATAGGAAAGAAACTCATTGACATTGATATTGGCAATTTTTTTTTTTGGATATTACACTAAAAGCACAAGCAACAAAATCAAAAAACAACAAATAGGACTATATAAAAAAAGTTTCTGCACAGCAAAGAAACCATCAACAAAATGAAAAGGCAACCTACAGTATAGGAGAAAACATTTACAAGCCATATATCAGATAAGAAGCTAATATCCAAATATATAAAAGACTCATATAACTCAATAACAGAGAAACAACCCAATTAACAAATGAGCAGAGGAACTGAATAGATGTTTATCCAAAGAAGACATCTAGGACAACAAGTACATGAAAAGATGTTTAAAATCTCTAATCTTCAGGCAAATGCAAAACAAAATTGCAGTGAGTTATCGCTTCACATCTGTTAGAATGGTTATCAGGAAAAGGTAAGGGACAACAAGTGTTGATGAGGTTGCAGAGAAAGGCAACACTTGTAAATTGGTTCAGTCAATATGGAAAACAGCATGAAATTCCTCCAGAAATTAAAATTAGAACTACCATATGATCCATCAATCCCACTTCTGAGTATATTTTCAAAGGAAATGAAAACAGCATATCAAAATTCGCCCTTTCTGTTTATTGCAACATTATTCACATTACCTAAGATGTGGAAACAACCCAAGTATATCAGTGGATGACTGGATAAAGTCCACTAGATCAGTGGATGACTGGTATATATACAATGGAAGGTTCATCTGTGAGAAGGAAGGAAATCTTGTCAATTGCAACAACATGAAGGGACCTTGAGATCATTAAGCTAGGTGAGATAAGTTGACAGAGAAAAACAAATACTGAATGTTATCACTTATAAATGAAATCTAAGAAAGATGAACTTTGGGGCCCCTGGGTGGCTCAGTCAGTTGAGTGTCCAACTCTTGATTTCTCCTCAGGTCATGACCCCAGAGTCATGGGTTTGAGCCCATGTTGAATAGGCTTCGTGCTGAGTGTGGAGCCTGCTTAAGATTTTCTCTCTATAGGGGTGCCTGGGTGGCTCAGTCGGTTAAGCGGCCGACTTTGGCTCAGGTCATGATCTCGCGGTCAGTGAGTTCAAGCCCCGCGTCGGGCTCTGTGCTGACAGCTCAGAGCCTGGAGCCTGTTTCAGATTCTGTGTCTCCCTCTCTCTGACCCTCCCCTGTTCATGCTCTGTCTCTCTCTGTCTCAAAAATAAATAAAAAACGTTAAAAAAATTAAAAAAAAAAAGATTTTCTCTCTATATACCCCTCTGCCTCTCTTCCCCACTCAGGCTCTCACTCTCTCTTTAAAATTAATTAAGTACTTAATTAATCAAGTAAAATAAAAAAGCTAAACTCATAAAAACAGAGCGTAGAATAATAGTTACCTGGGCTGGGGATGGGGGAATTCAGGAGACGTTTAAGGTACAAACATGCAACTAGCAGATAAAAAAAGTTGTGGAAATCTAATGCAAAACAAGTGGTTGCAATAAACAATAATACATTATGTTCTTCAAAGTTGCTGAGAAACTTGTTCCCACAAGTAAAAAGAAATGATAAATATGTGACTCAATAGGTTGTAGCTAATGCTATAGTGCTGGTAAACATAATGCAATATATGTATCAAATGAATGAGTTGTATCAAATCAATGAGTTGTACACCTTAAATTTACACAATGTTACATGTCAATTATATCTTTTTTTTTTTTTTTTTTTTTTTTTTTTTATTTTTTTATTTTTTAATATATGAAATTTACTGTCAAATTGGTTTCCATACAACACCCAGTGCTCATCCCAAAAGGTGCCCTCCTCAATACCCATCACCCACCCTGCCCTCCCTCCCACCCCCATCAACCCTCAGTTTGTTCTCAGTTTTTAACAGTCTCTTATGCTTTGGCTCTCTCCCACTCTAACCTCTTTTTTTTTTTTTTTTTTCCTTCCCCTCCCCCATGGGTTTCTGTTATGTTTCTCAGGATCCACATAAGAGTGAAACCATATGGTATCTGTCTTTCTCTGTATGGCTTATTTCACTTAGCATCACACTCTCCAGTTCCATCCATGTTGCTACAAAAGGCCATATTTCATTTTTTCTCATTGCCACGTAGTATTCCATTGTGTATATAAACCACAATTTCTTTATCCATTCATCAGTTGATGGACATTTAGGCTCTTTCCATAATTTGGCTATTGTTGAGAGTGCCGCTATAAACATTGGGGTACAGGTGCCCCTATGCATCAGTACTCCTGTATCCCTTGGGTAAATTCCTAGCAGTGCTATTGCTGGGTCATAGGGTAGGTCTATTTTTAATTTTCTGAGGAACCTCCACACTGCTTTCCAGAGCGGCTGCACCAATTTGCATTCCCACCAACAGTGCAAGAGGGTTCCTGTTTCTCCACATCCTCTCCAGCATCTATAGTCTCCTGATTTCTTCATTTTGGCCACTCTGACTGGCGTGAGGTGGTATCTGAGTGTGGTTTTGATTTGTATTTCCCTGATGAGGAGCGACGTTGAACATCTTTTCATGTGCCTGTTGGCCATCCGGATGTCTTCTTTAGAGAAGTGTCTATTCATGTTTTCTGCCCATTTCTTCACTGGGTTATTTGTTTTTCGGGTGTGGAGTTTGATGAGCTCTTTATAGATTTTGGATACTAGCCCCTTGTCCGATATGTCATTTGCAAATATCTTTTCCCATTCCGTTGGTTGCCTTTTAGTTTTGTTGGTTGTTTCCTTTGCTGTGCAGAAGCTTTTTATCTTCATAAGGTCCCAGTAATTCACTTTTGCTTTTAATTCCCTTGCCTTTGGGGATGTGCCGAGTAAGAGATTGCTACGGCTGAGGTCAGAGAGGTCTTTTCCTGCTTTCTCCTCTAAGGTTTTGATGGTTTCCTGTCTCACATTCAGGTCCTTTATCCATTTTGAGTTTATTTTTGTGAATGGTGTGAGAAAGTGGTCTAGTTTCCACCTTCTGCATGTTGCTGTCCAGTTCTCCCAGCACCATTTGTTAAAGAGACTGTCTTTTTTCCATTGGATGTTCTTTCCTGCTTTGTCAAAGATGAGTTGGCCATACGTTTGTGGGTCTAGTTCTGGGGTTTCTATTCTATTCCATTGGTGTATGTGTCTGTTTTTATGCCAATACCATGCTGTCTTGATGATGACAGCTTTGTAGTAGAGGCTAAAGTCTGGGATTGTGATGCCTCCTGCTTTGGTCTTCTTCTTCAAAATTACTTTGGCTATTCGGGGCCTTTTGTGGTTCCATATGAATTTTAGGATTGCTTGTTCTAGTTTCGAGAAGAATGCTGGTGCAATTTTGATTGGGATTGCATTGAATGTGTAGATAGCTTTGGGTAGTATTGACATTTTGACAATATTTATTCTTCCAATCCATGAGCAGGGAATGTCTTTCCATTTCTTTATATCTTCTTCAATTACCTGCATAAGCTTTCTATAGTTTTCAGCATACAGATCTTTTACATCTTTGGTTAGATTTATTCCTAGGTATTTTATGCTTCTTGGTGCAATTGTGAATGGGATCAGTTTCTTCATTTGTCTTTCTGTTGCTTCATTGTTAGTGTATAAGAATGCAACTGATTTCTGCACATTGATTTTGTATCCTGCAACTTTGCTGAATTCATGTATCAGTTCTAGCAGACTTTTGGTGGAGTCTATCGGATTTTCCATGTATAATATCATGTCATCTGCAAAAAGCGAAAGCTTGACTTCATCTTTGCCAATTTTGATGCCTTTGATTTCCTTTTGTTGTCTGATTGCTGATGCTAGAACTTCCAGCACTATATTAAATAGCAGCGGTGACAGTGGGCATCCCTGTCGTGTTCCTGATCTCAGGGAAAAAGCTCTCAGTTTTTCCCCGTTGAGGATGATGTTAGCTGTGGGCTTTTCATAAATGGCCTTTATGATCTTTAAGTATGTTCCTTCTATCCCGACTTTCTCAAGGGTTTTTATTAAGAAAGGGTGCTGGATTTTGTCAAAGGCCTTTTCTGCATCGATTGACAGGATCATATGGTTCTTCTCTTTTTTTTTGTTAATGTGATGTATCACGTTGATCGATTTGCGAATGTTGAACCAGCCCTGCATCCCAGGAATGAATCCCACTTGATCATGGTGAATAATTCTTTTTATATGCTGTTGAATTCGATTTGCTAGTATCTTATTAAGAATTTTTGCATCCATATTCATCAGGGATATTGGCCTGTAGTTCTCTTTTTTTACTGGGTCTCTGTCTGGTTTAGGAATCAAAGTAATACTGGCTTCATAGAATGAGTCTGGAAGTTTTCCTTCCCTTTCTATTTCTTGGAATAGCTTGAGAAGGATAGGTATTATCTCTGCTTTAAACGTCTGGTAGAACTCCCCTGGGAAGCCATCTGGTCCTGGACTCTTATTTGTTGGGAGATTTTTGATAACCGATTCAATTTCTTCGCTGGTTATGGGTCTGTTCAAGCTTTCTATTTCCTCCTGATTGAGTTTTGGAAGAGTGTGGGTGTTTAGAAATTTGTCCATTTCTTCCAGGTTGTCCAATTTGTTGGCATATAATTTTTCATAGTATTCCCTGATAATTGTTTGTATCTCTGAGGGATTGGTTGTAATCATTCCATTTTCATTCATGATTTTATCTATTTGGGTCATCTCCCTTTTCTTTTTGAGAAGCCTGGCTAGAGGTTTGTCAATTTTGTTTATTTTTTCAAAAAACCAACTCTTGGTTTCGTTGATCTGCTCTACAGTTTTTTTAGATTCTATATTGTTTATTTCTGCCCTGATCTTTATTATTTCTCTTCTTCTGCTGGGTTTAGGCTGCCTTTGCTGTTCTGCTTCTATTTCCTTTAGGTGTGCTGTTAGATTTTGTATTTGGGATTTTTCTTGTTTCTTGAGATAGGCCTGGATTGCAATGTATTTTCCTCTCAGGACTGCCTTCGCTGCATCCCAAAGCGTTTGGATTGTTGTATTTTCATTTTCGTTTGTTTCCATATATGTTTTAATTTCTTCTCTAATTGCCTGGTTGACCCACTCATTCGTTAGTAGGGTGTTCTTTAACCTCCATGCTTTTGGAGGTTTTCCAGACTTTTTCCTGTGGTTGATTTCAAGCTTCATAGCATTGTGGTCTGAAAGTATGCATGGTATAATTTCAATTCTTGTAAACTTATGAAGGGCTGTTTTGTGACCCAGTATATGATCTATCTTGGAGAATGTTCCATGTGCACTCGAGAAGAAAGTATATTCTGTTGCTTTGGGATGCAGAGTTCTAAATATATCTGTCAAGTCCATCTGATCCAATGTATCATTCAGGGCCCTTGTTTCTTTATTGACTGTGTGTCTAGATGATCTATCCATTTCTGTAAGTGGGGTGTTAAAGTCCCCTGCAATGACCACATTCTTATCAATAAGGTTGCTTATGTTTATGAGTAATTGTTTTATATATCTGGGGGCTCGGGTATTTGGCGCATAGACATTTATAATAGTTAGCTCTTCCTGGTGGATAGACCCTGTGATTATTATATAATGCCCTTCTTCATCTCTTGTTACAGCCTTTAATTTAAAGTCTAGTTTGTCTGATATAAGTATGGCTACTCCAGCTTTCTTTTGGCTTCCAGGAGCATGATAAATAGTTCTCCATCCCCTCACTCTCAATCTAAAGGTGTCCTCAGATCTAAAATGAGTCTCTTGTAGACAGCAAATAGATGGGTCTTGTTTTTTTATCCATTCTGATACCCTATGTCTTTTAGTTGGCGCATTTAATCCATTTACATTCAGTGTTATTATAGAAAGATAAGGGTTTAGAGTCATTGTGATGTCTGTATGTTTTATGCTTGTAGTGATGTCTCTGGTACTTTGTCTCACAGGATCCCCCTTAGGATCTCTTGTAGGGCTGGTTTCGTGGTGACAAATTCCTTCAGTTTTTGTTTGTTTGGGAAGACCTTTATCTCTCCTTCTATTCTAAATGACAGACTTGATGGATAAAGGATTCTTGGCTGCATATTTTTCCTGTTTAGCACACTGTAGATATCGTGCCAAGCCTTTCTGGCCTGCCAAGTTTCAAAGGAGAGATCAGTCACGAGTCTTATAGGTCTCCCTTTATATGTGAGGGCACGTTTATCCCTTGCTGCTTTCAGAATTTTCTCTTTATCCTTGTATTTTGCCAGTTTCACTATGATATGTCGTGCAGAAGATCGATTCAAGTTACGTCTGAAGGGAGTTCTCTGTGCCTCTTGGATTTCAATGCCTTTTTCCTTCCCCAGTTCAGGGAAGTTCTCAGCTATAATTTGTTCAAGTACCCCTTCAGCACCCTTCCCTCTCTCTTCCTCCTCTGGGATACCAATTATGCGTATATTATTTTTTTTTAGTGTATCACTTAGTTCTCTAATTTTCCCCTCATACTCCTGGATTTTTTTATCTCTCTTTCTTTCAGCTTCCTCTTTCTCCATAACTTTATCTTCTAGTTCACCTATTCTCTCCTCTGCCTCTTCAAGCCGAGCCATCGTGGATTCCATTTTGTTTTGCAATTCGTTTAAAGCGTTTTTCAACTCCTCGTGACTGTTCCTTAGTCCCTCGATCTTTGTGGCAAGAGATTCTCTGCTGTCCTGTATACTGTTTTCAAGTCCAGCGATTAATTTTATGACTATTATTCTAAATTCACTTTCTGTTATATTATTTAAATCCTTTTTGATCAGTTCATTAGCTGTTGTTATTTCCTGGAGATTCTTCTGAGGGGAATTCTTCCGTTTGGTCATTTTGGAGAGTCCCTGGCGTGGTGAGGACCTGCAGTGCACTTCCCCTGTGCTGTGGTGTATAACTGGAGTTAGTGGGCGGGGCCGCAGTCCGACCCGATGTCTGCCCCCAGCCCACTGCTGGGGCCACAGTCAGACTGGTGTGTGCCTTCTCTTCCCCTCTCCTAGGGGCGGGATTCACTGTGGGGTGGCGTGTCCCGTCTGGGCTACTCGCACACTGCCAGGCTTGTGTTGCTGGGGATCTGGCGTATTAGCTGGGGTGGGTAGGCAAGGTGCACGGGGGCTGGAGGGGCAGGCTTAGCTCGCTTCTCCTTAGGTGATCCACTTCATGAGGAGCCCTGTGGCAGCGGGAGGGAGTCAGATCCGCTGCCGTAGGTTTGGCTCCGCAGAAGCACAGAGTTGGGTGTTTGCTCCGAGCGAGCAAGTTCCCTGGCAGGAACTGGTTCCCTTTGGGATTTTGGCTGGGGGATGGGCGGGGGAGATGGCGCTGGCGCCTTTGTTCCCCGCCAAGCTGAGCTCTGCCGTCCGGGGGCTCAGCAGCTCTCCCTCCCTTTGTCCTCCAGCCTTCCCGCTTTCCGAGCAGAGCTGTTAACTTATGACCTCCCAGACGCTAAGTCGCGCTTGCTGTCGGAACACAGTCTGTCCGGCCCCTCCGCTTTTGCCAGCCAGACTCGGGGGCTCTGCTTGGCCGGCGAGCTGCCCCTCCGCCCCGGCTCCCTCCCGCCAGTCCGTGGAGCGCGCACCGCCTCGCCGCCCTTCCTACCCTCTTCCGTGGGCCTCTAGTCTGCGCTTGGCTCCGGAGACTCCGTTCTGCTAATCCTCTGGCGGTTTTCTGTGTTCTTTAGGCAGGTGTAGGTGGAATCTAAGTGATCGGCAGGACGCGCTGTGAGCCCCGCGTCCTCCTACGCCGCCATCTTCCGGAACCTCTATATCTTTAATAATAATAAAATAAAAAAGAATGAGGAGAGCAAAAGAACTTATTGGAATTAGAAGAACCAGTTAGATTCAGGTATTAGACTGCAAGAGATTTTTAACAGTACAACTATTTAAAACCTTTGCTTGTTATAATCATAATACTTTGATACTCCTTGATATATTTAATTCTTTCGGTATTAAAGCGTTTAAGAGATTTTGGTAAAATCACAGAATAAAGAGAAAACAGAAACAAGACATCACCTTTCACAGTTTCCTGGAGGTTTTAAACTTGTCTAAATAAACTCTGTAAATGCTCTATGTAAACAGCAAATTTGAATTATACAGGATATATAAACCAAACTCACCTATACCACATAGTTAAAAAAAATAACACAGAGAGAAAACCAATAGTACTTCATTGTTTTGAATCATAGGAAAATGAAAATACTCATAGCTGTGCTTTAAAAATAAATTCACATAAGCTGAAATTTAATATACACATATTATCTATAAGGTCAAAACAAATGTGTGATTATTTTGCAGGATTTTCTTTCATATTTCCCATACTTTAATATCATATTCACATTAAACCTATTTCCCTCTCTCTCCTTCTATCTCTTTGGTGCATCATCTTTCTATCTCTTTGGTAATTTAATGGGTCATCTGTATATGCACACATATATATGTATATATATATGTGTGTGTGTATATGTATATATGTATATGTATATATGTATATATATGTATACATATGTGTATATATGTGTATATATACATATGTATGTGTGTTTATATATATATATATATATATATATATATATAGTAGGATAGCCATTAAATTACCACTTATATAGGTATATAGTATTTTTTATATATAATGTATATTTCATATATATTTGAGAAATTTAATGGTTATACGATTAAAGATCTGAAAGCCTGAGAGAAAAACATGTAAATAATATAGCAGGTTTGAAGATACAGTCACTGCTGCTGACATTTTTCTACAAATTATGTCTTCACATTTTCATCTACTTTCTGAAGTTATTGTTATTAACCAGATCTTATAAGAACTGAGTATCAGAATATCTAAGTTACCTGATACATTTCTTGAATTCTATAATATATTTTTCTTTCGTGGAACCACCGGAGCTACTAGTATGCATCTCCATTTATTTGGGAGCTGTAATGGTGTTACTGGGTGTCCAGGAAGAAGTGAGGAATGGATATATACATAGTGGAAGGAGAACAGTTTGCTGTCTTTCACAATTGATCAGTATTATATAACACCTAACTTACCAAATGGCAGAAAAGAAATTTGAAACAACCCTTGCTAAGGTCTGAATGTTTGTGTCCTCCAAAAATTTGTTGAAATTCTAAATCCCAAAGTTCATGGTATTAGTAGGGTGAGGCTCTTGGGAAGTGATTAAGTCATGATGGTGACTCCTTCCTGAATTGGATTAGTGCTCTCATAAAATAGATCCCAAGAGGCCCCTACCCCCTTTCACCACGTAAGGACACATTGAGAAGTCTCTGACCCAGAAGAGGGCTCTTGCCTGGTCGTATTGGCACCTTGATCTTGGACTTCCAAACTCTAGAGCTATGAACAATACATTTCTGCTGTTTATAAGCTAGCCAGTCTGGTATTCTGTTATAGCAGCCCCAACATAATAAGGCACTTTTGCTAAATCCAAACCTAATGTTGCAAATATATCTCAGATAATTCTAATTTTCAATAGAAACATTTTTTAAAAAGAATATTCTGTTTATTTTGTATGAAAATACTGGAAGAATTAACAGTAATATGAAAGTGAAAATTCCAGAATTACTAAAGTATAAATACTTGATATATTTTAGTTTATGTTTGAAATACTATAAAATATTATAGTATTATGTATATAATAAATATATTTATATACAATAATATATAAAATATTATTGAATGAGAGCAGAGGGAAAAAAGGAGAATTCAAAGAAAGCACAAAGTTTTTTTTGGCCTCAGAAATTAGAGGGATGAGCTGCTTTCAACTGAGGTATCACAGGCTGAGGCTAGGTCAGATATTGGAAGAAAAGTTTGGGAGTTCAGTTGTGGACATGTTAAGTTTAAGTTTAGATATCCAATTAGAGGTATCATGGAGAAAGTTGGAAATACGAGTCTAGAGGATTAAAGAAAAAGATGAGTTGAAGTTATAAAAGTGAAATTTTAAGCATATAATATCATATTTAAAGACATAAGACTGGTTGTACTTATCTGGACAATAGGCATAGATAGGAAAGATTCCCTGGACATTATTAATATGTGAATAAGAGAAGGAACCCCCAGAACTTACTGCCTGACTTTGCCACATCTGAGTGATACTGATTTATATGTCAGAGACAGGTCCTCAGCCATAAAATAATGTTAAAGCACAACATGAATTATTTCATTCAATACTGTCAAAAACTTTATTAATGAATTGTATAATTGTCCTCATTTTTATGTATATAAACCTGTTGAGTAACACATACTGATTAAGCGACTATCAGGTATTACTGGGTTTTTAACTATTAGACAGTATTATAGCTTGTATTGCTCTTGGATTGATATCTTCTTTAAGGGAAGAGAGAGAGAAGAGGGAGAGACAGAGAAGCTTCTTTCCAAATTATACACTGATGTAGTATTCACATGCATTTGTTCCATGAATGAATACACATATTTGTTGATTGAATAAACATTTCACTTGGGAATTTAAAAAGATAGCCTATAGCTAATTGTATCAAGTCTCCGAACTTTTTTTCTTCTTTTAATGTTTATTTATTTCTGAGAGAGAGAGGAGGAGAGCATGAACAGGGAAGGGGCAGAGAGAAAGAGAGACACAGAATCTGAAGCAGGCTCCAGGCTCTGATCTGTCAGCACAGAGCCCGACGCAGGGCTTGAACTCACAAAATGAGAGATCAGGACACTCAACCAACTGAGCCACCCAGGCGCCCCAATACTATTCTTATTTTCTAATCTTATAATAAACACAGGGTTCGAACTCATGAACTGCGAGCCAAAGTCAGAAGCCCAACGACTGAGCTACCCAGGCACCCCGAGTCTCAGAACTTTTAATCAGCATTCAGATCACATTAACTACTATTACTTTTCTAGCATTACTTTTCATTATGTCTTCATTTGATTATTCTTTGTTAAATGATAGCTCCTGAATTCCATCTTAGTTTTTTTTCTACATCCTCTTCTCTAGAGTGCTTCTTCTTCTTGATATTAAGTAATTTCCAGTACTTCTTCAAAAATCTCAATTACATGAATTATTTATTTTTATTCCTTCAGTTTTATACACATTTGGTAGTGTGTAAAAATAGATTCTAGGTGGAAAGTGAAATAAATAATCAAAACTAGGAAAGTAACACTATACATGTAAGACCAACGGTCAAAGGTAAGATACTGTGCATTTACCATACGTAAGAAAATAATCACATAAAAAGGAAGCATTCAAAGAATATTCTGATAGAAAATAAGTAAGTAGAAGGTACAGAATGTGACATGTGATAAACCTCCTGAAAAATCACCAATCAGAGTATTTGTGATCAGGTGTATCTATAAATTTAACTCTTGACAATGCAAACTCAGTGGAAGGTCTATGCTCTCATGCAAAGAATACAAAATTACATATTTAGTGCTCAATTTTATTTCTTAGTAATGATTAGGTTTCAACATAGCAGTGTTTTAGATAACATGTTATTAAAATGAATATGTGCACCATTTTTGCCAGCAATAATTTATAATCTAATTAATTGAGACAGCATATAAGCACATCCTACCCTGCAATAATCTAGTGGATTAAAAATTTTAGTGTCTTTGCCCCTTTAATCATATCACATAAAATATTTGATTTTGAGTTTATGAGGGGAAGCACACTGATGTTTTCCAATCTCAATTACTCAATGCAGTAAGTAAAGGTAAATTAAAACCTATATATTTTTTAGCTGAATTCAAATGACTTATAAGGAGGCACTAAATAACTTTCTTTAAAAAGACTAATTCTACCTGTGAAGTGTGAGGCCTCCAAATGACCTAGACCACATTTTATTTTCTATCAGAAGATAATAAAACCAGAGAACGCTTTCTTGGTACTATCTGGTCAGGGAAAGTTGGTTCTATTTTTATGTTTGCCCAACTGTGACAGTCTCATTCACATTTTGGAATCATGACAGACAACCCAATGGCATTCTTTCTAGAATGCTGATAAAGACTGTAGACAGCTGACTAGAACAAATTGACATATTTCAGACTTTTAAAGTCTCTATCTCCTAAAATTTCCACTTATGTGGCCTGGAATCTTAATGCCAGCTAATCATGGCTTTTCCCTCATCCAAAATAATTTTAGTTTAGGGGTGGCTGGGTTGCTCAGTTGGTTAAGCATCAGACTTTGGCTCAGGTCATGATCTCTCAGTTCGTGAGTTCGAGTCCCGTGTTGGGCTCTTTGCTGACAGCTCAGAGCCTGGAACCTGTTTCAGATTATGTGTCCCCCTCTCTCTGGTCCCCCTCCCCCTCTTGCTCACACTCTCTCTGTCTCTCTCTCAAAAATAAATAATTTTTTTTAATTTAAAAATTAAAAAAGTAGATAATTTTACTTTAACAATGAATCTTATCTCTTTTTTCACATGCCCTGTCTAAACTGATCTCACAATTATTCTTCAACTTTATGCTATATTAATGTACATTAATGACTACAATATCCATATAATCATATCACAAGATTTGATTTTGATCTTGTCTTAAGATTTTGATCTTGACAATAACCACCAGCTCTTTATTTACGCTTCTATTTAGCCAGCTATTGCAAGAGGACCTAAGACCTTGATATTGCCCAGAAATAGATCTCTAAAATCTTATATTTCAAATGCTGAGCTTGACTTATAGTGACTACATTTATTTCCTCATCGTAATTCAAACAAACTGGGTTTTGACTTTATGGAGATCTATTTTATATCCAGCAATTTCTTCTTTCTTTCTATCATGTCTTTTATAACATTCTTTCTTTCCCAATTTGGCTTATAGAGCATAATTTGGGGCGGGGGTGGAAAGATTGCCACAGAAAGACAGTTTTAATGGTATTCTTTGTATTATAACTATAAAATTAATCTAAAATGGGTGCTAAAGAAATTTTAAATAAATCAATAACAAAATGATATTAAAAATAAGTGAGAGAGGGTTGGGGATAAGAAGTGGGTAGGATACGAAATGAGAAGTTTTTGAGGATATCAAAAAATGTAAAACCAGTGTTAAAATCTGTTTGCAAAGAAGTAATACATAAAGCATCATTGCAGGACAAGAAATAAATTGTGGGGTAGAAATAAATTGTAAAGCTCTACGGATGTGTTATGTATAAACACTCTCAAAATGGACACCCAGATAGGCTAGCACACTCTATGTTTGTAATATAGGTACTTTTAGGGTCTGACTAATTAGCTCAGATTTTTTACTGTGAATATCTGCTACTGGAAAAAGAGCATTCATGGTAGTTTTAGTACGTCCATGCTCATTGAGCACTATAGTATTCGGTAAAGTTTATTCTGGTCCAGAGTCATTGCTAACCAACTGTAGTGTAATTGCTCAGCATTAAAATTAATTTATTAATATGCAATTAATAAGGAATGTAACTATCATATCTATCATTAAATAATTATCATATAAAATTTATTTCACCATTCAAAGGTGAACACTCCAAAAATCATTTTCCATTTATTTTCCTAAGCCATATTAGCAATCAGCAAACAAAAATAACTCTGCGTTCAAGATTAGGCATATATTGAGAAACAAAATACATTATTTCTTCTTAAAAAGATCACAACTGGGGCGCCTGGGTGGCTCGGTCGGTTAAGCGTCCGACTTCGGCTCAGGTCGTGATCTTGCGGTCCGTGAGTTCGAGCCCCGCGTCGGCTCTGTGCTGACCGCTCAGAGCCTGGAGCCTGTTTCAGATTCTGTGTCTCCCTCTCTCTGACCCTCCCCCATTCATGCTCGTGCTCTCTCTCTGTCTCAAAAATAAATAAACGTTAAAAAAAATTAAAAAAAAAAAGATCACAACTTAGTTGCATAAGTTAGGAAAAGATTAAAGTAACTTTGAATAAAGTTTATTTGCATCCCTGTATTGAAATTGAGAGGTAACACAGAGAAACTTTCTTTACCACATATTAAAATAGTTTATTAAGGGGTGCCTGGGTGGCTCAGTTGGTTGAGCATCCAATTTCAGTTCAGGTCATAATCTCACAGTTTGTGGGTTCAAGCCCCATGTCAGTCTCTGTGCTGACAGCTCAGACCCTGGAGCTTGCTTCAGATTCTGTGTCTCTGTCTCTCTCTGCCCCTCTCCAACTTGTGCTCTGTCTGTCTCTCTCTCTCAAAAATAAATAAACATTTAAAAAATTAAATTAAAAAACCCAGTTTATTAAAGCTTTAATAATCCAGCAGTACAGTTCATTCATAAACAAGGGGGGGAAGGGAGGGAGATAAAGACAGAACCAAAAACAAAGAGACAGAGAGATACCAAAGAGCAAAAGAAAACCCTAAAACATTAACATTAAAGATCAGTTTCAGGGTGCCTGGGTGGCTCAATCGGTTAAGCATCCGACTGCGGCTTGGGTCATGCTCTCACGGTCCGTGAGTTCGAGCCCCGGGTCGGGTTCTGTGCTGACAGCTCAGAGCCTGGAGCCTGTTTCAGATTCTGTGTCTTCCTCTCTCTCTGCCCCTCCCCTGTGTCTCTGTCTCAAGAATAAATAGACATTAAAAAAAAATTTTTTTTAAAGATCAATTTCAGTACATTTCCCCTGTTTCCATGAGGGTTTACTGAATTTGAGTAAATCTTAAATAGGTTTTGTGAAATAAACCCATTCGGTGGGGTGAATTTGTAACCTGAAGTTAAACAAAAACAACACATTCTATCCTTTTGACCACAATAATTGATAAAGGATGAACACATGACACAATCTGAACATGAGTCATCCAGAGGCTTTTGTTCCTGACACTGGGGAAGAGAAGTAATTAAAAACTGAAGCAATATAAATGCCTCAACACAACACAAAAACAATGTCCAATGTCATTAGTGAACAAAGGCATGAAAATTAAAAAAAAACAATTGAAGAGATATATTTTTTAATTATGAAGCTAGATTTTGAAGGATAAGTAAGTGTACAAAAGAAGAAAGACACAAAACACAAGGAATATTGAAAATAGTATTGCGTATTTTTAAAACTGCCAAAAAATAACATTCACCTCTTGTTTTTGTTTCTTTGTTTGTTCGTTTTGCACATGGTAAGTTACTAAGTAAATGGTTGCATGAAAATTACTGTCAGCTCGAAATGTTTTTTTCTTTCACAATGATAACATTTTTTACTTAATATATGGATATTCAAAAGAAAGACTACATTTCCCGGTGGCCTACCACCAAAATTCTAGTCAATAGGTGGAAATATTATGTGGCAACTTCTGGCAAAATCTTTGTCAAAGACAGATTGTACTGAAAAAAATTAAATAGACGAGGAAATCTTTATTCAAGACTGTTGCAATAAGGAAGAGATATTGAAATCAACTCCATTGATTGAAACAAAAGGCAGGAGGTTTCTTAAGCAATGGAGTAATTTTTAATATTTATTTATTTATATTTATTATTTTTGAGAAGAGGGGAGGGGCAGAGAGAGAGGGAGAGAGAGAATCCTAATCACTGGGCTGACAGTGCTGAGCTCGACACGGGGCTCAATCCCAGGACCATGCGATGATGACCTGAACCAAAATCAAAACTCGGAAGCTTAACCTACTGAGCCACCCAGGTGCCCATGAATGGAGTAGTTTCTAAACAGTGGAGTAAGTAGTGAAAAGTGGTAGAGGACAGGACTTTATTGGGGACAGGTTGATCTCTGGGATGTGTTAAGCACATTGAATCATTCCTGAATTTGCAGATATTTTTCTCTGTGATTAGGCCATCTGTGTTTCCTAACTAGTGTTCATCAAAGTTAGGTTCCTACGCTCCCACAGATCCTGGGAAATAGGGGCACTATCTTTGTTGATTGCATTTGAAAGGGATTATCTCCAGGTCCAGGAGAAAGACATTTCTAGGTTGTAAAACTGGCTAGAGGCTGGGAAATTTATCTACGATTCAGAGGAGCAGAGGAAGAATTTGCAATTAGAAGTTTTCTAAAGTAATTGTTCTAACAAAAGAGAAATTAGGGATTTACAGTCAGGAAAATATCTGTCTAAATTTTAATCAAGCTGAGGTAGTCTTGGTTATCCTTTAACAAAACTAAAAATGTTGATGACCTTAGCCCTTTATTAATTTCTTCTTCCATCCTTATGTCTGGGATGTAGATTATTCTTTGGATTTAGATAATATGGGATATACTTTAGTGGTAGCAGAGTAGTAAGCTGAAGTGATCCTGTGTCTGTGAGGACTTTGTGGAGCAGAGAGTACTATATCAGCTCTAGACTGCATACTTCCAGATGTTCTGTGTGTTTAAGCCATTGGGCGATTTGGGTCTCTGTTGCTCTCAACTGAACATAATCTAATTTATTGCTTGTTTGTTGAATTGTAGCAAATCCAAAGGGATTCCAAAATAGCTTCTTTGACCTTCACCAACAGTGTGTGTTCCTGAAGGTCAGAGAACTAAGAACCAAGAACCAAGAAGGTTTTGGACCCAACAATAACCATAGAAAGGAGAGAAACAAGGGTGGACCCAAAAGTCAAAGGTACAGGCAAAGCTTTCTTGGGGCTACAGCTGGAGCTGAAGGGAGACACAGCGCTAACAGAGAGGAGTTAGGTGGGCCTTCTCAACAAAGGGGAGGTCCTGTGTATTTAGAGAAAGTTCTTGCTCAGGGTCCCACCCTGGTCCAATATGCTAATAAGGGAAAGAAAAAAAAAATGCCTCCTCCTGATTGGTTGGAAAGGCCTCCTCCTGCTTGGTCAGAAGGGCCACATCCAGGCTGGTTGATATTGGTGGGCAACTCAGGCAACTCCCTGGTGCTTTTTGGAGCCAGGGTCCTCAGGTTTGTGCAGCCTTCATCTTCAATCTGGCTCATATACTGGCCCGCATCCTGGTTTTGCTAAGAGAAGCAGGATAACAGCCAACAGAAAATGCCCCAAGTGCGTAATGTTCTTCACTTGGGTCTTGTTCCCATGGCTCCTGTCAATATGAGCGCCTTTTACCTAGGAGTTCCTACATTTGTTTACTCTCTATTCTCACTTGTTATGTTTTATGTGCATTTCACTTCCCCAACCTAATTCAAAGGTAATCACATTTCATACACCTCCTAGAGGATAACGTGGTAACATAATTTACCCTAGTAATAATTATTTGAAAAATTATGTCTTAATAACATCTATATTTAATAATTGTACAAATTTCTAATATATGTTTTTGTGTGAGTTTGGGAATATATCAGAGAACATGGAGGCTTGTGAATATGTAATTGTCTTTACAACATACTACATTCTAAAAAGTAAAACCAAAATACTGAGTGTACGGGGGGAGAATGGAGTACAATATTTATTACTAATTGGTTTGATTACTGAGTGATTTGGAATAATATCAAAGTAAAAGGCAAAAAGAATTTTTCATACTTTAGAAATCTTTGAAGTTTTTAGCTCATCTTTTCTGGTCCCCTTTCTTCAAATGAAATTCTAGCTAATTCAGAATATAGAAAACCTCAAGTTTAAAAATAATTGCCTTTCAAGCTCAAGCAAATAGAAAATCTTTTCACTTTTATCATAGGTATTTTACTGAGAGCTTTAAAACCAATATTAATAATGTCAAAGTTCAGTGAAATGTAGTGCATAATAAATATTAAACAACAAGATAATAATGATAATGATTTTTTCATTGAGGACAGCTTTTAAATTTTTGATTCATATAAACTATTAACTTGAAGCCTTAATAGAGTATTGATTACATATAAGGGCCCTAAATAACAATAAAGAGATCCTTACAAACAAAAAACATCACATGAGAGAGTTTCTAATTAAAGTTGTAATTTATTATTATAAAATAAATGTTATGGCTATAATTTATGATAACTACACCTGAATAACTAACTCTGATTGTGATCAATAAGTATTGACTAACAGAACTGAGTTGTTTGCAATTTTTTCCAATGAATGCAAATCAGGACACATTTATAAACACCAAAATTGTCTCCCTTTAAGCAGTGCATTCTGTTAGCAAAAGTGAAGTAAATATACAATAAAAAGAAACCAATTTAATCATTGGTTTTATTTTACGTGGAATCAAATTAAATTTAATTTAAACTGGGTTGCATATTTGCATATCTAAGAGTCAGTCTGTATATTCAAATAAGTTTAGATGAGTAGAGTAGGGAATATGTGTTTGAAAGTGATGTCTCAAGATAGGAAGCACATTTTAAACACACTTTTGGTTGGGAATGAAAAAAAAACAAGCAACTACTTCCTATTGCTAGATCATGATCAAAGTTGAGACAATCACCTTAATGTTTAATCCTAGTATGGAATTTATTCCTACTATGGAATTTATTCATTTTTAAATGAGAATGAAGGGGGTTCTAAATATATTCATATCGCTAATTTTATCCACACATATTTATTGAGTAATCTGTCTGTTCTGAGCACTGTTCTAATGTGTTTAGGATCCTATGTTTATAAATGTCTTAAAAAAGAGCTCAGGCCTGAATTATAGTGAAGAATAGTGGATCCAGTACTGTCTTTGGCCTCTCATAGACCAGATTTCAAAAATAAGGGCCACTGTGTGAGCTTTGCCTGTTATTTAACTTTGATATGTCTTTGTTTCTTCTTCTGTAACATTAGGATAATAATAATAAAATTCCAAGGCTTTTGTAAGGGCTAAATAAGATGATATGAAAAGTGCTTGTATAGGAGACAACTCAACAGATGGCAACTCATTGTAATTAAATCATAAGTAATAATTATATGCCTTGATAAATAATTGTGAGAATTGATAAATGCATTATTGGTGGTTGAGATTTCAAGTGACCAAAATATGTGGAGATGTTGAATGGTTCTTGTCTCATTTTAATGTAGATGTTTGCGAATATTTTTTGATCAAATTCCATTTGATAGCATATGGGCACTAACACTGATAATCCAATGTAGATAGCCTCCTCTGCAGGCAGCCATCATATTTGGTGGGCACCCTTATTGCTTCCAGAGAGTATCGCTGCATTAGCATGGCTCTATACCACTCTGAAAGATACTACAGAACAATTGTTCTACTTTTGATAAATTATGTCTTTCAACTAGTAATGCCAACTACTGGAATTCTTAGGAGGCAAAAAGCAGTGTGGTAGTCTGTGGCTATATTGAAGAGAATATCACTTTGCATGTAGACTTTATTCTGTTCGAGAATAATCTGAATCCTGCCACTTGTACCTTAAAATTTTAGAATTTTCAGTGCAGAAGTTCTTTTAATTTACAACTGTAGCCCTCACTATGAAATTGTATGATTTTCTAATTCACTGTTTAACCTACCTGTCTGAATTCTCAAATGGTTTATCTTCGAATTTTATCAATTGTGTATGATGAATGGCTTTATTCTTTGACTATATATTCTCAAAGTGGCATCAGATAAATAGTCTCAAATTCTCTGTTAATGAAATATCGAAAGCCACATTGTTACTCTACTTCAGACAAATGTTACCTATTACCCTATTTAAATTCTGAGACAGTATGTATATATTTTGTCAGTATTTTTGGAAGACTGCTATGGAGAACATTAGACCCACAGTTACTCAATTAGAATGCAAAATCACTGCAGGTAGAATGTTTTATCTGTTTTGTTCATTGCTGTATTCCTAGCACCAAGAACAGTGCCTAGAAGACACTGAAAAAAAAGTTTTGCTGAGTGAGTGAGTGAATGAATGAATGATAAAGGAAAATTACTAAGGAAATACTGAATACCCTATCCTAATCTTAGAGATTTGTAGTACATATTTGTATATTAAAGACAGTGGGGAGCCTTGCATCAAATAAAATTATTAATCGAGATGTTTATACTTAATATTCTACAGAAAGCTTTCAACACCTATAAAAATCAATTGAAATACATGCCCCCATAAATATACTTTGGAAAACCAAATTGTTTACACAATTTAATTTACATAAGGTCATCAAACTGGCTATCGCTGATTTTTAATATAATATTAATATTTTGTTCATTTAGAATGTCAAATTTCAATCTTAATACAGACACATTCGGTAATGGTATTTTCTTACCCTGACAACTCAGTATTTTAGGTGGATGAAATGATTTGCTTCTCCCTGACTACTTCCCTATCATCCTTATTTTAAGCTAACAAGCTCGTCTGATTTTTCTTTCTTTCTCGTACCAAATTGCTTAATTGTTTCCTTCCCAAGAAATGCTGTTTCTGTTTCTGCAAAGAGATCCATGTTCATTTAAGATTCAGTTTGCTAAAGACTTCTCCTCTGCATGGTACCCTCAGAAGAGTAGTAACAGGCACACGATTCTGTTCTTCTGAAACATCACTTAAACAGCAGGTCCTGGCTCTTCGTTCCCATGCTGTTCTTTTTTCTTATTCCTAGGAACCTAACTGGAAACGTTACGCACAAATTGACATTGACTGGCTACTCTGTTAGGCTTTATAATGGACTGAAAAAGAGAAGCACGCATTCTCATTCAACTGTTTCCATCCAGGGGGAAAAAAAAAGGAGATTCATTGATTCTACAGAGACAACACATCAAGCACTCAGAAAATCCAATTCACTTAAAAAATTAAAGCTGTATTGTTTGTCAGTCAAATCTTCATTTTATTCTCAGAAAAGACTTAATACAACTACTTTGCAAGCACTCTATTCTAGTGAAAATATTTGTACATTGACACATTAAATAACGCTTCATTTTTCCACTGTCTTTGTTTTTCTTTCACTTGATTTCTTATTTAAATTGTAATGAAGTAAGGAGCGAGAGGTATGTGTTTTACTTCAACAATTTGTACAAAGATTTCAAAGTCAATCAAAAGTTATTTTTTAAATAAAAAAATTTTCCTCCAAAAACTTCCTCATATGCTTAAAAGTTCAAGTTCATTGGTTATGTCTGCTGCTGTATAAGCAGGATGGTTACAAGACTTAAGTCTTGGATATGAAACAGATTTAGCTGCTAACTGACTGTATGATCTTGGTCAATATATTTACTTTCAAGCCTTGTTTTTCTTAAAGAAATGGGAGCATTAAAATCTTTACAGTCCAAACAAATAGATTATGCTAATTTAACCTGAGTCATTTTTTTAGAGGGTCTTATGAAAAACTTCTATAGTGAATGCTCTATATATTTTTGAATAAAATGGTTTTTTAACTATATTAATAGCACAATTAATATAATAAATTAATAGCACCAACCAATTTATTTGTTTTTACTATTAAATCATATCTGGGGTGCCTGGATGGCTCAGTCGGTTAAGCGTCCGACTTTGGCTCAAGTCATGATCTCACAGTTCGTGGGTTCGAGCCCTACGTCAGGCTCTGTGCTGACAGCTCAGAGCCTGGAGTCTGCCTCAGATTCTCTCTCTTCTCCCTCTCTTTCTCCCCTCTCTCTCTTCTCCCTCTCTTTCTCTCCCTCTCTCTCTTCTTTCCCACCTCTCTGCCCCTCCCCCCCTCACGCTGTCTCTCTCCCCCTCTCAAAAATAAATACACATTAAAAAAATTAAAAAAATCATATCCTTCATGAATTCTTAAACATTATTTCTTTTTTTTTTATTTTGAAAAAGGAGTAAATAATTGATATAGAAAGACTTGATTATTTTGAGGAAAGCTCAATATGCATTATGTCATACATAAAAAAACTAGGTATTTAAAGACTCATTTGTCTTTATTGAACACTTACCACATCTTAAGCATAATGTCTATGAAATATAAATTGTGGGATACTACCAAGAAAAGGGAGTTATACCAGTATTTTGTATCACACAACACATAATGTACATCATCACCAATTGTAATCCTTCTGCATCTTAGTATCAAAGCTAATATACAGTAATGTCATTAAGATAATTCAGTGAAAAAAAATTAGTTTTAACTGTCTTGCCTCTAATGTTGTCTTCATTTGAAGATATAGATAACTAAATTTCTTTTTACAATATCTGAATATTAAACACACAATGTCAAAATGCTAAAAATAGGTAATTTACCAAAATTAGAGATATTTATACAGAGATATATCAACACCTTGCTTTGAGAAACCTTGTTTTTGTACCGCATCTTTTTAATTCAATGTCTTTTGGTTAGTGTGATGCAGTTGGTAATTAAACTACTGATAAATTTGGGTAACATATTTTGAAATATATTAAAATACTGGGTAATTATGATGGTAAATTATAATTTCAGAAGAGTCTATATTTTCATTCACCTTGCTTCATATTTTATGAATTGTTTGTATACTGTAATCCATCAAATTGTTATGTTAATATGTTAACATATTAACTATATGTTAATAATTATTTGATTAAGACTTTGAGACCTTTGGGAAATACATCTCCCTATGCAATGCACTGACAAAACAATCAACATTTGCCTGGTATACCACTCAAAAGGGAGCGAAAGCTACTGCTTTCTTCATCAATGGGAAAATGTACAATTTACTTTGAAAAATTGAAAAGACTGAGCCAGGTATATTTTTCTTTACTCTGAAAAGAATAATAATGTTTTTAATATTATTAAAATAAATAAAATAAAATGGTTAATATGGCAGAATAGTAGGGGGAACCTATGCTTGCCTCAAACACATCTAGAGAAATATCAAATCATGCTGAATACCCAAGAAATTGATTTGAGGACTGAAAAAACAAACTACACAGCTAGTGGGAGAAAAGAGGCCCAGTAGTGGAAGGGAAAAGGTGTGGAGATGTGATTCATGGGTGCTGTGGAGGGGAAGGAGCCCTGATCAGAGAAAGGGAGAGAGAGAGAGAGAGAGAGAGAGAGAGAGAGAGAGAGAGAGAGCAGCACACAAGGGATTGCAAAAGAAAAACACCTAAAACCATTGACTGGGAAAATGAGAGGTCTGATTATTTTGAATTTTTACAAGCAGTAGAGCTCAAAGACTGAAGTTTTATAAGTCTGTGTCATTGCCAGTGTGGAGCCTGGTAGGCCTAGCATGCTTCTATGAAGAAGTAGGGAAGACACCCAGGAGCAGACAGTATGGCCAGAGAATCCCTTGGGTCACAATGGGAGAGACAGTTCTCTTTTTTGGAGTGCATTTGGGAGAGGTGGCACTGCTTCTCTGGGGCAAAAGAGCTGAGGGGGTGCCATTGAGATGCTGTGTTCATTAGCATACAAGCAGAAACACCTGCTGAGGACAGCTAACCTGGACTTGGGCTTTTTACTGTGCTTTACCACAAACTCCAAGCCCCTGTGCATTCATGGGACTGCCCTTCTGGGAAAAACCAGCACCAGCCACAGCATGGTGAGACCCTCCCCCAGAAGATCAGTGCATATCCAAGTTGTGCCATATCGCTAAAAATTTGAAGGTGTTGTTGTTTTACACTTATTTTTGAGAGAGCACTAGTGGGAGAAGAGGAGAGAGAGAGGGAGAGAGAGAGAATCCCAAACAGCCTCCACACTGTCAACACAGAGTCCAGTGCAAGGCTTGAACTCACAAACCATGAAATCATGACCTGAGACAGACCAAGTCTACTGACCAGAGTGCTGCAAAGCTTCAACTCTACTGGACATAGGACCTAGTTTCTTTTAACAAGCAGACCAAAGTGCACCTTGTCATAACTTGCCACATACTGGACAAAGTCCAAACACTCCCCACTGCAGGTAGAGAGAAACTCTGCAGAGGACTGACCTGAGAGAAAGACCAGACAAAACACAGCAGCAGAGTGCACACAGCATACACCAGAACACTTCTTGAAGCAACAGGCCCTCCATGAATAGTATATGACCACTTCCTAATATAGCCATTACTCTCAGGAGCAGGAAACATAATAAGCTTTCCTAACACACAGAAGACAGACCTAGAAAAATGTCAAGACAGAGGAATTCATCTCAAAAGAAAGAGCAACAAAAGGTCATAGCCAGAGATCTAATTGAAACAGACATAAGTAATGTGCCTTAGAATTTAAAACAACAATCATAAGGATACTAGCTGGGCTTGAGATAAGCATAGAAGACACCAGGCAGTCCCATACCACAGAGATAAAAGACCTAAAAACTAGTTAGGACAAAATAAAAAAGGCTATAACCAAGATGCAAAACCGTCTGGATATAAATGACTACAAGGATGGAAGAATCAGAGGAATAACTAAGATATACAAGATAAAATTATGGAAAATAATAAAGTTGAAAAGAAGAGGGGAATAAAGATATTAGATCTTGAGTGTAAACTTAGGGAACTCAATACACCAAAAAAGCATAATAACATTCATATCAAAGGAGTCCCAGAAGAAGAAGAGAAGAAAAAGAGACAGAAATTTTATTTGAGCAAATTATAGCTGAAAATATCCCTAATCTAGGAAAGAAAACAGGCATCCAAATTCAGAAGGTACAGAGAGTCCCCGTCAAAATCAATGAAAGCAGG
Organism: Panthera leo; assembly: GCF_018350215.1. NCBI lineage: Eukaryota > Metazoa > Chordata > Mammalia > Carnivora > Felidae > Panthera > Panthera leo. Next base: position 44,345,091 of record NC_056679.1, read on the forward strand.
ACAAAACCAAATTTGCAAAATACAGAAATAAGGAAAAAAATGCTTAAAGCAGCAAGAGAAAAGAAATCCCTAATTCAAGGGAAGTCAAATAGGATTAGCAGCAGATCTCTCCACAGAAACTTGACAGGACAGAAGGGAGTGGTATGATATATTCAATGTGCTGAATGGGAAAAATATGTAGCCAAGAATATTCTATCCAGCAAGACTCTCATTTACAATAGAAGGAAAGATAAAGAGTTTCTCAGAAAAACAAAAACTGAAGGAGCTGGTGGCCACTAAACCAGCCCTGCGAGAAATAGTAATGGGGACTCTGAGTGGGAAAGAAAGAACAAAAGTGACAAAGACTTAGAAGGAACAGGGAAAATTTCCAGAAACACCAAATGTATAGATAATACAATGGCACTAAATTCACATCTATCAATATTCACTGTGAATGCAAATGGACTAAATGCTCCAATCAAAATACACAGGATATGAGAATGGATAAAAACACAATACCCATTTATATGCTGCCTACAAAAGACTCATTTTAGACCGAAAGACACCTGCAGATTGAAAGTGAGGGAATGGAGAACCATTTATCATGCTAATGGATGTCAAAGAAAGGTGAAGTAGCCATACTTATTTCAGAAAAACCAGATTTAAAAAAAATTTTGTTTAACGTTTATTTATTTTTGAGACAGAGACAGAGCATGAATGGGGCGAGGGTCAGAAAGACAGGGAGACACAGAATCTGAAACAGGCTCCAGGCTCTGATCGGTCACCACAGAGCCCTACGCGGGGCTCTCACACACTGCGAGATCATCACCTGAGCCGAAGTTTGATGCTTAACTGACTGAGCCACCCAGGCACCCCCAGAAAAACCAGATTTTAAAACAAAGACTGTAACAAGAGATGAAGAAGGGCACTATATCATAATGAAAGGGCCGATCCAACAAGATCTAACAATTGTGAATATTTGTGCCCCCAACATGGAAAACTCAAATATATAAATCAATTAATAACAAACATAAAGAAACTCGCTTGATAACAATACAATAATAGTAAGGAACTTTAAAAACCGACTTACAACAATGGACATATCATCTAAGCAGAAAATCAACAAGGAAGCAATGGCTTTGAATGACACATTGGACCAGATAGACTTAAATATATTCATTTCATCCTAAAGCAGCAGAATACACATACTTTTTGAGTGCACATGGAACATTCTCCAGAATAACTCATATAGGGAAAAAAAGACAAAAAAGAAGAAGAAATAAAAACAGAAATCTAGGAAAAACTATCTTCTGTCATTATACTTATACCAGAATCAACTAAGATTCTCATAGGTGCATAGGATTTCTAAATGTAACAATGGCTCCTGATCTTTAACAAGGTCTCATAGTGGTCAATCAAGACCCTGTCACCCAGGCCATTCTTAGTGAATCTGTCATGGAACCTCAGGCTCCTAATGAAGTAGATGATGATGAAGAAGGAGAAACTGTAACAGAAGAAAGTGAGAATGAACTGGATAACTCTAAACTCTCAGTCAAATAGGAATGCAGACAGGTTTCTCCCCCAACTAAGAGAATATAATTCTGACTTAATTAAACTGTGGACTGATATTCAGCAAAAAATGGACATTTATTTAACTGTCAAAATTACGCTATTTTATACTCTATATGTAGTTATCAAAACTTCATTTTGATATTTATTTGGGAAATATTTATTTATTTATCAAAATATTTATCATTTTGATATTTATTTGGGAAAAGCCAATGGACATCTGGTTATAGTGCATACTATAGGAAGTTATAGTGCATATGTGGGTTAAAAATACAATTGGTAACAAAATGATTGACCTTGCAGACTGATCTGATGCCAACCACCATGATTTCTCTGTTTCAATATACTGGATGAAGAGTTTTCAAATCACTTAATTTTCAGCTTAGAAAATATTTAAAACTGCTTGAAACTATTTAGGTGAGATGTTATGCACTGTACTGACATGAGGTTAATCTGAAGAGGACAACATTGAGATGAAAGCATTAATTTAACCTATGACTACACAACTGCATCCACCCCCAATTCAAACTATGTATTTGAACTTCTTCAAATCTACCTGGTTGGAAAGCATCTTCAAAATTGTTTTTTATTACTAAATTTTGACATATCTTCAAAATTCATATTAATGATTTGAGTAATTATATTTTCATACCAATATATTTTTAAATAAATAATTTTAATAAATTTTAATAATAAATTTTAATAAATAAATTTTTTTAATAAAGGTTTAGTTGTGACCATCCTGCCTTATCACAACTTTTGACTAAAGTTTTGGAATTCTGTAGCATGGCAATAATTGCTTGTCGAGAGCAATTAAAGAAAAAGACTTTAATGGATTATGGAATGAGTATACACACACACACACACACACACACACACACTCACATGCACAGAGTTTTCTATCAATATATAACAGATTATCAAAAACTTCGGCACTTACAACAACACCCAAGTATTATCCTATAGTTTTTGTGAGTCAGGAATCTGGGCAAATTAGCTGGATCCTCCCTCCTCCTGGGTCTCACAAGGCTGAAATTAATGTATTAGGTGGGACGGAGATTGTCATCTGGGGCTTGAATTTTCTTCCAAGCTCATCCAGGTTATTGGAAGAATTTGGTTCCTTGTGTTTGTCTGATTGCAGACCCCCTGCCCCATTTCCTTCTGGCTGTGAAATCTGGGCTGTTCTCAGCTCCCAGGTGGTACTCTCAGATCCTTGATATGCACCATCCTTCATTGCTTTCTTATGTTAAAATCTCCCTAAATTCAGAAGG